>NC_058494.1:28313224-28613224 GCF_020382885.2 Scatophagus argus
CTGCAGAAAGACTTTGTCAGAAGTTTCATTCCTGGTTAGAAGCTTCTTTGAGCCCACAGTCGGTATGTACTGATCTGTTTATAAGTGCAGTACTTCTGTAGTATAACTGTATGCACTCTAAGGTACTGCAGTGCCACCTGCTGGCCGATAGCAGCAGTTCATTTCCTTGCGCCTGTAGTCGCAGTGTTACGGTATTTGAGCTGCGGCTCTATTACCGTACCTGAGCCGACATGGCAGCGGCGGCAGCTGCACAGCCCACCGTGAGTCTTCTTCTCTGGTTTTTATCTCCCTGAAAGTCCGAGCTGTTCTCTTTATGCTTCACCAGGCCGTCGGTTGGCCTGTCGGTTAGCCTGCCGCTCACTGCCGTCGATTAGCGCAGGATTGGTCCAGTGAAACGTTGATCTTTGACACTCGGTGGACACGCTGAACCGGAAGCGCCCGGGCGAACCTCCGTCCAGGTGCTTGTGTTGAGAGCAAACAGCGTGTGTTTCCCCTGCCGGACTGCAGTGCTGACCTGCTGCCGGCGGCTGAACCGGACCGGAACCCGTGAGCTCACTGCGCTGCTGTAGTCCCAGGTAGTTCAGCTGAAATGCTCAGATTTCCCACAGACTTAAACGTCTGTCAGGAGTTTATTCGTGCTAAATCAGGTGTGTGACAGGTTTATTTTACAACAGAACACACCCGCCCATGTGGAAGAGTCCGGGTACCGAGCGGACCCTGTCCTGAAGTCAGTGTGTGCAGGGCCGTAATTAGAATGTGTAGTGGGGGCCCCAGCGTCACTGTTGTGTGACGTGTACTTCATGTAAAATCAAACTGTTGCTCTAAACTCCCATCAGAAAGTTAGTTAACGAGCTTACGTTCCATTCGCTCGAAATAAATGAAAAACGAAGCTTGGTGTTCATGACGTTTTAGACCCAAAACAAGAATAGTAACACAAGATCCCTCAGATTATAAATGAGTGAAAGTTTGTGTTGGTTTGTGTTCTCTTTAATCTGCCCACCTGACAGGTGTGGCTTATCGGCATGCTGATTAAACAACATGACTACAGAGCAGGTCACAGTAAAATGTGCTGTTTTATCTCAGGACGTTTACGAGGCCCTGAACTTTGGACTTCACAGGAGCAGGCTTACAGACGTACCGATTCGTCTGTGAAGGCAACGCTGCTCCAGACGCCGTCGAAGGTGAGCATTTGAAGCCTGGTCAGGACCGTGGCTGCTCTCAGTCCATCAGCAGGTGAAGAAGCTGGACGTGGAGGTCCTGGGCGGCTGTGGTTAAATGTGGTCTGTGGTTGCGAGGCCGGTTGGATGTGCTGCCAGACGCTCTGAAATGACACTGGAGCGGTTTGTGGTCGTGAAATGAACATTCAGTTTGTGGACAGCAGCTGTGACAACACCTTTGTGACCAAAGTACACCTGTGCAGTAATCATGCTGTTTAATGAAGATGTTGACATGCCACACCTGTCTCGGTGCTGGACAGGTGCTGGACAGGTGCTAACTGAAACAAACTGGAGAGAAGTGAATTCAACATGTGACCAGAGGGAACGAGAACAGGATTTTGTTTTTAGTGAAGCTGCGGGCTGAGACTTCACACGTCCTGTAGGACTTAAGGACGGACTGATCAGAATTCGGTGGTCAGAGGTCACTTTTTTATCCAAAACACAAAATTTATGGCATTAATTATGACAAAGATTCACTCCAAAGTCCATCAGGATAAAATGATGAAGTGATGACATTGTCCATCTGAAAGGTCAAAGGTCAGCTTCACGACATCACAGTGTTTTCCATCTGCTCTTCAGCAGCCGGACTCAGGAGCTGAAGGGCTCACTGGGACCAGATTCCACATGTGGTTCAATGTGTGTGTGAAGCCTCCACGTTTTACAGGCTGCAGCTGATGACACTGAGCTTCAGGTGAAGAAGCTCCCAGTCAGTCACTTCAGGTGTGATCCGACTCTGGACGGGCGTGCAGGTAAACTGAAGCCTGACAGGTGTGTGGAGGCAAACGGCCATGAGGTGGTACCTGTGTGAAACTTCCTGTTTGTGTCACTGCGCCTCCACTGCGTCTCAGCGAGGAAATGAACAATAAGTCAAAGAGTTCGCAGCTCAGATGTCTTTTTTACATGAAGCTTGTGGTTTTTCTTGTTTTTGACTTGTTTTCAATGTGAGCACTGCAGCTGTTCTGTCCAAACTTTGTTCATAAAACCGTCTTTTAAATTCTCCTGGAGAGGCCAACATTTTGAGATCCTCAAGTTTGTGAATGTGTCTAAAAGGATTTGATGAAGTCTTGTGATTGAAATCAGGCACAAACAAGTTAAGCTTCATCCATGTCTCTAATGATGCTGTCATGTTCATTAACTGACGATACCAAAACTTTGATGACAAACTATTAAATTTATCCTTTGGGCTCATGTTTTCCACAGAGATGAAAGAGTAACTGAGAAAGATTTCTGTCTCGTCTCTTTCTGCAGGACCAAACTGAACCTCTCAGCTCACCAGCAGCCGACTGGATTTCCACAGAGCAGTCAGTCCACAGCGGATCCATCAGGGTTCACTGCTGTGGGTTTGCCTGTCGGGACCTAAACTTGGACCTGAACCGTCCGAGTGGACTTGGTTTTGTCACGCTGTGGGTCCAGGCGGTTTCACCAATGCCTCGATGGAAACTGCTGTTCAGTCAGCACTTGCGGTGGTCCAGCACCATCACGCAAGCCCTCGTCCTGTCCGTCATCACATTTTGTGTCATCCTGCCTCTGTGCTGCCATCGGCTGCTTTACTCTTACTTCTTCATCAGGTCCATGTACCTGGACTCCATGAGTGAGGAGGTCCTGCGGGAAAGCCGTGACCGAGGCCAGGACGCTCTGCACTTCTGGCAGAGCACTTCCTCTGCGGCGGCGACGTCTTCCAAATTCAGGGATGTGGGCAAGCATCCCGAGCTGCTGGTTACCGTGGTGACGGCCAGGCGGAACGAAGGTCAGGATTTCCACTACCTGCTCCAGGTGATGCGGCAGCTGAGCAGCATTGTGGGAGGCTGTGGGCAGCAGCGGTGTGCGGAGGTGTTGGTCTGTGATGTGGAAAGTGGTCCCCAGGAAAACCAGGATGCCAGCCTGCTGGAGGCCCACTTCAAGGTGATTCGACGGTCCCCTCAGGAGCAGCATAAGAACAGGGAACAGATAAACACCTTCGAGAGGGAGAAGAGGGATTACGTCTTTTGCCTCCGCAAGGGATGGGAGCTGGTGAAGCCCAGAAACATGGTTGTACTGGAGGATGATGCTTTGCCGACGCAGGACTTTTTCACAGTCATAAAAGACCTGCTGTCACGTCGGTTTGCCCTCCAGACCCTCTACATAAAACTGTATCACCCTGAAAGGCTGCAGCGCTACTGGAACCCTGAGCCTTACCGCATCCTGGAGTGGGTGGGACTTGGACTGGTCGGCGCGACGGCCCTCCTCCTCACTCTTGTTTACTGGAAGCCCTGCTCTTTCTCCTTCACGCTGTCTGCAGGACACCTTCTCTTCTTCACCCTCTACTTCATGGCTGCCGCCGAGCTGCTGGGGCGGCACTACCTCCTGGAGGTGCGGAGACTGTCTCCACAGCTCTATGCCGTCTCCCCAGCCACAGAGTGCTGCACCCCAGCCATGCTCTTCCCCGGCAACGCCTCGCTCAGGGTGGCCGATTATCTGGACGGCTCATTCTGCGTGAAGGGGAATGCCAAAGACATCGTCCTGTATCAGCTGGCGAGGACGATCCCTGGGGAAAGGTCTCACAGCGTGGAACCCAACCTCGTCACCCACATAGGGGCATATTCCTCAGTCAGGCCCAACCCATCCAGACCCAAAATCCTCTGAAAGGGAGGAGCCGCGAGGACGTGGAGGACAGACAGACAGTCAGTGCAACAAGGCTGGACTTAGTCAAGTTCCTCCTGACTTGGTTCCACTTTTCCACCATCTCATTTTCTGGACTCTTCAGACGTTTGACTTCAGCGAGTGTTGATTTGCAGGTGAGAAGATGAAACATGAGCTGTGTTTGGTTGATAAGTACTGGATTCTTCTTTTCAGCACCAGATCACATCAGCTGCTCTCACTGAACTGTGTTTTCTTCACGTCTTCGCTGCTGGAACACTTTGTCTTTCTGCTTGTCCACTGCTGGATTAATTCTACTGCCTCAAACTGTTTAAAATAATCAGATGCTGTCAGTGTCCACTGTGACTATCATCCACCATTTTTGCTATGAGTGAGATTATTAAAAGATTTGTTCACTGTTCCCACAAAACATTCAAACATTTGAATCAGATTTCTCCTTCACAAATGGCCTTTGAGAATGAGACCACATTGACCAGAGACCGGAGAACAGACCACACTGATCTGTGAGAGTACACAGTGAGGGGAGTTGAAGGTGCACTAAGACATTTGTTCAAGTTGGAGCTTACCAGTCACGTGCAACCATGAGGGTCAGAAGTGAGTTTTATTTTTCAGGAACATTTCGGTCTGACTGTTGATTGGTCACAGTCTTTATCTTCTGGGTTACTGAATGAGGCTTGTGTCACGAAGGTGCAGGAAGTCTGTAGATCTTTGTGGGTCTTGTTGGACTGGACAAACCAGGTTCACTGAGAAATCCTCCTTCATGTTTGGAGACAATATGAGAGCTTGTGGTTCTTATTGTGGCCTTCACCTTTTTTGTAATTTCTTAAGAGAATTTTGAAATGTGTTTCCACCCATCTGTGACAGAGGACAGCAACATTAGCCTGTGGCAGTACTGCTGCTGGAGATGCTGTCAGAGCAGAACCACGCCGATGGTGACCAGACCTCGTTCTGCTCTGAGGCAGGGTTGGGCGACTGGATGAACATGAACATGTAGGCTGTCAGTGACCGACCGAGTCCATCGCTCGTTTTTACTTTGTGGTGATGTTTGATATGTTTCTCCACGTCCACAGAGTGTGTGCTGGGGTGAGATGCTGGTGGAGTGAGAGAAAAAGCCACTACGGGTCAGTTTGATTGACGTTAGCTTGTGAGCTAACTTCCCGCTAGGTTGAACTACACAGAACAGCAACAAGCTAACGGGATGATGAAGACCCATCATCGTCTTTGCTTTTTAACGGTCTGTCCGTGAAGAATTAGTGACGGACTCTCGTTCACCGCCGACCCGGCAGCACAGCACTTTGACGCCACCTGCAGCAGCATGTGGAGACGTAATGTTTTTAACTCTGTGGTTTATTTCAACCAAAGCAGAGCTGCTGATTGTTGGGCAAAACCGTTTTGAGTTTCATTTTGTTTTCTGTTTGAATGAAGTGAAGGCAGTGAAGCTGACTTCATTTGGCGAAACAGAACGTGCCGTTTTAAGTTTCTGTTTAATAAGGAAAGCAGAATATTCTCTTTCTGGCTATTTTGTGAGTTTATCTTGAATGTATGGAAGTCACTGCTCAAACACATCAGAAGAGGTTGTTTCTGAGTCAGTTTGCCAGCAGCAGGTGAACAAAACAAACGGTTTACTTTGTTTCTTTCCACACTGAGGACTGAGCTGCTAACATTAGCTTAGCATTGAGTTAACAGACTCTGGAGAGGGCTGAGGAAAACATCTGGCTGACCTCTGGATCACTGAATGTGCCTTTAATGTTTTTACATTGAACAGATCTTTGCTCCATTGCAGAATATTACTGGATTTAATGAAGTTCACCAGTTGCAATATTTGAGTGCTGATTAGTTTGCACTATTTGTATATGTTGGTGAATTGAAATCTCTAAGAACTACAGGAAGTAGCTGCCAAAGTAAAGCCAATAGGCCTATTGGAGCAGTTCAGCTTCTCAAACTGATTTCTGTTGTCGGCTCTGAACTGCCAAAATAAGACACAAATAACAGAATTTTGAAAGAGAAGCGACATCTTCAGTGCAAAGAACAAAATCAAATGGAACATTTGGAACACGTATGATGTTAGCATGGAATATTCTGCTTCCTGTTTTTATGACATATCCACGTGAAAATGAGAAACGTGCTGGAAATGTCATTTTATCTGAGTTTAACATGTTTTACATGTTTTTATCTTGAGTTTGCTGTGTGGGAGGCGTGTTACAGAAACCACACGTTGTGGTTTTCTGTGGTGGTTAAGGTCTGCACTCTTTCTTGGCTGGCAGCAGTGACTTTCCTGGAGTTGACTGGTAACAAGAAATAGATTGACACAAAGGGAACAAACTCCCTGTAAATGATTTTACAGGAGGTTTTTCCCTTTGGACAGAGCCAGGCTAACCATTTCCCCATGTTTCTAGTCTCTGTGCTAAGCTAAGCTAAGCTAACGGGCTGCTGGCTGTCGCGTCACAGTTGGCACACAGACGAGAGTGGAATCAACCTGAACCTCAGAGAGGAAAAGAAAAGTCAAAGCGCTTATTAAACGAAACAAGATGTTCACTGTTTGGTCCAGGTGATCAGACAGGTGACATCCACCTGTGTCAGGTGGGAAACAATCACAGCTTCACACTCTGTACAACACTGTACTCACACTGTCTGCATTTGTCACAGGCCTTCAGATCAGAAATGCTGTTTGTAGTTTGGCGGGAATTCAGTCGGTCTGCATCACACTAACTGCAAAATGTTTTAATGAAGCAGATTCAATTCAGTTTATTTATATCGCGTCATTTCCAATGAGAGCTAACTGAAGATCCACTGCAGTTTATAAAACTCAGGTCAGTTTAGTGACGATGAATCATTTCTTCTGTTGAAGAGCTGCTGATCAACACTGAAAGTCACAACTGACTGAAACAAAATCCATAAATTCAACTACAATTCAGAAAAAACAATTTATTACGACTTTTACTGCAGCATTAAGGTGCACTTTATTAAATTCTACAGGATGCACACGAAATGAAGCCTCAGTGACGTTATTTTATAAAGTGAAGTGGAGACTGAGATCTTAATGATATAAAAGTATATTTTGATGAAAATATTGAGATAAATAAAGACTCAACGTGAAAAGGGAATTAGAATTGTTATTAAACTTCATAAGGTTTTAAAAGCTGTTTGTTACCTTTGCTCACTTTTTCTGTTGATTTATTCTGATTCCCAAAGCCAAGCCAAGCTTATTTGAATTAAACTCAGCTGTGGCTCACTTTGGGTTTTTATTTCTGCTGTGCACGTTTGATTTTGTTTTGGATTTTAATCATGAAATATCACTGCATGGCTTCTTTGATTCACTGCAATACAAACATTAAAGTTGTCTTCAGTTCTTCAGTTTTATTCAGTATTTTGAGACATTTTGTCAAAAATATTGTGTAAAATGAGCTTGAAAACAGTCAGGTTCAGTTTTACATTTCAAAATAAAAATGCTGTAATGACTTGACAAAAGTCTGACACAAATTAAATGTGGATTTTTGTGTTCTAAAATCATGTTTTCATTTTTAATTAATAAATTTGACATGTTGTCTTGTTTCTGTGTTTTCTGTCTATATTTGAAACAATAAATCTGCCTCAGAAGTCACTTTGTGGTTTTTATTCCAGCAGTGACGTCTTGTTGTTGTTCTCGTTTACTTCAGCAGGACAAAATACCAAAAGGTGACAAAGTTTATCAGCTTATTTAACCACCTGAACAGATCAGACACTAACTGAACCGTTTTAATAATCACAAAACAGCCTCAGAACTCGGATAATTCGTCTCAATGCGGACGTATTCTGTAACGCGTTTCTTCAACAGCGGGGGCTCGTTCAACTGATTGGGCAACAGTTTAAAACTGACCAAGTCAGACCGGCTTGGTGGTCTGACAGCAGAGTCTTTATGACTGGTCACAAAACCACATACACATGTTCAGGTTTGATTCACAGATGTGATAATAAGAAGCTGCTCTGCTGCTCTGGTTTGTTTTAGGACCGATGTGTGTTGGTTTATAAAGTATATTCTGTCCCAGCTTTGATTCCATTATGACTTTTATTCTTGTATATCCTGACTGAATCGCTCAGCAGAGTTTCAGTGTTTAATGTGGAGAAAAACTCCAGCTGAAGAGCTCACAAGATGGTTGAACAGGTTCTTGTCTTTGTTAAAGTTTTGAGTTAACTTTTCAATTTCAATTCAGTTTCAGTTTATTTATATAGCACCTTATACAATCAAAATTGTCTCTAGATGCTTCACAGAGACCCAGAGCCTGAACCCCCGAGCAAGCAGTCAGTGGCAAGGAAAAACTCCCTTTTAACAGGAAGAAACCCTGAGCAGGACCCGACTCACAAGGGAGAACCATCCTGCTGATAGTCGGCTGGGTGAAGGAGGAGAAGAAGAGGTAGACAGGACAGAGAGGATGAAAGAGAGAGAGAGAAACATGCAGTAAACATCATACATTACAAAGGACAAACATGACAGGTTGTTATAACTGGAATTCTGAAGACTATGTATTGTATGTATTTGTTTTTTAGCTGATATGTTGTTTAAGTTAGTTCTAATATCACTACATAGAAGAACAACAGGCAGATGTTGATAGTAGACCCTGGGTTTGTCAGAGGATGCATGGTGTTGTGGAGGTGGGGGAGTAGAGATGGTGGTGGTGTTGGGGAGGTGGGGAAACTGCTTGGTGGATCATGTTTGTGTCCCCTGGCAGCATAGGCCTATAGCAGCGTAGCTATGATAGAGATTAAAGATTAACAGTTAGTCACACCTGTTCTACCTGTGGCTGTCTGTCAAGAAGTGACTGTAACTATGGCTACCAGCCCTACACACTTTGTTTGAGGCTAACTATATGCTTTACTAAACAGAAAGGTTTTAAGTCTGGTCTTAAAAGTGGAGGTGGTGTCTGCCTGTCAAACCCAGATTGGCAACTGGTTCCACAGCAGGGGTGCCTGATAGCTAAAGGCTCGTCCTCCCGTTCTACTTTTATGAATTCTGGGAACTGCAAGTAAACCTGCACTCTGTGATCTGAGTGATCTATTGGGAATATATGGGACTATTAGATCCTGCAGGTATGATGGGGCTAGTCCATTTAGGGCCTTATATGTAAGTAGGAGAATTTTAAAGTCTATTCTGAATTTTACCAGAAGCCAGTGAAGAGAAGCTAAGATGGGGGAGATATGATCCCTTTTACTGATTCCTGTTAAAACTCGAGCTGCTGCATTCTGGATCAGCTGCAGGTTATTAATGGAGTAATTTGGACATCCTGACAATAGTGAGTTGCAGTAATCCAGCCTAGAAGTAACGAAAGCATGGACAAGTTTTTCAGCATCACTCTGAGAGAGGACACTCCTAATCTTAGCAATATTACGCAGGTGAAGGAAGGCGGTCTTAGAGGTCTGTTTAATGTGATGGATAAATGACACGTCTTGATCAAAGATAACGCCAAGGTTCCTTGCAGTCGTACTGGAGGCCAAAGTAATGCCGTCCAGAGAGAGAATATTATCAGCTATTCTATTTCTAAGGTGTTTGGGGCTTAGAACAATGATCTCAGTTTTGTCTGAGTTTAATAATAAAAAATTGGAGGTCATCCAGTCCTTTATGTCCTTAAGACTTGCCTGGAGTCTGGCTAACGGCTCTGTTTCTTCAGGCTTTAAGGATAAGTACAGCTGAGTGTCATCAGCATAACAATGAAAGTTTATGCCATGTTTCTGAATAATATTTCCTAGAGGGAGCATGTATAAGGTGAACAGGATCGGCCCAAGCACTGAACCTTGTGGAACACCGAGATTAACCCTTATATATGAAGAGGAAACATTATTAACTTGAGCAAAGTGAAATCTATCTGTTAAATATGATTTAAACCAGCGTAGTGCTGTCCCTGTGATCCTGGTCTCATGTTCTAATCTGTGTAATAAAATGCTGTGATCTACAGTGTCGAAAGCAGCACTGAGATCTAGTAAAATGAGTATGGAGACAAGCCCGCGGTCTGATGCCATGAGGAGGTCATTTGTGACTCTAACCAGTGCTGTTTCTGTGCTGTGATGGGCTCTGAAACCAGACTGAAACATCTCAAAGAGACTGTACCTGTGTAGGTGATCAATCAACTGATTTGCAACCACTCTTTCAAGTATTTTAGACAAAAATGGGAGGTTGGATATCGGCCTATAGTTTGCTAAGATGTCTGGGTCAAGTGAAGGTTTTTTAAGTAAAGGTCTAATGACAGCGGTTTTAAACGCCTGTGGTACATAACCTGTTGTGACAGCCAGCGACGGAGCGATGACATGCGGCTAAACATGTCATCACTGGTCAGATTCGGGAGGGGACCAGAGAACGCTACGGAGTCCGACATGGTTTTTGCCAAATTACACACCGACTCAATATTGACTTTGGTGACCTCCGACTGGCGTAGCCGAGTGTCATTAGCGCCGACGTGAATTATAATCTTACCATATTTACTCTTATCTCTTGCCAGCAGCTTTAAATTGCCCTCTATGTCGCCCGCTCTGGCCCCCGGGATGCATTTGACTATGGTCGCTGGTGTTGGCTTCACATATCGCAAAACAGAATCGCCAATAACCAGGGTCGGTTTCTCAGCGGGTCTGAGTGGGGAAAAGCGGTTAGACACATGAAGCGGTTGGTTTTGAACCACGGGCCTTTGTTTTGGACTACGCTTCTGTCAAATGGCCACCCAACCTCCCTGACTTCCTGGCTGCTCGGGGGCTACCGGGGGCGGCTGACATCAGAATCAGAATCAGCTAAGGCAGGCCGGTCCGCACAGGTTAACTACTGCTGGCTAGCTGTCAGGGCTACTGGACTATGATCTACAGTACGAATCCGGGCCTCTAACTCACTTAGCCTCCTCATCCAGTAATGAAGCTGATTGTCTTCTTCTTCAGTGTTGCTGCAGTCTGGACTTTGTGGAGCTCCGTCAGTGTCTCCAGCTGCGGTTCAGACTGACTGACAGACCTTCAGTAACACTGCCACCTGCTGCTGACTGGCAGCACTGCAGCTCACACTGGCTCTCTGCTCTCACGTCAGACTGACGGTTCTGGATTTGGATTTGAAGGTATGAGGATGTGACGGCTGTCGGTCGGACGAACACCAGCGGCGTCTGTCGGCGTCTGCGGACGAAGAAACAAAGTGTCTTTGATCTCGCGTGGAGCTGAACAGGTGAGACCCCTGACAGGTAACACGACACACCTTTGATGAAGAAACTGTTTGCTGTCACTCGTTATGTTGGGAGCTACATAACAGACTTGTAGATGAGAGCAGTGATGCATTCTGACAACACTGTTGTTTCCTGTTTGTAGGTCTGAATATTCATGAATGAATTCACTAATGAATCTATGAGATGTGACTTTTGGTCCAAAATGAGCCTTTTCATGTTGAGTTTATTCACGTTTTATCTGCACCAGGAAACAAGTCAGAACTTGAGCTGAGCTGACTTCACTGCTGAGAGATGAGGGACAGTCAGAACTGGTCTGACAGCCTGAACTGGTTTTTATCTTTTATCTTGTCTTCTTTTTGTCAAGCTGGGGCTCAGAGCAGGACTCAGATGCGGAGACTCGGGTAGCAAAAAACAATCTTTATTAAGAATGTCTGTGACAAATCCTCTAAGCAGAGTGTATAAACAAAGAGGCTATGAACATTACCTGACGTGAGATCCTCTCTAGAAGAGATCCCACGGCTATGAAACATACAAAGCAATGAGAAAACGAAAGCAGGCTATAAGAATTAATGAACAGAAAGCGCTCCCTAAGGAGGAAAATATTTACTGACAAGAACGAAAAATCACTCCAAAGGAGGAAAAAGAACGAAATCTCACTATAAAGAACTACAACAAAAATCACTCATATAGAGGAAAAGCTATGTCAAAATAGAATCTAGAAACTAAGCTGCGCTATGAAAATGGTTTAACAAAACTCACTCAGACAGAGGATTCAACAAAGAGATTCAAAAACAAGATATCTATGACTGTGGCTCAAGGTACGCTGGCGTGATCACTAGAAGACGAAACACACTGGCACAAGACAAGGGAAACGCAGACTATTTGAACACATGAGGGTAATGGGAAACAGGTGGAAACACTCAGGTAATCGGGAAGACAATCAGACTGGAGACACGAGGAAGGGCAAGTGACCTGAAACGAGAGGAGCGTTATACTTCAAAATAAAACAGGAAATGACGAGACAAAAAAACCCAAAACAAGACAATACCTCACCGCGGTGTGACAGTACCCCCCCCTCTAGGGCCGACTCCTGACGGCCCAGGCTGTTCAGGATGGTCCCGATGAAAGTCTGCTATGAGGGTATCACCTATAATGAAGCGGGAGGGAATCCAGGACCGCTCCTCAGGACCGTAACCTTCCCAGTCAACCAAGTACTGTCGGCCCCGGCCCCGGTTGCGAACGGCGAGGAGTTGCTTGACCCGATAGACCGGCCCGCCATCCACGATTTCCGGAGGAGGAGGTGAAGGAGTCGTAGGAACCATGGGGCTCTCCCGGACAGGCTTGACTTGACTGACATGAAAAGTGGGGTGGACTCTGAGGGAACGAGGTAGGCGAAGGCGTACCGCAGCGGGATTTATGACATGGGTGATGGGGAAGGGACCTACAAACCGCGGTGCCAGTTTTTTGGAGGGCACCTTCAAGTTGAGGTCTCTAGCAGAAAGCCAGACCCTCTGTCCCGGCTGATATGCAGGAGCTGGCCTCCTCCTCCGGTCGGCTGCCCTTTTCACCCGGTCCCGTTGTCGGCTGAGCACCTGCCGAGCTGCCGCCCAGATCCGCTGACAGCGGCGTACCAGAGTGTGGGCTGAAGGAACCAGCACCTCCAGCTCATTGTCAGGAAAAAGGGGGGGATCATAACCAAATACGCACTTGAAAGGTGTAAATCCCGTAGCAGAGGTAGGTAAAGTGTTATGAGCGTATTCTACCCAGACCAGGTGGTTGCTCCATGAAGAGGGATTCTGGGACACCAGGCAGCGGAGGCCAGTCTCAAGTTGCTGGTTGAGACGCTCGGTCTGGCCATTCGACTCGGGGTGATATCCGGAGGTCAGGCTGGCTTTAGCGCCAATGAGTCGACAAAACTCCTTCCAGAAGCGGGAGACAAACTGAGGGCCCCTGTCCGAGACAATGTCCTTGGGGAACCCATAGACACGGAACACATGATGTAACATGATCTCGGCTGTGTCCTTGGCAGAAGGCAACTTGGGTAAAGCTATAAATTTAACCATTTTGGAAAACCGATCCACTACCGTGAGTACTGTAGTATTACCTCGGGAAGACGGAAGCCCCGTGACGAAGTCCAAGGAAATTTCCGCCCATGGCCTGGACGGTATAGGAAGAGGATTCAGGAGCCCCATGCGAGGCCTGGCAGATGACTTGTTTCTAGCACAGACTGTGCAAGCCTCTACATATTCCCGGACCTCCGCCTCCATGGATGGCCACCAGAACCTCCGGGAGATAGCGAACAGCGTCCGTCTAATCCCCGGATGGCAGGAAAGCAGGGAGGTGTGAGCCCAATGGACCACCTGTGGGCGTAACTCGACAGGGACAAACAGTCTATTCTTAGGACACCCACTAGGTGGCGGAGCTTCACCTATAGCCTGCTTTACCTCATTTTCTATTTGCCAAGTGACCATTCCAACCACACAGGAACGTGGAAGAATCGGTTCTGGTTCTTTGGCAACAGGCTCAGGGTCGTAGAGGCGTGACAGAGCATCAGGCTTGACATTTTGAGACCCCGGCCTGTAAGAGAGAGAGAAGTTGAAGCGGTTAAAGAATAATGCCCATCTGGCCTGGCGCGAATTCAGTCTTTTAGCATGTCGAATGTATTCTAGATTCTTGTGGTCAGTCCATACTACAAACGGCTGAGGGGCCCCCTCCAGCCAATGCCGCCACTCTTCTAAGGCTAGTTTGACCGCCAACAGCTCGCGGTTGCCAACATCATAGTTCCTCTCAGCCTTGGATAGCCGCCGTGACAAAAAGGCACATGGGTGCATCTTACCATCCTGTTCGGACCGTTGGGAGAGAATCGCTCCTACCCCTTCATTGGAGGCATCCACTTCCACAATGAACTGTCGCTGAGGGTCAGGTAGGATGAGGATGGGCGCTGAGGTGAAGCGTTGCTTGAGTTCCCGGAAAGCAGCCTCTGCCTCAGGAGTCCACTGAAAACATACCTTGGGGGATGTCAACGCATGCAGCGGAGCGGCTATGGCGCTGAAACCCCTGATGAACCACCTGTAAAAGTTAGCAAATCCGAGGAACTGCTGAACCTTCTTGCGGTTATCTGGTGTGGGCCACTCAGCGACCGCACTAATCTTAGCCGGATCCATCTGAACCTTACCTGGGGCTACTATGAAGCCCAGGAAGGAGATAGTGTCGGCATGAAACTCACTTTTCTCCGCCTTAACATACAGCTTATGGTCCAGCAACCTCTGTAGAACTTTCTTTACATGAGCCTGGTGAGAATCAAGGTCAGCGGAGTAAATGAGTATATCATCAAGATACACATAAACAAACTGATCCAGGTAATCCCGGAGAACATCATTGATCATTGCCTGAAAAACTGCTGGTGCATTTGTTAGACCGAATGGCATGACCAGATATTCATAATGACCACTAGGAGTGTTAAAACCCGTTTTCCATTCGTCGCCTTCTCTAATCCTGATCAGATGATAAGCATTGCGGAGGTCTAGTTTAGTGAAAATCTTGGCCTGCTGGATCTGATCAAAGACAGATGACATGAGGGGTAGAGGATAGCGATTCTTTACTGTTATAGCATTCAATGGGCTATAGTCTATACATGGTCGTAGTGAGCCATCTTTTTTTTCAACAAAGAAAAATCCAGCCCCTGCTGGAGATGATGATGGGCGAATGAGTCCTGCCTTCAGCGAGGACTGAATATATTCAGTCATGGCGCCCCTTTCAGGGCCCGAAACGGAGTACAACCGTCCCTTGGGTATGGTAGACCCAGGAATCAGGTCAATAGCGCAATCGTATGGCCGATGGGGAGGGAGAGATAAGGCCTTGGTCTTGCTGAAAACCTCCTTGAGGTGGTGGTAGCATGTTGGCACCGAACTTAAGTCTGAGAGTTCGGCATCTGTGGAAGATTTAGCAGAAACATAGTTATCAGCCATGGGTATCTGTGTTTCCAGGCACCTTTTCCTGCAATCTTCTCCCCATCCCAGAATTCGACCTGTCTTCCAGTCTAGATGAGGGTTATGATTTGTCAGCCATGGATATCCCAAAACCAGTGCCTGTGAAGGAGACTCAAACACATAAAAGCTCATTTCCTCACTATGATCCTGGATGTTTAAAACTAGAGCTTCAGTCTTGTGGGTGATAACAAATAGTTCTTTCCCGTCGAGAGCTCTGGCTTCAAAAGGCTTAACCAAGGGTTCGGTATTTAAGCCGATTTTTCTAACTAACCCCCAGTCCATTAAACTTTCATCTGCCCCAGAGTCAATGAGTGCCATAAGTTCAGTGGAGACAGCATGGTGCGTTACCTTGACCGCAGTGAGATGACGTGAATCAGGGCCAGTCACCGTGCGTAGACTCACCTTCGTAGGTCTTTTAACCGGGCAAGTTACCACGAGATGACCCTTTTCCCCGCAGTAAAAACATCGACCCTCCTCCTGACGACGCTGTCGCTCCTTAGGAGAGAGCCGAGCCCGTCCAAACTGCATGGGCTCCCCTTCATCCTCTGCGTGGGGAGAAGAAAGCTCTTGCGAAGTCAGAAAAAGACTGCGTCAGTCCGGTACTTGATTGCTGGAATAAATCTTCCGCCCTGACATTCCGCTTCGCCGCTGCCTGTTGAGCTCGCGGAGACGGCTATCAGTCCGGATGGCCAAGGCGATCAGTGAATCTAGATCCGGGGGAAGGTCCAGAGGAACCAGCTGGTCCTGAATGGATCGCGCCAGGCCTTTCAGAAAAATGTCATACAGTGCCGTGGAGTTCCACCCGCTCTCCGCTGCCAGAGTGCGGAAGCGAATGGCATAATCACTCACCGACTCTGTACCTTGACTCACCCCGCACAGCTCCCGAGCTTTTTCACGATCCGAGGTAATAGGATCAAAGACCATAAGCAGAGCTGCTTTAAATTCGGCCAAGGATTGACAGAGTTCAGAGTCCCGTGCCCACTCCGCCGTAGCCCACGCTCTCGCCCGACCGGTCAGATGGGAAATCATGAACGCTATTTTAGACCTGTCGGTGGGAAATGCATGGGGAGAATATTCAAAATGGATTGAACAATCAACCAGAAACGGCTTACACTGGTTGGGTTCCCCGGAAAACCGCTCTGGAGAGGCTAGCCGGATCCCCGTTCCCACGGCGAACGGAGCTGGGGCTGGAGAGGAGGCTGCCAGAGCCTCCGGATCCACGGGTGGTCCTGATGTGTTAGCCTGTCGGCTCTGGAGTTCTCTCACCTGGCTGGACAAAGCTCCGAAGTGAGAGGCCATGGCTGTTTGAAAATCCTCCTGACGAGTTATACGGGCTTCTTGCTCCCGCAATGCGGCTTCCAGCTGCCGGGTCTCCGCTGAGTCCATATTGGCCAGTGTGTACTGTCAATCTGGGGCTCAGAGCAGGACTCAGATGCGGAGACTCGGGTAGCAAAAAACAATCTTTATTAAGAATGTCTGTGACAAATCCTCTAAGCAGAGTGTATAAACAAAGAGGCTATGAACATTACCTGACGTGAGATCCTCTCTAGAAGAGATCCCACGGCTATGAAACATACAAAGCAATGAGAAAACGAAAGCAGGCTATAAGAATTAATGAACAGAAAGCGCTCCCTAAGGAGGAAAATATTTACTGACAAGAACGAAAAATCACTCCAAAGGAGGAAAAAGAACGAAATCTCACTATAAAGAACTACAACAAAAATCACTCATATAGAGGAAAAGCTATGTCAAAATAGAATCTAGAAACTAAGCTGCGCTATGAAAATGGTTTAACAAAACTCACTCAGACAGAGGATTCAACAAAGAGATTCAAAAACAAGATATCTATGACTGTGGCTCAAGGTACGCTGGCGTGATCACTAGAAGACGAAACACACTGGCACAAGACAAGGGAAACGCAGACTTTTTGAACACACGAGGGTAATGGGAAACAGGTGGAAACACTCAGGTAATCGGGAAGACAATCAGACTGGAGACACGAGGAAGGGCAAGTGACCTGAAACGAGAGGAGCGTTATACTTCAAAATAAAACAGGAAATGACGAGACAAAAAAACCCAAAACAAGACAATACCTCACCGCGGTGTGACACTTTTATCACATGACACATTTCTGAATGTTCATCATATAAACTCAAGTCATCAACTGACTGCTTAGACTCATCCTCTTTATCTGCTGTAGCATCAGCACCACCGCCGAGTCTGCTGTGATTGTTGTTCTCCTTTGATGGACGCAGCTTGTGGTCCATCACATTTTAGAAAAGAAAGTTTATCCAGTGACCTCAAAACTATGCTAACAAATAAAACACTGATACTCCAGTAAAGATTGTTGTAGAATGTCTTCTGAATGATTCCCACAGGGTGGTTCTCACTGACATTTCCTGTAGCGCCACCATCAGGACAAACTTATCACTCATCCACAGGAAGTGATGAAACCTCGATGGCAGATTGTCATGAAATTCATCATTCATTGTGTCATGCATTCATTCATTCACCCATTCTTGATATTTCGATTGAAGTCGTTGCGTTTGTGTTTTCCTCTATAGCAGAGATGGAGCTCACTGTAATCAGAACTTACAGTGGAGATGGTGACCCATAACTCAATGAGGGCTTAACATTCACTTACATGAAACTGCTACGCTCTCTTTAACTGAAGGACCTGTAAGCAGTGAGCCACTTCAAGACTACATGAAGTCCGGACTCTGCTGTCAGCCAATCAGAACTCCTCTTTCTGCTCTGATACACCTGTGTTACAGTTTTCCTTCAGGTTGACAAAGCTGTCTGATTTCAGCAGGAAGCCATGATGACACCAGGAGGCCTTGCGAACACTCTGGAGGATTTAACAGCAGATGAATTTGAGAAATTCAGATGGTATCTGAACCAGGAAGACGTGCTGGAAGGCCACCAACCCATCAAATGGTCCAAGCTGGAGAGGGCAGACATGTTTCAAACCGCGAAGCAGATGGTGAACACCTATAAAATGGATGGAGCTCTGACGGTGACCAAGACGGTTTTAGAGAAGATACCCAGAAACGACCTGGTGCAGAGACTACCGGACACCAGCTCAGGACCAGGAGGTCAGTCACACTTTTGTTTGTATGTTCAGATCAACAGAGTGGGTTGACAACATAACACGTGTAAAGGAACAGGGTCTGTCAGTACAGAGACTTAGTGTATTGATCAGAGGAAAACAGCTGGAGGCCTGATCTCATCATGACGAGAAAAGGTTTAGGTTACCAGTCATCACTGTGAGAGGACGGAGGGCTGATGGAGCCACCCGATTGAATTCTCTCTCTGTTATGTACGTGAGGTTGATATGTGGACGAGAAACAAAGCAGTCGTATCCCGCACCTGGTTGTCCAGGAGTTTATGTCTCAGACACTAAGAGTGACGACAAGCACAACACTTGGTGTGTCAACATCGTGCAGGCTTTGGGATTGAATCCATCTGTTCCTCCAGGAGCAGCTAAACCAGCACCAGATGCTTACATAGACCTGGACAGACCATCAGGAGCACCAGGAAAGATTCCATGGTGTCCTGGCAAGCTGACTGACCTGCAGTGTGGGCCCAGTGTTAAAAATGCCAAATGAAATGGGTAAATCAAACAGATAACATCAGTGTGGTTACAGACCTTCAGAACCCCACCAGCTTTAATCGTGATGGTTTGATCTCCACCCGTCATCACACGTACTGGCCAAGTTTGTGTGTACAAACAAGGAATTTGACTCCGGTTAGACTTTGCTCTCAAGGACAAAACAGACACCTAGCAGTAAGAACACAGAAGGTACTATATACAATAAGATAAGGATAAAAAATACTATATACAGTGCAATAGCAGTGAATCTGTGGAGAAGACTAAGATTTAAATAAATAAATAAATACAGAACTTTGAAACCAGACACTTAAGACAAACAAGATGGGGACTGGACGGGGTTAATAATCTGAGGAAAACTCAGTGAAGCTGTAGAGTGGATGAGGTTTAGAGTTTATGATGGACTTTTATACATCACAGGAGGTTATGACTCAAGGTGCTCCGATCAGGATGTTTGGGGCTGATCACCGATCACGATTTCTGGAAGCTGAATAGGTCGATGCTGATTACCAATCACCAGTCAAAATGTTGTTTCTTTACTTTATTATCATCTCTAGTTGTTTTCTGTGGCAGAAATAAAAACTAAAAAATAAAAAAATAAATGAAGGAAAGGAAGGAAATAAATTATTCTATTCATTTTGCCAGCTCAGAGAAACAGTTTTAAACCAAAATGAAAAGTTATCTGTAAACTGTCTCGGTTGTCTCAGTGTTTGTCCTGAGGTCTTTGTGTCCTGAAGACACGACTCCATCACTCAGATTATTGACTGACTGTGAGCAGGTTTTAAATGTCAGTAAATTTAAATGTAACAGTAAATCCTTTTGGCTCAGGGTTTGTGTTGTTTCTGTCATGTTTCAGCTGTTTCTCAACGGGAATTCAAATCAAGTTACAGATAAAGTAACTTGTCTTTATAGCCGATCACATCCTAGCAGAACCACGTGAAAGCAGTCCAGAACAACTGATAATATAACACATGATGTGTGTCTCTCTCTGTGTCAGTGGGTGTCAGTGATGGAGGACAGACTCCAGACAACAGAGGACCTTCCTCCTCTCAGACTGAAGGTAAAGCTGCTCTGTTCTGTGTGATGTACGGAAGCCCTGAAAGAAGAAAAGTTTGATAAAGTTTAGTGTGAGTTTTCTTTCTGTGAGACGTCGACTCCCTAAAAAGGACTGAAAGCAAAGTCAGGAGAGCTTGATGAGGTTTTGTTGAAGCAACATGAGGTCAGATCTGAGTGGAGCGATGAGGAGTCGGTGACCTTCCTCACGTTCCTTCATCAAACAGAAATGTCATATTTCCATCCTGTTTTCCACATGGTTTCCTACAGTTCGTATTCTTGTCTTCAGTGGGTTAATGCCGCTCAACTGGAAACTCTGTGGCCAACTCTGATTGGCTGCCACACTTCAGAGGGTAGGTCTTATGTAGCATGAGCAGCCAGGTGGTCAGACAGCAGGAAGAGGGAGGCGGAAGCAGAGGAGGAAGACGTCTGCATTGTTCATCGTGCAGTAACAGTGGAAAGCTGGTTGAACTTACCTGTGTGTGTCATAAGGACTCCATTCTTTTCCTGCAAAGTGTCAACCCATGTAATGAGGTGGACTATGACCTGTTAGTGCCTGATACAACCTCAAGGCTCAATTTGCATTTTCCTTTAATGATTTCTTGAAAAAGTTGCCCAACATTTGAATGGAAACTCCAAACTTAAACGAGTGTCTCTGTTGGAGGTTTAAATGATACTGAGCTGGACTGATGACCAGTTCACCAGGTCACCGGTCCAGAGCTGTGGTTGTACTGGTCAGCACGTCGTAAATGTTTAAATGTTGAAGAGAATGATGGGTTCAAGTCTAAATGTTAAGACAGTGTGCAGTTACACAATTACAAATCTAGTATCATACTGTACTTCAATGTATGTGCATGATTTAGTTTGACTGCAATTTAGTTGTTTTTGTTTCTGTTACATCAAACAGATGATATTGTTCCAGTACCAGAGCCACGACCCATCTCAGATTACCAAAAAATACTTAAGTCACACCTTCAGGACAAGTTCATCTGTACACAAGAGGGGTGGGGAGAGACTAAGGAACGTCTGGATGACATCTACACAGAGCTGTACATCACCACCAGCCGTGACACACACATCGATAAACAGCATGAGGTCAGACAGATTGAGGTGGTGAGGAAACCAACAGAAACAGATGAACCAATTAAACCCAGAGACATGTTCAAACCCCCCTCTGGAAAATATAAACCCATAAGAACAGTCCTGACCAATGGAATTGCAGGAATTGGCAAAACATTTCTTGTGCGCAAGTTTGTGTTGGACTGGGCTGAAGGAAGAGCCAATCAAGATGTGCACCTCATGTTCCCCTTCACCTTCCGCCAGCTGAATTTATGGAAGGGCGAAGAGTTATGTTTGGCAAAGCTAATTCATAAGTGTATCAGAGAGACCAAAGACATCAAGGTAGAAGCTCTGAATCACATCTTCAACACTCTGCAGTCCTCAGCAAACACAAACTATGACAAAAGTAAATTCAAACTTCTGTTTGTCTTGGATGGACTGGATGAGAGCCGACTTCACCTGGACTGCTCTGAGAGTAAAAACCAGGACACAGACTTTGATGTCACAGAGTCCACCTCAGTGGATGTGCTGCTGACAAACCTCATCAACAGGAACCTGCTTCCATCTGCGCGCCTCTGGATAACCACACGACCTGCAGCAGCCAATCAGATCCCTCCTGAGTGTGTTGACGTGGTGACAGAGGTCAGAGGGTTCACTGACCCACAGAAGGAGGAGTACTTCAGGAAGAGATCCAGAGATGAGGAGCAGGCCAGCAGAATCATCTCCCACATCAAGACATCACGAAGCGTCCACATCATGTGCCACATCCCAGTCTTCTGCTGGATCACTGCTACAGTTCTGGAGGATGTGTTGAAGACCAGAGAGGGAGGAGAGCTGCCCAAGACCCTGACTGAGATGTACGCAGAATTCCTGAGGTTTCAGATTCATCAAACGAAAGACAAATACAAACAAAAAAAGGGCATTCAGTACATCAAGTCATTAGCACAACTGGCTTACCAGCAACTGGAAAAGGGCAACCTGATCTTCTATGGGAAAGACCTTAAAGAGAGTGGAACTGATGTCAGAGGAGCCTCGGTGTGCTCAGGAGTGTTCACAGAGATCTTTAAAGAGGAACGCGGGAAGAAGAATGAAGACAAAATGTTTAGCTTCGTCCATCTGAGTGTTCAGGAGTTTCTGGCTGCTCTTCATGTCCATCAGACATTCATCAACTCTGGTGTCAACCTGCTGGCAGAAGAACAAGCAAAGTGGTTTAAACTATTATTGCCTGCAATATTTAAAAACAAACCAGAACCAGCTCTCCTGTACCAGAGTGCTGTGGACAAGGCCTTGCAGAGTCCAAATGGACACCTGGACTTGTTCCTCCGCTTCCTTCTGGGTCTTTCACTGCAGACCAATCAGACTCTCCTACGAGGTCTGATGAAACACACAAGATGTAGTTCTCAAACCAGTCAGGAAACAGTCGAATACATCAGGATGAAGCTCAGTGAGAATCTGTCTCCAGAGAGAAGCATCAATCTGTTCCACTGTCTGAATGAACTGAATGATCGTTCTCTGGTGGAGGAGATCCAACAGTCCCTGAGTTCAGGAAGTCTCTCCACAGATAAACTGTCTCCTGCTCAGTGGTCAGCTCTGGTCTTCATCTTACTGTCATCAGAAGAAGATCTGGACGTGTTTGACCTGAAGAAATACTCTGCTTCAGAGGAGGCTCTTCTGAGGCTGCTGCCAGTGGTCAAAGCCTCCAACAAAGCTCTGTAAGTGAACCCAGAACTGCAGGTACTGACTGGATCACATGTGACGGGTTGTTCTCAAATAATGTGAGTTTTGGTCAAAAAGAGTCCAAAAATGTAGTTGATAGGTTGATCAGGTGAAGAACCTGCAAAGTGTTAGAATCACATCAAAGATCAGGACCCAAAATGCAAACCCTGACGTGAGAGTTGAGGTGAACAAAAGGAACTTTAATGAACTTTAATGAACCAGAAGCAGGCAAACAAAAGGCGACTGTGAGTCCTGGTAAAAATGGTCCAAACAAAGAAGATCCAGAAACCAGAAGCAACGCTGGGACCAGCAGAAAACACAGAACGCAGGGTTTGCCAGGGAACTCAGAGAAACACAGCAAATCCACAACAAACACAAGGACAGCACAGGTGTATAAAGGTGATGTAATGAGACAGGTGAAACCAATCAGGGAGGAGCAGATAAAGACAGGAAATGACAAGCTAAACAAGACACAAGAGGAGACAAACTAGAAAATAAAAGTGAAAACTAACTAACTGAAACAACGTGACATAAACTGTTTCTTCACTTTCGCTGACCCTCCACAGGAGCCAGATGAATTAACTTGTGAAGGGTGACCCATAACTGTTATACACTTTTATATTTTTATTGTCATTTTATGACTCAAATAACCACCAGTGTGAGTCACATCAAATATACAATGAAATGTTTTCTTACATGTCCTGTATGTTTTGTTTAGACTGAGTGGCTGTAACCTGTCAGAGAGAAGCTGTGAAGCTCTGTCCTCAGTTCTCAGCTCCCAGTCCTCTAGTCTGAGAGAGCTGGACCTGAGTAACAACCACCTGAAGGATTCAGGAGTGGAGCTGCTGTCTGCTGGACTGAAGAGTCCAACCTGTAAACTGGAGGCTGTCAGGTCAGAATTCAGTTTCTGTTTCAGAGTTCAGCCTTTACATCCCCAGGCCATCAGGACACTGAACTCTCTTTCCCCCACTTAACTCACCCCCCCATACACACACATGCATACTTGTATACTATGTATATGATATGTATATTTATGTATATTTACATTCCCTCTGCCACTTTTGTTGTATTTTGTATTGTAATTGTATTTTTGCACAGTTGTTAAAAGGAGTGTTGTTTTTTTCATTTCACTGTGGATGCACATCTACATGTGACAAATAAAGAATTCTGATTCTGATTCTGACTGACATAACAGTTCAAGTGGATTTAAAAACAGATGATCAACATTTGTAGTATTTAAGTGTAGATTATACTAAAAACACTGTGCTACCAATTTTGTCCAATGAATCGATCTTGAGCGTCCACAATCTAACTCTCAGGCTAATCAAGGAGATTGTGGTATTCAAGGTCACTTGTGCTTCCAAACTTTCCATAACCTGATTGATGAGCAGATCCACACGACCTGAACAGATCAGTAAAGTGATGGCACAAACTGTACAGCAGAAAGAAGAGATGCTACACTTTAATATTTTGTTTCCTTCATAACTAAACCCTTTCAACATTATTATCTTATTACTGTGTGGCTCAGGGAGATGATTTGCTGTTTTGTTAACACAGTGACAATACAAATTACTACAACACAAACAATTTATTGTCATTATACTTAGTGTACAATGAAATTTGGTTGGTTCTGCCTAATGTGCTCACAACAATAACACGAGCACCATTCATGACAACATTCACATTCACATGTAACTAAACTATCGCACCGCGGTGAGGTATTGTCTTGTTTTGGGTTTTTGTCTCGTCATTTCCTGTTTTATTTTGAAAAGTAACTCTCCTCTCGTTTCAGGTCACTTGTCCTTCCTCGTGTCTCCAGCCTGATTGTTTCCACCTGTTTCCCATTACCCTCATGTGTTCAGATAGTCTGCGTTTCCCTTGTCTTGTGCCAGCTTGTCTCAAAGCTCTTTGTTGTATCCTCTGTTCAGAGTGACTTTTTGTTGTACTTTTCATAGCTCAGTTTAGTTACTTGTTAAATTTAGACTTAGATTATTTCCTCTTTAAAGTGGTTTTTTGTTCTTGATCTTTTGTTTAGTGAGTTTTTGGTTTTCCTCCGTTTGGAGTGATTTTTTTGTTCTGAGAAAGTAGTATTATTCCTCCCTTGGGAGCATTTTTTGTTCCGTAAATTCTTATAGCCTGTTTTCGTTTCTTCGTTTCTTTTGTTAATGTTTCATAGCCGTGGGTTCTCTTCTAGAGAAGAACTCATGTAAGGTTATTTACATAGCCTCTTGTTTTATCGCTCTGCCAAGAGGTATTGTCTCAGACTTCAATAATAAAGGCTGATCTTGTAACTCGAGTCTCTGCATCTGAGACTCGAGTGCTGAGCATGTTTATGTCAAGCTCCGAGCCCCAGCTTGACATAAACATGAAGTACAGAATAACAGATTAACAGACAACAATAACAGAACAAACAGTAAAGATAAATTGCACTGTCAGAACAGACATCTGACCTGATCAGTGTGTGTGTGTGTGTGTGTGTGTGTGTGTGTGTGTGTGTGTGTGTGTGTGTGTGTGTGATCCCTGGGGGTGAAATTGGGATAAGACACACAAGACTCTGCAATGTAGTTTTGCTGCCCTCTAGTGTTTGATGGCACTGCTGTTTTGACAGTTGCTCATTAACTCAGTTGGTTCAGCCAGTGAGATATGATATATTTTATGTTGTATACAACAGAAACCACATCAGTGTTTGTCTTTATCTCTAACTCTCCTTCAGACTGAGTGACTGTAAGCTGTCAGAGAGAAGCTGTGAAGCTCTGTCCTCAGTTCTCAGCTCCCAGTCCTCTAGTCTGAGAGATCTGGACCTGAGTAACAACGACCTGCAGGATTCAGGAGCGAAGCTGCTGTCTGCTGGACTGAAGAGTCCAAACTGTCAGCTGGAGACTGTCAGGTCAGGATTCAGCTTTTCTTTAACAGATGTTTGTTTAAATAATGCAGGATGCAGTCACTGATGATGCTCATATCTGTAGGAATTTTGTGCAGAATCTACTGATTTTACTGAGCAGCAATGATGCAACAGCTCTGTTTCTGTCCGTCTGTGTTAATGACAAATTTTGGTTATTCGCACGGAAAATGTTGCCTCTGTGTGTGTGTGTGTGTGTGTGTGTGTGTGTGTCTCCAGGTTGTCAGGCTGTATGATCACACAGGAAGGCTGTACTTCTCTGGCCTCAGCTCTGAGATCCAACCCCTCCCATCTGAGAGAGCTGGACCTGAGCTACAATCATCCAGGAGACTCAGGAGTGAGGCTGCTGTCTGCTGGACTGGAGGATCCACACTGGAGACTGGACACTCTCAGGTATGACCAGACAACAAGAGCTCACACACTGTTTGTCTGTCACAGTGACAAGCTGAGGACTGAGTCTGTGTATGAAATGTGTTTTCTAAATGCAGCTGTTTTGTCTTCATGGTGGATCTGAGTGAAGGTTGATGAAGATCATTGATGAGGAAGCTTCTGAAGGTTCATTCTGACTTTGTTTCTTCCTCCAGGGTGGAACATGGTGGAGAGCAGAGGCTGAAACCTGGTCTGAGGAAGTGTAAGTGTGTGTTGACTTTGATTGATGAAAACAAGGCAGCACATGTTAAAGTAGTTTCAGTCTAAAGCTTGTGTATCTGCATTCAGCTCTCAGTTTGATAGAAGATCCAACAAGATGAGTCAGTGTGAAGTTTTGATCTAATGAACAGTCAGTCTGTTAATGAAGCAACAAATGAAGCCATCAGGTGTGTTAGATGATAAACTGCTGCTGTATTGTGTCTTGTTCTCTCCATCAGGGGCCTGTGAACTCACAGTGGACACAAACACAGTAAACAGATTCCTCAAACTGTCTGACAACAACAGGAAGGTGACAGCAGTGAGAGAGAAGCAGCCTCATCCTGATCATCCAGAGAGGTTTGACTGCTGGCCTCAGCTGCTGTGTAGAACTGGACTGACTGGTTGCTGCTACTGGGAGGTCGAGTGGAGTGGAGAAGCTGAGATATCAGTGACTTACAGAGGAATCAGAAGGAAAGGAGACACTGCTGACTATTTGTTTGGAGGGAATAATCAGTCCTGGAGTCTGAGCTGCTCTGATGGTGGTTTCTCTGTCAGGCACAATAACAGAAGAACAGACCTCCTGTCCTCCTCCTCCTCCTCCTCCTCCTCTGTCTCTCACAGAGTTGCAGTGTATGTGGACTGTCCTGCTGGCACTCTGTCCTTCTACAGAGTCTCCTCTGACACACTGATCCACCTCCACACCTTCAACACCACATTCACTGAACCTCTTTATGCTGGATTCTGGCTCTGGTCATCAGGTTCCTCAGTGTCTCTGAGTTCAGTGTAGGAGGGAGAGTCTCCTCCTGTTAGAGGAACACACACACACACACACACACACACACACACACACGGGTGTTGATTATCAGTGAGCAGAGATAAAGTCTTATCATCTCTCTGTTGGGAAACCACTTGGTTTATTATCATCAACATGTGCAGAATCTCAGGGTCTGAAAACTCAGTTTGACTCAGTTTGAATGTTAAGTTGCATCACACGTGATGTTGTGTGGTCTGTGAGGCTGCGGTCCCATGAAGAGTTGGCATTTCATCCAAACTGTTGGCTTCATCACGAGGGGAGCACGAAGGTCTGGACTGGACCAGATTTACTGTCAGTCTGGACCTGGACCGTCCCTGAAGCTGTGCCTCTGACTGATGAGAAATGAAGAAACAGCTGCCATACTTATTGTCGAGTGTTTTTTCAGGGCAAGCTTTCCCACACTTGAAACAGGAAGGTCCTTTCAACCCCTGAAAACCAGACTCTGGACTTCACTCAGTTCACTTAACTTCACTTTATTTTAGAAGAATTGGTCACAGGTGAAAATCCTTTAGAAACACAGAAAACACACGATTCAGCAGTAGCTTCAAAGCAAATGTAACTCAATCAAACCAATAATTATTTGCATTTTAAATTTCTTCAGTATTAGATATTATGATTCACACATTTTAACAGTTTTTCCTTTTCTTTTTTCATTTCACCATTTTACCAGTTTTTACGTTTTTACTTGATTACAATTTTACTCAAATAAAGTCGTGACTTGCCTTCTGCTATCCATGAAATTCAACCCCCCACAGCATCGACGCGTCTTGCCACCAGCTAATGAATGCTAAACATAACTGACGCTAAACCAAACAACTAAAGGACGAGCTGAAGCTAACCTGCTAGCTAACAGCCGTCTGAAATCGCTAACTAACCCTCTAAATACTGTAAATACAAAACTAACTATAAAATTAACACCAAAGTATCTATGCTAACGTTACCATGAAACAAGTCAGTCACAATATTAAACCCACGTAATCCACTCAAACTGCTCTCAGCGGTCACCTCAGTACAGGCGGAGGCAGGGGTGGTGTTGGTGACGTAGGCTGCCTCCAAAACGTCACCTGCCTCCAGCTCAGCCACTCACAGAATTCAGTTGTAATAGCAGGTTTCACCCTGTAGAGGGCAGTCGCTACGCACATTCATAACAAACAGAAAATTCAAATACTTTACACTAAAATGTCAAGATTTGGACCGGAATCAATGAGTGACATGACTAAATATCTATTTAGATTGATTTTCAGCAGAAAAAAGTGGTTTAGGGGTTTAGTTACCCTTTAAACATTTTTGTTTAAAGGTGCTCAGGAACTTGCAGGAACTACACCTGCACCACTGAGAGCATCTTGAGTGGGAGCATCACCACATGGATGGGCAGCTGCACAAAGCAGGACCTCTTGGCCCTCAGGAGGGAAGTCCGCTCAGCTGAGCGGACAATTCAATTCAATTCAGTTTATTTCAATTCAATTCAGTTTATTTATATAGCGCCAATTCACAACAAAAGTTATCTCATGACACTTTCCAATTTGAGCAGGTCTAGACCAAACTCTTTAATTAAACTGTAAATAGAGAGAGCCCAACATTCCCCCTTGAGCAAGCACTTGGCGACAGTGGCGAGGAAAAACTGCCTTTTAGAAGGCAGAAACCTCAGAGCAGACCCCGGCTCAAGATGGGCGGCCATCTGCCTTGACCGGTTGGGTTGAGAGAGAGAGAGAGAGAGAGAGAGAAGAGCAAGGGAGAGAGGCAGAGGGGGTGGGGTGTGAGAGAAGGAGCACACAAGCAGAGATGCATAGCAGCAGTAATAATACCAGAAGTATCGGAAATGTAGATAATGATAATGACAATGAAGTATACAGAAGGTATTATGGTGATTTTGATAACAATGGTAGTAACAATAATGGTAGTAGCTGTACTGAGTCGTAACAGATTTAAATCAGATTATGACTAAACAGTAGTAATTGCAGTAGGTTTTGAGCAGGACGACAGCAGGACCGCAGCAGGAGGTCCAGTCATGATCGATAGGAATCTGCGGGACAAGAAAGCACAAGGACTCCAGGGAAGAAGTTGAGTTAGTAATATGCATTAATGGGACATGAATGTGTGCAGAAGGAGAGGGAGAGGAAGAAAGAGCTCAGTGCGTCATGGGAGGGCCCCCGGCAGTCTAAGCCTATAGCAGCATAACTAGGGGCCGGCCTAGGCCAGCCCTAACTATAAGCTTTATCAAAGAGGAAAGTTTTTAGTCTACTCTTAAATATAGAGAGGGTGTCCGCCTCCCGGACCGAAACCGGAAGATGGTTCCATAGTAGAGGAGCTTGATAACTAAAGGCTCCGGTTCCCAATCTACTTTTGAGGACTCTAGGAACCACAAGTAGCCCTGCATTTTGGGAACGCAAAGTTCTGGTGGGATAATAGGATACTATTAACTCTTTAAGATAGGATAGTGCCTGACCGTTCAGGGCTTTATAAGTGAGGAGGAGAATTTTAAAATCTATCCTGAATTTTACAGGTAGCCAATGTAGAGAACCCAGAACAGGAGAAATATGGTCTCTCATGCTGGTTCTTGTCAGTAGTCGTGCTGCAGCGTTCTGGATTAGCTGGAGAGTCTTTATGGATTTACTGGGGCAGCCTGATAGAAGGGAGTTACAGTAATCCAGTCTAGAGGTCATGAATGCATGGACTAATTTTTCTGCATCTTTCTGACTCAGGATGTGCCTAATCTTTGTGATATCGTGGAGGTGAAAGAATGCAGTCTTTGAAATATTTGCTATGTGCGAGTTAAAGGACATGTCCTGGTCAAAGATAACTCCTAAATTTCTTACAGTGGAGCTTGAGGCCACGGCTAAGCCATCTGGCAATGCAATATCACTGCATAATTTGTTTCTAAGGTGTTCGGGGCCCAGAACAATAACTTCAGTTTTGTCTGAATTTAGAACTAGGAAATTGCAAGTCATCCAGGTTTTATGTCTTTAAGACATGCCTGAAGCTTGACTAGTTGATTTGTTTCATCTGGTTTCATTGATAAGTACAATTGTGTGTCATCCGCATAACAATGAAAATGTATGGAGTGTTTCCTAATAATATCACCGATGGGGAGCATATAAAGGGTGAATAATATTGGCCCAAGGACAGAACCTTGGGGAACTCCATGACTAACTTTTGAAAGTGTGGACGATGTATCATTAACATGAACAAATTGAAATCGATCTGATAAATAAGACTGAAACCAGCTTAATGCAGTTCCTTTGATGCCAATTAGGTGTTCCAATCTGTGCAGTAATATAGAGTGGTCAATGGTGTCAAATGCAGCACTAAGGTCTACCAGTACAAGGACAGAGATAAATCCCTTGTCTGATGCCAGGAGGAGGTCATTTGTGACTTTGACCAATGCTGTTTCTGTGCTATGATGAGCTCTAAAGCCAGATTGAAAAGTTTCAAATAAGTTATTATTTTGAAGAAAGTCATATAACTGATTGGCGACTGTTCTTTCAAGGATCTTGGAAAGAAATGGAAGGTTAGATATTGGTCTATAGTTGCTTAAAACCTCTGGGTCAAGTGTGTGTTTTTTAAGGAGAGGTTTGACTACAGCTACTTTAAAGGACTGGGGTACATAGCCTGTTATCAGGGACAGATTGATCATGTCTAATAGACAGGTGCTAAGTAAGGGTAAAGCTTCTTTGAGAAGGTTGGTAGGGATGGGGTCTAAGAGGCATGTTGTTGGCTTGGATGAACATTTAAGTGAGTATAACTGATCAGGGTCAATAGGTGAAAAGCAGTCAAAATGATTATCTGTTTCTACTGTTGGTTCTAAGACACTAATGTTTGATATTACATCAGTATCAGCTGAGGTCAGTAGGCGCTGAATCAGAACAACTTTACCCGACCTGCAGGACATTTACACCAAACGATGCAGGTCGAGAGCTGAGAAGATCCTCAGGCAGCCCCATCACCCCGGACACTCACTCTTCTCCCTGCTGCCATCAGGCCGTCGGTTCTGCTGCCTGAGAACCAACACTGAGAGGATGAGGAGAAGCTTCTTCCTCCAGGCCATCCGTCTGCTCAACAGTGAGCGTTAATCTGGACAATCCTACTCCCACCTGCACTACATGTAAATACTGTACATGTAAACACTGCACATTTTCACTTTTTTAATTTTATCATTTTTTTAATATAAGCGTTCTTTTTTTTACAATATTTAAATTTTTTACTTACCCATTTTTTGTTAGCAGGGACATAAAGAATTTCACTGCACATTGTACCGTGTTTGATTGTGTGTGTGACAAATAAACCTATCTTGTATCTTGTAAAAGCTGAATGTCTTCATTCTTATTTTTCATCCACATAATAAAACTAAATCTTGACTCTGTGACAGTCACAGTAACATGCAGTAGTTTATACGAAACATCCAGTCTTCTTCTTCTTCATCATCTTCTTCTCTGTTCTTCTGTCTTCTTCTTCTTCTTCTGTCTTTGTCGTGTTGTCTCCACTTGCTGTGTGTCCTTCAGGGCTGCTGTACTGCAGCTGGATGTAAACAGGAAGAGGTTTAATAAAGTTTGAGTCACACGTGTCTGTCCCTGTCCTGATGTTAGAGTTGGTATGAAAGTCTGTAGTGATGTTGTTACCACGAACAGGAACAGCCTCAACACGAGCTCCTGATTGGCTGCTCAGATCAGGAGGAAGCTGTCGTGTGTTTGACATCAGCACAGAACACAAAAGTAACCTCATTCAACTCGGTTCATTTCAGTTCTTTAAGAGTTCTCATTCTGGATTTGAGCTGTCCGGCTGTTAGTCGGCTGGCAGTAAAGACCAAACTGGTCCACAGCAGCAGCCTGGAGAAAAGCCGAGCTTCTCCAGGCTGCAGGTTGGCTGGATTCATCACCAGAACGAAGAATCACCGATTCATGTTTTCAAACTGCGCTGCTTCGTCTCTAATCTGTCCACCGAGAGGTCAGAGAGGGAAGACCAGGACCGACCTCAGACCTGTTGAGTCCTCTGTTGTTCAGCAGCAGCACTGAAATAAGCTTCCTGACACATTCTGACTGGAGGTTCTTCATGTTGATGTGTGTGACGACTCTTTTAATGTAGTCACACACGTGTCGTTTACAGGAAACGTGTGTTCATCCTTTGGCTTTGTGATGGACCTGGTCCAGTCGGCTGGCGGAGGTGAAGTCCTCTGAGGTGAGAGCCTCAGGATCTGAACTCACAAAGTCAAACACGTGTACAAGCAGTGAATGACGTTTGTTTCCAGGTGTTTTCACGTTTGGGAACAAGTCTTCAGCTTCTTCAGGTGTTTAGCAGAAAGCTGTGATGCTGTTTCACTGTGAAGCTGCAGAAACCTCACGTAGATGAAGAAACTTCACCGACTTTCATCGGCTTTGGGGTGAGGAGGTAATGACTGAGTTTTCAGCTTCTGAGCAGACACTGCAGGACTGCTGACACGTGCCTCAGCCTCAGCTGTGTTGTGTTACTGTTCATGTTGCTAACACGCTAACATGCTAACATGCTAACATGCTAAATGGCGAACACCTGCTGATCTTCGTCCTGTTAGCATGTGAGCGTGTCAGACTCGTTCTGCCTCATTTCGCCTCCCACAGAGCAGAAAGTCAGCGAATGAAAGGACAAAGAAAACGTTTTGACAGAATTAGTGTTTATATCAGCTGTGATTCATCAGGGCTGACTTGAGTCGTCATCATCCAACACCAGGAGGAAGGCCAGTCTGAGCAGACTTCCTGTTGATCTGCTCTGAAGGTTGCACAGATGTCACACGGGACTCTTATCCCAGCATTCCTGCCTGTTGTGACCCGTTAGCTGTTAGCCGTTATCTCCCCCACGTGTCGGCGGGGACGAGGAGCCGCTCGATGGCCCCGGGCCCCGCAGAGCCTTGTATGGCCATGGCCCACTGGGACAGCAGATAAGCAGCAGCTCGCAGGCAGCTACGCGGCCATGTTTAGAACAATGTCTGTTTCTGTTAAATTTAGAGCAGTTATCGCTCGCAGCTCTCCCTCCTGAACACATTCTCTTCTTCTGCTGCTGCTGTGCCAGGACCAGAGGTGAGTACCGGCTCAGAGAAGGGACAAAAAGCAGCAGATTTCACTGAGCTCATTCTTCTGCATTGCTGGGAAGAAGACGATGCTGTTGTACCCCTCAGGTAGTATTGAAGTACTGTTGCTGTGCAGTAGTAAAGTCCTGATCTCTGGGTGTTCAGCCTGGGTGAGTTATGTTAATGTTCTGTTAACGTTTGATGCAGATCTTAATGGTCAGAGCTGCTTAGCATGGACGCTCCAGAGGTTTTGCAGCTGTGAAGGAATGTTGTGTTGATGTCACAACATCTTAATATTTCAGTGATGTGTTACTGTTGCACTGATGTTGTTGTCAGATGGCTGAAACAACACTGAGAAAAGTTTGACGCTTCAGTAGCAGGCTGACGTGAAACCTGAGATCTGGTGACCTCTAGTGGTGGTCGGGAGCTGGTTCGGACTGAAGCGCAGTGAACAATCAAGTGCAACCAACAGAAGTGCTCTGCACCCACACTGGGACTAAATGAATCCTCTGAATCTGTTTATGAAATGTGCTTTTAAAGGCACTCGGTTGTTTCAGAAATCAGAGCTGCCTGTTTGGGTTAACACGGCGTCCAGGATGAGCTTCTGTTCTGCCTTCGTGTGCAGCAGCCAAACAACAGGAAGGTCCTGCAGAAAATCTTAAAGTTACCGCTAATGTTGACGTTACGAGTGCACACACCTGCAAGCTGTTTCTTCCCTACAGGCCCACACTTACAGGTAAACTACAGGTGAGCTCATCAGTCTGCCTTATAAAGGTGGAGAGCTGAACTTTAGAGAGGAGGTGTAGTTTCAGGTTAAAGATAATTAACTCCAAAGCCGAGTGAGACAGACAGCAGGAGGAAGGGGGTGGGGTGGGTGTGTGGGGGGGGCAGCAGGAGGAGCAGGGGGAGGAGGAGGAGGAGGAGGAGGAGGAGGAGCAGCAGCAGCAGGAGGAGGAGGAGGAGGTGAAGAGGGCAGGCAGACAGCAGTGTGCTGTGCTGCTTTAGTTTGGCGTCATGTTGTTTCTGTTTCTCGTCTCCTCATCACCTGGCAGACCTTCGTCGTTCTTCTGGAGGAGCAGCAGTTGGTTTATTTCCAGAGTTTCTGCCTGCAGGATGAAAACTCTTCTGGGGTTTTTGTGGAGATTCTGATAAAAACTTCCTTCAGTGTTTTTCTCCTGTCAGATACTGAAGCTGTGAGCTCTGGTAGGTTTCTGCATGTGGTGACAGCATTATGAAGATGTGCTACAGAGGTACTCGTGATACTCCTAATACTGTGGTAGGATGAGTAGCACAGCAGTACTGAAGTCAGAATATTACAGTGATGTCATACTGGTGCAGAAAGTTACTTTAGTGCCCTTGAAAATATGCTGAGTTTAAGAAAAACGTTTTTCTAAATAAAAAAATAAATGACAAATTCAGAACAAGTGCTATACATTATATAACAATATAAACCAGTCAGTCTGGTTCTAAAACAAAAGTACATGAAGCTACATGAATACAGAAATTGAATGAAGGATTTCAGCAGACTGTATGTAGACTGTACGACTGGATCTGACACATCCTGTCTGCTCTGTGCTCACATCACGTAAATGTTCTTTAGCTTTGGTTCTTCAGTTATTCTGTTTTCTTACTTTAATGTTCTGTCTCGAGTGACATTCGCAGTGGAAAGCAAAGCAACAATTTCACTGTGCAGAGAAGCCGTTTCTGTACTTTGAATCTGGAATCTATTGATTATCTATCAGTTATTGAACAAATCGTATATCAATTCCTGACCAAACAGTCCAAAGAGATCATGTGGTCTAATTAAAGACCCAAAATCATTCAGTTTTCAGTGATACAAACCAGGAAACACTGGAGACGCAAATGAGTTAACAGCTAGTATTTACAGTTGATTCAGGACTTAGAGGATGAGTTATTGATTACCACAGTTTGTTTTCTTTGTTGGACTGAACAGAACAACAGTATAACGTTTGTGTAACCAGCATTAAGCAGCCTGTTTGCTCTGCAGTCTCAGAGAAATGGACACATGGAGAAGCCTGACAGGAGGACAGCGTCACGTCCCGGGTTTCTGAGTCCACGTGTCACGTTTCATGTGTGTTTCCATGTGTTATGTTCAAGGTTTTTGTCATGTCCTGTTTTATTTTGAAAGTGTCACTTCCCCTGTGTGTCCCTGTTTCATGTAGCTTTGCTTTTGTTGTCTTGATTGCTGTTCTGTCACAAAGTGTAGCCTTGAGTGCTGAACCCCAGTGCAGAGTCAATGAGAGGCAGGGAGGCACAGGTCCAAAACAACAGTCTGTTTAAATTTTAATCAAAAAAACTCAAAACAGCACAACAAAATACTGTGGAGACAAAAAACATGGCATGACGAGACAAACGCAAATCCTGACCTGAAGACGACAGTGACAGGGAAGACGAGGACTAAATAGACAACATAAGGAGACACAGGTGAAACACATCAGGGAGGAGAAAGCAGTCAAGATAAACCAAAGTAAAGGTACATGAACCAAAAGACAGAAACCCAGGGCTTAACAGACAGGATCTCCAGCAAAGCCAAAAGTGCTGAAGCCTCCTCCTGTGTCTTGCAGGTCTGAGGGAGCGTCACCATGAGCCAAGCCAGGACCTCGACATTGTTTTCCACTTACCAGCTGCTGTTCCTGACCGTCATCTCCATTGAACCTCCGTATTGTGCAGCAGGAGGCTCAGGTCTGACCCTGAAGTCCAACAACACGCTCAGCAACCGAACATGTGGAGGGAGCACTGACTGCATTGAAGGCGTGATCCTGCCGGTGTGGAAGCCGGAAAACCCGGCCTTCCCTGACCGTCTCGCCAGAGCCACCATTTACTTTGTGGGATTGGTGTTCATGTTCTTGGGTGTTTCCATCATTGCTGACCGCTTCATGGCATCCATCGAGGTCATCACCTCCCAGGAGAGACAGATCACCATCAAGAAACCGAACGGCGAAAAGATTACCACGACGGTGCGCATCTGGAACGAGACAGTGTCCAACCTGACCCTAATGGCGCTGGGTTCCTCTGCCCCAGAAATCCTTTTGTCAGTCGTGGAAGTTTGCGGTCACAACTTTAACGCCGGTGAGCTGGGCCCCAACACCATCGTAGGAAGCGCCGCATTCAACATGTTTGTCATAATTGGCTTCTGTGTATCCGTCATTCCCGAAGGAGAGACCAGAAAGGTGAAGCACCTCAGGGTGTTTTTCGTCACCGCCACCTGGAGCATCTTCGCATACATCTGGCTTTACCTGATCCTGGCTGTCATGTCTCCAGGTGTTGTTGAAATATGGGAGGGCCTGCTCACACTCTTCTTCTTCCCCATTTGTGTTGGACTTGCTTACGTGGCTGACCGCAGACTTCTTTTCTACAAATACATGTACAAACGGTACCGAGCGGGGAAGCAAAAGGGAATGATCATCGAAACAGAGGGAGAACCAGAACTTCCCTCCAAGGTTGACATTGAAATGGATGGGAAAATGCTCAACTCCAATGGAGAGGAGACGGCGTTTGATTGTAATGACCTGGATGAGGAGGAGGCCCGCAGAGAGGTGGCCAGGATCCTGAAAGAGCTGAAACTGAAGCATCCTGAGAAGGAGGTGGAGCAGCTGATGGAGCTCGCCAACTACCAACTTTTAACCCAGCAGCAGAAGAGCCGGGCGTTCTACCGCTGCCAGGCGACCAGGATCATGACAGGAGCGGGCAACATACTGAAGAAGCATGCCGTCGACCAAGCCAAGAGAGCCGTCCAGCACGATATCTGCTCCGAGGTTTCACTAAGCGATTTTTCCTCCAAGGTGTTCTTTGACCCTGGCACCTACCAGTGTCTGGAGAACTGTGGCAGCGTCGCACTCAATGTAGTGCGTCGTGGGGGAGACCTAACAACCACAGTGTCGGTGGATTACCGGACCGAAGACGGCACAGCAAACGCCGGCTCTGACTACCAGTTCACTGAAGGAACTGTTGTGTTCAAACCAGGCGAGACAGAGAAGGAAATCCGCATTGACATTATTGACGATGATATCTTTGAGGAAGATGAGCACTTCCTGGTTCATCTCAGCAATGTGAAGGTCATATCAGAGAGCACAGGTTCAGGTGAATGTGAGGAAAACCACGTGGACGCCCTCGCAGGTTTAGGTCTACCGTGCACGGCCACAGTCACCATCTTCGACGACGACCATGCAGGGATCTTTACATTTGAGGAGCCAGTGGTGACCGTGAGCGAGAGCATCGGAGTGATGGAGGTGAAGGTGATCCGGACCTCGGGAGCTCGCGGCGTTGTGGTGGTGCCTTACAAAACCATGGAGGGTACAGCTAAAGGAGGGGGCGAGGACTTTGAGGACACACATGGCGTCCTGGAGTTTGACAATGATGAGATCTTGTAAGTAAAAATTATAAAAAGTATCGTCATGAATGTATTTATTAACAAATCTCAATACATCAACAAGCACATCTGATGTGTTCAAACTGTACTGTTTGAATGATTTATGACCATATTGAGTTTTATTTGACCATTGGTCCCCTTGTGGTTCTTTGTATGTGAGGTGACATTTAGATGAGGGTCAAGTTAACAAACCGGGCAGGTTATCCTGGTCAGGGTGTCAGGATGTGGAGGTTGGCCAGGGGCTGATTAGTTCATAATGAGTCCAAGGTGGACCACAGCGTCAGCAGTGACTCCCTGTAGCAACAACACCTCCAGGCCTTTGTGACCTTCTGCTTCATCCCTTTGATGGACTCATACTTTTACCTGGAAACACTGACATTAATGTGATCACACGGGGTTTAGTTCTGTTTAGATTAAAACATTAAGATTGTTGGACCATCACAAGAAACCACAAAATTCAGAAACATCTGAATATAAGTATCTATCTATCTATATATCCTGGAAGGCAGAGGCAGAAATCATATTTTCTCACAGATGTTTCTGGATACACCTGTCTGTCTGTCTGTCTGCCTCCACGCCTGTCTGTCTGTCTGCCTGTCTGCCTGTCTGTCTGTCTGCCTCCACGCCTGTCTGCCTGTCTGTCTGTCTATCTGTCTGCCCGTCTGTGTTCCTGTCAGTCTCTCTCTGTCTGTCTGCCTGCCTGCCTGCCTGTCTGTCTGTCTGTCTGTCTATCTGTCTGCCTGTCTGTGTTCCTGTCAGTCTCTCTTTGTCTGTCTGTCTATCTGTCTGCCCACCTGTCTGTCTGCCTGCCTCCATGTCTGTCTATCTGTCTGCCTGTCTGTCTGCCTCCACGTCTGTCTGCCTGTCTGTCTGCCTGTCTGTCTGTCTGCCTCCATGTCTGTCTGTCTGTCTGTCTATCTGTCTGCCTGTCTGCCCGTCTGTGTTCCTGTCAGTCTCTCTCTGTCTGTCTGTCTGCCTGTGTTCCTATCTGTGTTTCTGTCAGTCTCGCTCTGTCTGTCTGTCTGCCCGTCTGCCCGTCTGTGTTCCTGTCTGTCTCGCTCTGTCTGCCTGTCTGTCTGCCCGTCTGTCTGCCTCCACGTCTGTCTGCCTGTCTGCCTGTCTGCCTGTCTGTCTATCTGCCTCCATGCCTGTCTGTCTGTCTATCTGTCTGCCTGTCTGCCCGTCTGTGTTTCTGTCAGTCTCTCTCTGTCTGTCTGCCTGCCTGCCTGTCTGTCTGTCTGCCTGTCTGTCTGCCTGTCTGCCCGTCTGTGTTCCTATCTGTGTTTCTGTCAGTCTCGCTCTGTCTGTCTGTCTGCCCGTCTGCCCGTCTGTGTTCCTGTCTGTCTCGCTCTGTCTGCCTGTCTGTCTGCCCGTCTGTCTCGCTCTGTGGTCTCGGCTCCACTGAATGACAGAACCCTGTGGAAACTCGTTTTATATTAACTCCTTGAACCCTGGAACCCAATAATCCATCTGCAACGTAACGGCAGCCTGCGTTGTGTTCATTTATGTGACTGAACTAACACTGTGGTCTGTGTGGACGTGGTGTGGTTCAGGTCCAGGACTGTCACCCCAGGATCCAGGGCTCTGACCCGGTGGTCTGTGTGTTGTTTAAGGGTGGGAAAATGTTGTTTAAAGGTTCATGAAAACATACACAAATGAAATGCTTTGCTAGTGAATGTGATGTGTTTTGTATTAATTCCTCACCTTTCCACATGCGTTAATTAACAACATTTGCTCAGTATGTTAATGAAAACAGTGACTGGTTGTCTTTGGGTGTCCCTGTTGAAGACAGATTTGCTGTTGACAAGCAGTTGTACATAAAGGTAATTTGAAGGAGCCAAGGAGCTGAGGTCTGGTTTCCAGAACCTGGTTGTGTGTCGCTCAGACGTGCCAAATGACTCGAGGCCAGTGTCTCATTTAATTTGTGATCTATTATTGACTGAGTTTAACACAGCAGGTACAACATGGGGGGGTCATTTGACCATAAGACACTGTTAGATTTATGAAAAGTCTTCCTCTCCACGGTGCTGGTAAAGCCTGACCTCCACACGGTCATGTGACTGCTAGCTTCAGGTTTACATGCCTCACATAGCAGCAGTCAGACTCTTTCCGTGTCTGTGGGCAGCGGGAATGTAATGACAACATATTTATTTCCAGAACATAAACACGGCCGCTGGCTGTGAGCAAAGTGCACGGCGTCTTGGAATGGAAAAGGTGCCACGATTGTTCTTTGTTTCCGTTTATTGATGAGGACGTTAGCCTGCGGCTACGCAGAGTGAGCTGCTGGCAGAGCCTTATATAGACCGAGTTATCACATGGACACCAGACTGGTACTCACACAGCAATATTAAAACATCGAAACCTTATAAATCTTCCATGTTTTACTTTGTTGAAGCAGCAGTGTAGGTGTTCACGTGCCAGGTAACCTCCAGTCCAGTGAGTCCCGTTGATTAGATGCAGCTCTAAGTCAGTCTGATTCAACAGTCCTGCACTACATCCTCCAGCCTCTGACTGAGCTCAGCACACAGCAGAGACTCTGGTTCTTTGTGTAATCCTCCACCTCTTACATTCATGAGGTAAAGTTCATTTTCCTCCAATCAGCAGTCAGATAACAGAGAATCACAGGATGTTAGAACGTCATCACCAACTTTATATTATGTTGCTGCTACCAGGAACATTTAAGACAGAGAAGCTGGGTGGACTGGTTCCACTGGGACAGAGAAGCTGGGTGGACTGGTTGCACTGGGACAGGGGGGCTGGGTGGACTGGTTCCACTGGGACAGAGAAGCTGGGTTGACTGGTTCCACTGGGACAGAGAAGCTGGGTGGACTGGTTCCACTGGGACAGGGGGATGGGTGGACTGGTTCCACTGGGACAGGGGGATGGGTGGACTGGTTCCACTGGGAGTTGAGTGTGAGTTTCTTTCTTCCTGTGACTCTTTATTTCATCTTATCTCAAACCACCCTTTGGTGAGTGTGAGCTGATTTCCAGCTCTGTGTCTCAGAAGTCTTTTGTGGTCCAGACGGGCTCCTGGTGTGTTGGACTGATAAACATCACACAGCTCTCTGCCTTATTAGGCAGCCTGTGTCGAGCAGCAGCAGGATCCTGCTCATCGTCCAGGCCTCAGCCCATAAAGCAGACTGATGGCTGCAGCCGGTTCCTCTCAGATCCGAACACGGGGGAGGTCGCCGCTGGCCGGCAGCCACGTCTCTGTTTCCCTCTGCAGAAAACTGATCCGCCACAAGCAGCCTGATGTGGGACTGCACATAAAGCTCCTCTCATCAGTGTTTTTACACTGACAATAAGCCACTAACTCTGCTGGTTGTCGACAGATTCTCCACAGATCTGCAGAGGCTTTGGGCCTCTTTTAGTCCAGACAGACAGAGACAGAGAATGTCCCCAAAAATGTCCCCTTGAATGAATCGTCTTGTGCTGTGCACTCATGTAAACTGGTGTCTCCCGGTTCTTATTATCAGGAAACATAAAACCTTAATTGTAATCGATTATGAACAAAGATTAAGTGACAGATTTGATTTAACCTTCACATTGGATCAGAGTATTGATTCTTATAGCAACAGAATGAAGTTCATTTGGTGTAAAATCGACCTGAAGCACAAAAAATCCTGCAAAAAACTAAAACTGTGACGTCTTGTGTCCTGAAATGACAAAAAGTCAATCTGCTGACATTAAATAAACACGGAAATGGTTGAAGACGACACACACACAATCACACACACACAAACACGCAGACTGGATCTGTCCAATGAGGGCTCCTGTAGCCTGACAGACTGTGTCATCAGGTGTCTTTGAATCACGTGAGACTTAAACAAGCTTCAAACTGAACTGGAAACTCATCATTTATCCTAACTGTCATCCCCTCCAACAAGGTGTGTCAGCAGGTCTGACAGGGTCAGTGTGTCACGCCGACAGACTGAGGCCGAGGCCAGCAGGTCGTCAGGTAAAACGTCCTCATCGTCACCAGCCGATGATCTGAGCAGAGGACGTGAACCCAGAGGACCAGATTAAGATGTTTATCTCATGTTTCTGATGTCACTGAACCACCTCTGCTTGTGTTCAGTGTTTCATAGTAAATAAAAGAGTTTTATTTCATTTTCAGACAGCAACAAAACTATTCTTCTGGTCGCCGTCAAAGCTTGCGTCTCTAACTGTCTGTCCCTGCAGTCTCCACCACCAGCTCCAGCTCTGCTTCTTGGACTTCATCCACCTTTTGCCCACCTTGTTTGTTCTGTGTCACCTCCTCCTCTACAGCCTTTTGTCTTTTTCTGTTTCAGCAAAACTATTCAGATCAATATAATTGATGATGAAGAATATGAGAAAAACAAGAACTTCTTCCTAGAGATGGGCGAGCCTCAGCTGCTGGAGATGAGTGAGAGGAAAGGTGGGGGCGTCGCCTTCCCGTGCTGTAACCCCACCTCATCACTAATAAGAGTTAACCTTTGTTAATCCAAACTCACCTCAAGACCTCAGAGGGAAAAGCATCACTGATCAGTGGGACTTTGACCTTCACAGTCACAGTGAACAGAATGAAGAGCTCAGGGTGCTAACGAGACGTGTTGAGGTGTCAGAACACTTGAACGTCTCATCAACGCTGACACTCTTTAATTTGCATTAAACATTTTTCATTCTGAAACTACAAACAGATCCGCATGTCGCGCCTGGTGAAGCCGTAGCTAAAGAGGAGGGACACGCCTGATCTGAAGGTGTTGACTGGATGTTTGTTCCCGAAATGCACCTTTGGATTTGGATTCTTTTTAACTTTTTATGTCCACAAGCTTCATAAACTATTGACTTAAAGAGGCCCCAGACCAAAGAAATCAAATCCAGAATCTGCATGACTCGATACCCTGAGGAAGTCAGAAAAACATTTAATTTCACTGATTTGATTGTAATGCCCCTTTAATTACTGTATTTTCTGGACTATAGAATGCACCTCAGTATAAGCCGAACCCACCAAATTAAATAATAATAATAATATTTGTACATATATAGGCCGCACTTGACTATAAGCCGCAGGTGTCCACATTGTAGCATGACATACGTTTTCAAGTCTGGGCCGTCTGCTTTTATGACCTCCGAAAGCTTTTGTCGTCTTTTTGCATTGCGTCAGTTCTTCACGCTGCCGTCTCCAGCGTCTCACCGTTGATTCATTTACGCCAAGCTTACGTGCAGCAGCTCTATTTCCTTCTTGGACAGACAGTTCGTGTTTTACATGATGACGATATGTGCGTGACACGCAAAATGACTGTTAAAAGTTATGCTCAAAACCTAAGCATAAGCACCAAGCACTAAATTTCCTCCTCATACCTGTTATTAAGGTGACTCCAGCACCATAACAATGACATATTTGCTTGTGTATTGGTGAACTAATGCATGGCCCCTGACTCCCCTCCCACTCTTGGTGTCTCTACTCTTCTGTCCACAGGAAGACCATAGCTGTTAGAATAATTGACCATGAAGAGTACGATAAGCAGGCCAGCTTCTACTTAGAGCTGCAGGAGCCATATTGGAACAGGAGGAGATGGACAGGTGCGAAGGTGCACCCTGAACTCTCGGATGACCTTTGCCCTTTCTGTCATCTGCCTTGAGGCGCTCTTTTCCTGCTTTTGCTTAGTTTGGACCGTTAACTGCTGCTGCACTGCCTTCTCCTTCACAACGCCATGAGCTGCTGGTTAAGATGAACCATGTCAGGCAACCAGTCAAGAGAACCTGAGACTGGTTGGGGCTATTTACATCAACTTCAGGACAGGTTGGCCTACTTTGGACTGGTTGGGTCAGGGAACATTAGGACTGATTCAGAGTAGTTGGTGAAGGGACTAATTGGGAGTAGCTGGGTAAGGTGGGGACTGGTTCAAACTGGTTTGGTGTTGTTATGGGGGGTTACAGTGTAATGGGACAATTAGGACGGGGTGGGATACTTTCAACTGGCCAGGATATGGTAAGACAGACAGGTCTGGACATGTTTGAAGAGGTTGTCCTAGATAGGACAGGGTGGTAGTAATAGGGACCGACTGGAACATTGTTGGACATGTTAAGACAGATCTGGACAGGTTAGGGCCTACACTTTGGGACGGTTTAGCTGTACAAGACATTTGGGCAGTTTGGACACCTTGGGAGTGGCAGTGGTTACAGTTGGTTAAGACATGTTAAGAACGGTCTGAACAAAAGGACAAATCTGGACATATTTGGATAGACTGGACTGACAGAACAGGCAGGACAAAATGGGATATGACAGACTGTGACATGGAGAGACACAGTTTAGTTTTGGGTTGATGTGAAGATGTTAGAATGGGTCTGGACGGGTTAGGCCAGGTGTGGACAGATTAGGTCAGGTGTGGACAGGTTAGGCCAGGTGTGGACAGATTAGGTCAGGTGTGGACAGGTGTGGACAGATTAGGTCAGATGCGGACAGGTTAGAACAAGTGTGGACAGGTTAGGACAGGTGTGGACAGATTAGGTCAGGTGTGGACAGGTTAGGACAGGTGTGGACAGGTTAGGACAGATTAGGACAGGTGTGGACAGGTGTGGACAGGTTAGGTCAGGTGTGGACAGGTTAGGTTAGGTTAGGTCAGGGGTGAACAGGTTAAGACAGGTGTGGACAGGTTAGGACAGGTTAGGACAGGTTAGGACAGATTAGGTCAGGTGTGGACAGGTTAGGACAGATTAGGTCAGGTGTGGACAGGTTAGGACAGGTTAGGTCAGGTGTGGACAGGTTAGGACAGGTTAGGACAGATTAGGTCAGGTGTGGACAGGTTAGGACAGGTGTGGACATGTATCCTTTGTCACCTGTGTGCCTGCTTCGTAGCACGTCTAACATTAAAAACTGAACACTAGAATTCACAGCAGAAACATAATTTATTAACCAACACTAATGTGTTTTCTTACAGTCCAACATTTTGGACTTCAGAGTCCGGTTCTCCGTGTGTCTTTATAGTCCTCAAACCCAAACCTGCCAATGAACATGTTTATTTTCAGTCAGCTGCAGTTTTCAAGATGAATGTCCATGAATGATTTGCAGCTGCAGATGATTTTTCAGAGGGGTGGAGAACAACGTTCATATCACTGAAAACATGCAGCTTAGTGAGGACTCAAACCAAAGTGGACTGAAAGGTTGCGGCTGTTACCAGACCTGCACCGTCGTGGATCTGACCTCCTCTTCCTTTACCTGCCTGCTTGTTTCTCTGCTGTATTTTGCCTCTGACTTCTCTTTCGTCTGTTTCCTCTCTTCAGCTGTGTTGCTTCAGGAAGTCGGTAAGCTGGTCTGTCATTCTGTCTTGTTCTCTACGTCTGTCTGCTGTCAAACATTGATTCAAGTCTTCTGTGGCTGTTTGTATTATTTAAGAGTCACTGACATCAGAGACAATGTTGACTTGTTTCATGTTTTCTAACCTTTTAGGTGGATTCGTCAAAACAGGTAGGCGAACTCAAACACTTTCTTCATCACTTTGTCTCATCTCTTTCATGGTTTAATGTGGGATCATTTATTGTTGATCTGCGTTAACTGATTCTGTTTGTATGACTTCTTACCAGACAAACAGCTGAATGGTAAGAAACCTCTCAGTGCTGGCTTGGTGTTTGCAGAGATGCAGCGCTTTAATGCCACAGTGAAGCACGTCAGCCAGCTCTCATTTATCACTGCGTGGAGGCACAAACGCCACCATTAAACGTAAAAACATCTGAAAACCGACAGCACTGCTTGTCCTCATTCATGGGAACAAAAGTGTGCGCAAACATGAAACCTTTCTACAAATGAACACAGCCGACTACATTCATTATCAGCTTCCTGTAGGGCTTCTGTTGTCTGACCAGCCACAGCAGCTCACCAACCAGCCCTGCAGAATCACACATTTCAGGTTCATTTTTCTGTGTGACTTCCTGCTGCGACTGGATCTTAAAGACTAAGGTGCAAAGCAAAACCTCAACGGCTCTTCTCGACAGATGGTTCTGCCTCTGTATGGGGGGCATCACTTAGACCGCAAACTAGAAACCTCAGTCCCCCGACTCCACTCATAACTTACACATTGTCAGCAACCCAAACGAGTTCTAATGTGGATTTGAAAGCCAAAGCATCAGTCCACCACCAGACCAAGGACCACAAGTCTTACTGACCCTGTAGTCAGTCAGTCAGTCATTAGAAAGCTATGTGCTGTACCACCCAAAAGTCATCACTGACCCGTCATGGACCCGTCATTTGCACGATGTTGTAGAAATGACTCCACTTCATCTTGCAGCACCTGGAGTGCCTGCATCCTGTTTGTTTTAGATTTAATACCATCATCAAGATCTGCTGCTGGACCAGCTCTCCCAGCCGAATGTGTTTTACTCCACATGCAGATCACTGACCTGCTGGGCTACACCTGTAGGTGAATCTGTAGCTGTACTTGAACTCCACCGGGACCTCCTTTCAGTTCCTGCCTCTTTGCTACCATCTGTCCAATTCATACAAATAGATATATATATATCTAAAGTAAAAACAACAAAAAGCCTCCACCTTCTTGTTAAATGAGAGCCTGTCTTTAATATTATGTCCAACTTCAGACATAATACAGATGTCAGCTGAGAACATCTGGAAATACTGTTTACTGTACCTTCAGTGTGATTTCTGGTTGCATACTGCTGAAGTCCATCCCCACCTTCATTCATCCTCACACCTGCAGGTTCAGTATGCCATGGACAACACTAACCCCTAACCGAGCGCACACAGGATTTCAGGTTTCTATTTGTTGTCACATAATGTGTTGGAAGGGTCTCTCTTCCTGCTGCCCAGTGAGCATTACGTATCTGCCTGCAGCATGTGTGGACACAGATGACTGGCAGACAGTTACTACGTTACTGTTTACTACTAGAAGAGTACATACCTCCACCAAGACCAGTAGGTCACAGTTCTATCACATGCAAATCTGCCATAAGCCTGGACTTATCTCCAAAATTACTGGAAGAACATCATACTTTACTTAATATGCAAAGTGAAACATATACGGTGTATCCACCCTGTGATTTGGATCCACTCCTTTCTTGGCCCATCGTTCACTCTTGCATTACGTTTCATGAAAACTGGACCAGTAGTTTTTCCGCAGTCCTGCTGACAAACAGATAAACCAACACAATGAAGGTCACAATCCACTTCCTTATCCAACCCCTCAAGTGTTGAACTGTGACAGCTTGAACTTGATCAAGTGCAGTGATCAGTAAGACAATATGTTTAAGGCACTGACCAAAACAACCCATCTGATCCTTTAAATCTGACAGATTTAAATCTATTTGTATGCTTTCTCATGCAGTCAGTCACCACAAAGCCACACAGTCTGTGTTTGATAAAGGTGGTGGCCTCGTAACTCTGAATGCTTCTATTCACATGAGGTGTATTGAACAGTCAGACCATTTTACAGGTACTGGTATTCTAATTTTTTAGCCCTAATTATCTAGTTATGTTTTTTGAGTTTCTGAATGCTGCTTGCAGTGCATCCAGAAATTTTTCATTTTTTTGTGTTACAGTCTCATTCCAAAATGTATTAAATTCATTTTTTTCCCCCAAAATTCTACACAAAATATCTCATAATGACAAAGTGAAACAAGTTTGCTTGATTTTTTTGCAAATTTATTAAAAATGAAAAACAAAAAAATGGAACACATAAGAGCATTCACACTCTTTGCCATGACACTCAAAACTGAGCTCAGGTGCTTCCTGTTTCCATTGATCATCCTTCAGAGGTTTCTAAGACTTGAGTTGAGTCCACCTGTGGTAAATTCAGCTGATTGGCTGTGATTTGGAAAGGCACACACCTGTCTATATAAGCACAGTTGACAGAGCACAGACCAAGCCATGAAGTCAAAGGAATCATCTGTAGACCTCTGAGACAGGATTGTGTGGAGGCACAGATCTGGGGAAGGGTACAGAAACATTTCTGCTGCATTAAAGGTCCCAAAGAGCACAGTGGCCTCCATAATCCATAAGTGGAAGAAGTTTGGAGCCACCAGGACTCTTCCTGGAGCTGGCCTCCCAACTAAACTGAATGATCGGGGTAGAAGGGCCTTAGTCAGGGAGGTGACCAAGAACCCAATGGTCACTCTGACAGAGCTCCAGTGTTGCTCTGTGGAGAAACTTCAAGAAGGACAACCATTTCCACAACACCTCACCAATCAGGCCTGTATGGCCAGACAGAAGCCACTCCTTAGTAACATGCATATGAAAGCCCACCTGGAGTTTGCCAAGAGGTACCTGAAGGACTCTCAGACCAGGAGAAACAAAATTCTCTGGTCTGATGAAACAACTTTTAGACATGTTTCCTGTCGGTCATGTCAACATTTTTCTCTTCAGCTTTATTCAAAAACACAGCAGCTCTTATTCTCATAATGTCAGATTAAACATCATGTTGATGTTTGTTTCAGCTTCATGACCATGTGGCCAACACCTGACGTTAAACACTCAAGAGTCTGTCCAGAGTTGATACTGCTGATCATCCAGTCAGACTTCAACCAACAAAAGTCATCAGTTTTATTCAGATTTTTACAGAACTTTGAACAGAACATTGGTGTTGTAGATGGAGACTGTGATGTTCCTGGACTTTCTTTGGTTTGGGTGCACTTTTTGACATCATGAATCAGAAGTGTTTGGTTTCAGGCAGAGACATCTACAGGAAGGTCCAGGGACGAGACCACCCTGTCCCCTCCACCATCATCAACATCACAGGTACGTCCTCTGTCCACCACCTGTAGTCTGTCAGTCAGTCCACTCCTGTTGACCACAAAGCGTTGGTGATGAGACTCCAAACTCTCTCTCTCTCAGAGGAGGGGTGTGAGGAGGTTTTGACCAAGAAGGAGAAGGAGGAGAGGCGAATCGCTGAGATGGGCAGACCGATGCTTGGCGAGCACGTCAAACTGGAGGTCATCATTGAGGAGTCATATGAGTTTAAGGTGTGCAAACTGTCAGCTCTCAGACTGATCACCGGATTGATGACCAAACTGTATGGAAGATTTGTAATGTCACTGTCACTGTATGGTTTCCTGTGACCTGCTGCCTTTCAGAGCACCGTGGATAAACTTTTGAAGAAGACCAACCTGGCCCTGGTGATTGGAACGAACAGCTGGAGAGAGCAGTTTGTAGACGCCATCACAGTCAGCTCTGGTAAGAACCTGACCAAAGCCAAACTTGTCCTTGAATTTTGAAAAAGGTTTCTGTTTCCAAGGTGGTACAAATTAGACTCCATTGTTGACTCAAATGAAAATTAAAAGTCTTAACCTGAAAGAGCTTGAGACATGACTCCACTGTGACTCCTGACTCTGGCTCGCCTTCCTGCCCAGGTGATGATGACGAGGACGAATGTGGGGAGGAGAAGCTGCCCTCCTGCGTTGACTACGTCATGCATTTCCTCACTGTTTTCTGGAAGCTTCTGTTTGCCTTCGTTCCTCCCACCGACTACTGGAACGGTTGGGCTTGCTTTGTCGTCTCAATCATTGTCATCGGCATTCTGACGGCGATCATCGGTGACCTGGCCTCACATTTCGGCTGCACCGTTGGCCTCAAAGACTCTGTCACTGCTGTGGTGTTCGTAGCTTTGGGCACGTCTGTACCAGGTCTGATACAAACCAGAACACTGTCCTCACTTTGAAGTACAGAACAACACCTTTATTTAGCTTCTGTCCAATGAAACTTTAACAATGAGTAAAAATCTGAGCTGTTAATTCACACTGGCACCTATTAGCCCTGTGTTTAAGTAGTTTTCACTGGATAGCCTCACAAACTGGACTAACTCTGCTCCGGGGCAGGGTCAGCAAGCCCTCGTCTAAAGTCACTTTGGACTGTGCCAAGACTGAACATGTGTGAAAGAAGGTTCTTAGGAGGTTTGGTTTTTTACATGTTTTGGCCCTGGGCTGCATCGGTCAGTGAAAGCAGGATTATTCCTCTGACTGTAGTTGATTTAGTTTCACTTATGAGACTATGACATCAATAGGGTTATTAAAAAAAACTGACAGTCACATTTAATTTTGTCTTTTTTATTATTTTAGTTTTATCTTAAACTATTCAATGCAGAAGGTAAACATCTTAGGTTTGAATCTCCTTTCCACTTTCAGACACCTTTGCCAGTAAGGTTGCAGCAATCCAGGACCAATACGCTGACGCCTCCATTGGCAACGTGACCGGAAGTAACGCCGTTAATGTTTTCCTGGGTATTGGCGTGGCCTGGTCCATCGCTGCCATCTACCACTACTCCAAAGGCCAAGAGTTCAGGGTAGACCCGGGAACACTGGCTTTCTCCGTCACACTGTTTACCATCTTTGCCTTCATCTGCATCGCTGTCCTCATCTACCGCCGCCGGCCCGAGATAGGTGGAGAGCTTGGTGGACCCAGAGTCCCCAAGATCCTCACCACCTGCCTGTTCTTCAGCCTGTGGTTAATGTATATTATATTCTCCTCACTGGAGGCCTACTGCCATATTAAGGGCTTCTAAAAGTTCTGATCCGAAAAGGTTCAAACAAACAGATTCTTCATTAATAATTCTGGTGTATTTGTAAAGGTTCCATCAGATTCCTTTCTGATTCTGACAGATTCCTATAATTTATGTAATTTGTCTAAAGGTTTGGTCTAAAGCTTGTAATAGGTTCTTGATAGTTGATATATTTTTAAAGGTTCTAAAGGACATGCAGCAGTTCTGACAGGTTTCTGAATAGTTCTAGTAGGGTTTTTTTCACACTAATAAATAAATGTTCTGCTGGACTGTATGTTCTTTAAAGGTCTAAAAGGTTCAAAACAACTTGCGTTTCTTAAGATTCCAAAGGTTCCTGGAGGATCCTTTAACTTCTAGGCAGTCAGACAAGTTGCTGTCATTTTTCAAGAGTTTATATGAGAGTAAATAAGAGTTCTGCTGGGTTCTGACAGGCTCGTATAGTTTCTGTTAAATAAATGTCTGAATGTTGCTACAGATTCCTGACAGTTGATGGATTTCCAGTGGTTTCAGTAGCTTCCTGTATGACGTGTCAGGTTCTTATTATTTGTCTAAAGGTTGTTCTTTTAGGTTCTTGCACAGTTGAACAAGTTCGAAACACATCTGTTCCAGCATATTGTGACAGGTTCCTGTGATGAAACTTCTCAGGTGTCAGCTGCAAATGATCAGGTTTCTATCATTTTTACTTGTCAAAAGGTCTGGAGGTGTTCAGTTCATCGAGGGCTGAAGGATCTGATGGAGATGGAATAGTTCTAATAAAGAAGTTCCAGAGGTTCCTGACAAATTCTGTGTTCTTGGCGCTCCTGGTGGATTTCTGAAGGTTATTTTTACTTACTCTGGTCTCTGGTTCCCTCTGACTGCTGACATCCATGATTGGATGATTCATCCTCACATACCTCCTGAACTTTAGACCCATATCTTATTGCATATGCCTTTTTAATTTTGTTGTATAAGGAGCATGACCCACCTCTACTGTAGTGATGACAAACAGTCGTGGTGATGAAGGAGGCCCTTCATCCTGCTGGGAAAACCTGCAGGGCTTTGGATGTTCAAGGCAACTGGAGCAGACAAATATCTCCACAGTTTGAAATATCTCTGTGCTCAAGAGGATACTCAGTTTGATGTTGAAGGCCTTAAAGGATGTTTGCTGTAGTGACACCATGAACCCTGAACCTGAGCTGCTGCAGTGGTGGATACTGATTACTGTGTGTGTGTTTGTGTGTGAGAGTGTGTGAGTGCATACATAACCTCAATGAATACTGCTAGCATGGACGTCTGTCATAATGTTCTGTGATGCGGTTGGTTTTTGGCAACAGCAGCTGATTGTACAAATGAATGAAACGAATCAGCTGATGTAAAGATGATGGCAGAATGCAACGTCTTTCCTTCAGATATTAAAGAACCATGAGTGTCGTGTAGCTTTACTCCTGTCCGATTGGTCTCAGTCACAACAGTGTGTTTTTAATATTAGTGCTGTGAGTCCAAACGAAGCTGCGGCTGCTGAAAACAAAACAGAAGGTCTGAAGTGCTTTGTCGCCCCCTGGAGGCTGCAGGAACCACGACAGGAAGTTAGTTATTGCAGGTTATCAGCAGGCGGAGCTTCAGCAGCCACACGCAGCACATTGAGCTGATTATCCTTCTTCTTCTCAGAGTCAAAGCTCACAGAAATGAAACAAGTTTCTACATTCAGTGTGACTCACTGTCAGTCCTCTTGTAGCTCTTTACTTCTGCTTTACTCCTGAAGACAGGCTCACAGGTGCTGGCTTCAGGTAAGACGGGATCGGTCGAATCTCAGCAAATATAACAGATCAGTCATATGAAAGACTAACAGCTAAGTGCCGGGATACGGCAAAGACAAACAAAACTGGTTTTGAACCTTCTCTCAAGAGAAATAAACAAAGTGTGTCACTTTCAACCATTAACGCATTAACGCAGTCATTTTCTATAGCACGACAGGTAAAACGAAATAATCCTGTAAAACTGTGAACAAAGTCAGCTTCCGATTCTGTTTATTATTTTAAACATCCTCCAAGTTCATCACGTATTTTACAAAACTGCCTTTAAAAGGTTAAAGCTGGTTTGAGGTCTTGTTGCTTTGGCAGTAGAACTGAAGGATCCAGACGGGGACTCCATTAGTCCACATCTAAAGCCATTTATTACTGGTATCAGGCAGACACACACTCTGCAGGCTGCATACAGTGTTTACAGTAATAAGAATAAATACTATACATATTCATATTGTATTATAATATTAAATATATTAAAAAGTAACATAAATGGTACAAATATTTGTATTGCAAACACGTGAGTGAAAAAGGGGGTGGAGACAACAGGGCGACACAGGTGAGGAGGAGGAGGAGGATGATGATGATGAGGAGGAAAACAAGGAGGAGGAGGAGAACAAGGAAGAGGAGGAGGAGGAGAACAAGGAAGAGGAGGAGGAGGAGGAGGAGGTTCAGGGTTTGTTGTAGCTGAAGATCCCAACAGGAAAGTGTTTGACGTGAGTCGGCCACTGAGCAGCGAGCTGGAAGAACTTCACATCATTCCACTCAACTCCATCTACAGAGACTGAAGACAGGACAGAAGAGACCTGAAGGGGTGTGTGAGTGTGAGAGAGAGAGAGAGAGAGTGTGTGTGTGTGAGAGACAGTGTGTGAGAGAGTGTGTGTGTGTGTGTGTGAGAGAGAGAGAGTGTGTGTGAGTGAGAGAGTGAGAGTGTGTGTGTGTGTGTGTGTGTGTGAGTGTGAGAGAGTGAGTGTGTGTGTGTGTGTGAGAGAGTGTGTGAGTGTGAGAGAGAGAGAGTGTGTGTGTGTACCTCTCAGTGTGTGTTGGTGTTTGGAGGTGCAGATCAGCCTGCTGATTCCTTCGATCAGCTGACTCCTTGACTCCGCCTCCTTCTCCTTCGTCTTCTTGCTGAGGAACATGACTGACAGACACACACCTTCATCAGCAGCTTCATCATCATCCTCATCACTGCCATCATCTTCATCATCATCCTCTGCTCTTCCTCACCTTTCTTGTTCTTCTCTTTGGTCACCACCGTCATGCTCATCAGCTCTCCTCCACTGATCCTTGACACCTGCAGACTGCGGAAGTTACTCTTCAGAGTGTTCTTCATCCCCACCTCCTTCCTCCTCTCTGCTCCTCCTCCTCCTCCTGCCTGGCTGCTCCAGTAGTCCACCTGCAGACCCATCACCTCCCCTGGACAGCTGGACTCAGGGGAACAGGAGGAGACACGGGGCAGAGCTTATCAGAGAGTAATGGCCTCCATTTTCAGACAAGCTGTTCTGCTGTGAACAGGAAGTACCTGGTGGAGGGGGAGGGAGGAGGTGTGGAGGTGATGCTGACTGCTGCTCCTGATTGGGAGGGAGGAGATCCTAGTATGATGTCATCAGAGTCAACTGTGGAAAGAGGAGCAGGTGTGATGAAAGACAGGATCTCCTCTTCAGGTTAAAGGTTTAAATGTAGATGAAGACTACAATGACCACTTAGAGCCAATCACAGAGTGAAGAGGAGGAGGAACAGGAGGAAGAGCAGGAGGAGGAGCAGGAGGAGGAGGAGGAACAGGAGGAGGAGCAGGAGGAGGAGGAGGAGGAGGACCTGGAGGACGACCTGGGGAAAGTCTGGTCTACCTGAGGTGGACAGGAAGTTCTGCTCCACAATGCCAACCTTCACCAGCTGAAACAGACACACAGCTTTCAGTCTCAGTCATGTCACCACAGCAACAAAGCAGCAGGACAGTCAACACCAAATAGTTTCCTGTTGCCCTACCAAAATAAAATGTAGAGCTGATAGCCCTCGCAACTTGTAAACATATTTATTTCTGTGATTGATTTTGAATGATGTAGGTGATTACAAAAACAAAATCAGCTCCAGAAAGAGTCTATACATTAATGTTAACATTAATACACAGTATAGAGTTCACAGTGATAAAAAAGGACTAGTCTGTTAAATTGTAAATAATTGATCCAGTGATTGTACAGTAGTCACTGACAGTATTTCCTACCCCAATAAAAGGAACAAACTTCTGACAGGAGTCGTCGTCAGGACTGAAGCAGATCAGAGTCCAGGTTTGCACAGGAAGAAAAGAAATTAACAGATTAAATGTAGGTCAAAAGATGTTCTCAGTATGTCACAGTGCGATTCCTTTAATGCCCACAAGCACTAAAGTGGCTGTATTGAAGTGAACTGGAAAACCCCCAACTTCTCGCCATGAAGTCATTTCTGGTGCTCCTTAGAGGCTGAGATCTGAAGCTTTTCTGTTATCTGCTCAGACTGGACCACTGGACTGTTGTTTTCTAAACTTTTGGGATTAAAAAGTGGACTGATCTTCACTTTTTCTTGATCTTCACTCTTTCTCTTGACTTCTGCAGCAGTGAGAGTGGAGCTCCTGAAATCCTCTTTAACGTCCTGTGTTTCTGTTATTTGATGGCTGAATGGAGGGAAATGTACTTTACTATATCAACATAAGAGATGGGGGGAAGAAAAGACACTGAGAGATAACCGGAGTCTGTGGTGAGTGCTGAGTGCAGTCAGAGGCTGAACTGAACACAAACACTCAGACACCAACAGTCTGCTGTAGCTAGTTAGCTTGTGGTTAACATACAGTAAGGTATTCTTCCTGATTGCTGCTAGTTAGCTTGTGGCTAACGTACAGTAAGGTATTCTTCCTGATTGCTGCTAGTTAGCTTGTGGCTAACGTACAGTAAGGTATTCTGGCTGATTGGGGTGAGTGAACCCACTGTCACTGTTGCTTCTCTCTTTGCGTGAACCTATTTATTATACAGTCTATAGTGTGAACACAACAACAGCCTGACTTGTTAGCCTGTACTGGCTTGGTAGCTTTAAACAAGGTGAGTGTTTCCAGAGGTGAGCAGGTTGATGGACTCTTGTGTTTACCTCCTGTGTTTGCAGGTGAGCATGGCCTCTGAGATGGGACACAGGTGAGACACAGCAGCTCCCGTCAGGTACTGACACACTCGATCTGCTACGCCAATGGGGTCTGTTTAACAAAAACACACACTGTGTCTGGAAGACGATCAATGTTTACATCTGAAGGAAGCTTATAAAGTCAAGTAAGTGCATCTTATAAAATGTGCAGGTGAGCATGAGGTACGTTTCCATCATTTTTTTCAACACTTTGTTCTTCTGGTTTACTCACCTTAAATGTTAGTGTTGCATTGAGTCACTGCAGGTGTGTTGATGTCCCAGCCAAGCTGTCAGGGTTACTATCTTGTTGTGTTGTATACTCTTTGTTACTGTTCTGTCAGTCCCTCCGCTGCGATTTGTCTCTTAGTTCACCTACCTGTCTAATCCAGAGTGGGGTGGGCGTGGCTGTACCTGCTCACCTGTTCCTCATCAGCATCCATTACTCACCTTGTCCAGAGACTATTTAAGTCCTCTGTTGTGGTATCTGATCAGGTTCAGATTTAATTCTTGCTCCTTGTGAATGAATTTTGGATCTGATCAGTTTTCTCTGTGTTCAGGTTTGACCTGCTTATTGGAGTTCCTCTCTGGCTAAAACCCTAACACAAGCTGCATATTAAAGCATTGACTACATGCAGTAACAAACCTTAACAGGGAAAACGGGACCAGATTAGGAAACAAATAACAGTGAGTCAGCCTGAAGCTGTCGTGTCCCATTTCCTACAGGAACAGGAAATGCGTCTGAACTGTGAGATTCCCACAGATTCCCACTCTTAGAAAACCATGTGACCAACCCTCAAAGGAAGAGGTCACACAAGTCCGCAAGGCCCTGACTTTTTGGGGTCGGTCTCGTCTCTCCTTCACGTACCCAGAGGAGGGGGCTCCGGTCGTCCAAACAGGTCCCTCCAGCCGGCGTCCATGAACAGGCTGTTGAATTTACTGTCCAGGGCGGCCAGGTACTTGGCCAGCGGGTGGACTCCTGGTGAGGTGATAAAGAGCATCATGGGAAGGTTCATGGCTTTAGTAACAGAAGAAAACATGTTTGAGTCCATGTGTACCATGTGGGAGGATGAGAAAGCGGACATAGTTCAGCCAATCAGGCGTCTTGCTGGCCAGCTGCTCTACAAAGCAGCAGAGGACGGTGCTGACGTAGCTCTGATCCCCGCCCACAGCCACCTTCACAGTGGATGGGGTCTGGGAGTTACAGTTACAGCTGGAAAACACATTCAGATCACAAGTCAGTGGGTAAATCACTGATGTGTATCGATCAGAAATTGATAAATCCAGGATCGACATCCTGTTGTAGCAGCTGATTGGTGGTTTGAAGGTAAAGTCAACACGTTTCTAAGATGCTCATTAGTCATTAAGGTCCAAAGGATGAAAATTCAAAAGAAAATTTCTCTCTGTCACCTATCATTAATTTCTTCCATCTTTCTGTTTCCATGGCAACAGATAAGAACTCGCAGCTCATTGATGGAGTTGATCACTTTAATTTTGTGTCATAGTCAGCACCACAGCTGCTGCAGATGTTTATCATACTGACGAGTCAAAGACTGTTAGCTGATCCTTACAATCTCTGGATCCGACTGATGATGGCGCTGAAGGCGGCCTGAACGTCAGCCGCTGTGAGGGTGCACACGATTGGCTGTTCGAAAAGAAGCTCCGACAGATACTGAAGAGAAAGAAAGAGGATTTCCTTTCAACACGGGTCATCGTGTATCATCAGCTGCTTCCAACAGGTGGCAGCACTCACACTGAAACACACACTTAAATCTGACGGACAGAAAGCAGGCCGGCTGACCTGTCCCTGCCAGTCTGTGGTATTGATCAGGATGATGGAGTCCGGGATCTGATCATCAGAGAACAGGATGTGGTTCAGCTGATCCAGGACTGACTTCCTGGCAACCTGGAAAAACAAAATAAACACACGTCAGTGTGGTTACAAGAAAACATAATACAAGTCCCCGAACCCAAACCTGAACCAGGACATGGATCTGAAGCCAAAGCTGAACCTGAGTCAGGATGTGTATCTGAGTCTGTACCTGAACCTGAACCAGGACGTGGATCTGAACCGGAACCTGAACCAGGACGTGGATCTGAAACTGAACCTGAACCTGAACCAGGACGTGGATCTGAAACTGAACCTGAACCAGGATGTGGATCTGAACCTGAACCTGAACCAGGATGTGGATCTGAGCCTGTACCTGAACCTGAACCAGGATGTGGATCTGAACCGGAACCTGAACCAGGACGTGGATCTGAAACTGAACCTGAACCTGAACCAGGACGTGGATCTGAAACTGAACCTGAACCAGGATGTGGATCTGAACCTGAACCTGAACCAGGATGTGGATCTGAGCCTGTACCTGAACCTGAACCAGGACATGGATCTGAAACTGAACCTGAACCAGGACGTGGATCTGAACCTGAACCAGGACATGGATCTGAAGCTGAACCTGAATCAGGACGTGGATCTGAACCTGAACCAGCACGTGGATCTGAGTAAAACAAGTCCCCATCTTTTTGGTTGTCTATTGTTCCTAACCTTCAATTAACTCAGATGACCTGACGTTCACTTTTGGTTGGGTTTTGTTGGGTTTTGTTGGGTCTCTCCAAAACCATCTGAAGCTGTCGACCTGCTCTAACTGGAACGTGTCATGAGACAACTTCTGTTGTGATCTGGAGTTTTACATAATTGATTCTAAATAAACTGAACTGAGTTGAAACATGTTCAGTATTTGGTTTTCAGGCTCAGCTGACTCAGCAGCGTCACCTGATCTGACCAGAGATCAGCATGTTTGTGTCTGTCTGTCTGCCTGCCCGTCTCACCTGTGGGGCAGGTATCCTGTAGTCAGAAGACGTCTCACTGTCAATGCTGCTGGTTCTGTCTGTCCCTCTAGAGTTCTGTCTGTCCTTCATGGAGACACTCCAAGGATGGCGAGACAGCTGACTTCCTGTCTTACTGCAGAGAGAACAGACAGACAGCTGCCTTCCTGTCTTCCTGTCAAACTAAATGTAATTTGTGTGGATTTTTTCTGTCATTATTTTTGGACTTAATTAAGAAGCAGCTTCACTTCGAAAGATGAGGTAAAAACAGCTGATGATGTCACAGCAGGATTGCGTGACATCACTGTAACTGTGTGTGTGTACCTGGGTGACATGTGTGTCTGGGACTCAGTTTTAAAGAGTTTAGCGGCTGGGCCTGCGTCTGTTGCCAAGATACCATCATCCTCAGCTTCCTGTAGAGAGAGGGACAACAAGGAGAATCTGGAGCTGCTGAGTCATCATCCAGATCCACATCATGAGTCATGTGTCATCATGTCTGTGTGTCTGTGTGTGTGTGTGTCTCACCCTGGGCCCCGCGGACTCCTCCCCTGTGGACTCCTCGGCGAATCGAGGCCCCTGAGCTCCAGGGGACAGCAGCTCTGCCACCTGTTAATGACAGGAGATGCAGTGACACAGTCTGACCTGCAGGGGCAGCAGAGCGCACAGCCGTCTGTGCTTCACTGAACAGCCAGACTGTTCAGATTTAAACACTTGAATGTCTGCAGCCAGAAAACACTAGAAGAAACGAGGGGTTTTACACTGTCAGACCGGAATCGGACTGGATGAGCATCAGTAAGTGCCGTCATCTTATCTGCAGGGTCGCCATGTTGTTGGCATTCAGCTGCAATGGTTGTGAATCTGTTTGAGTGTCTGCTGGACTCACAGCTGCAGTTTGATCTTTCTGCTGGCTCCTCCTGGTCTCAGTCTGAGAGCTGGACTGAGAAACCTCCTCGAAGAAAGGCCTGTTGGTCACATATCACAGTGAGGCTCCTTTACACACAACATTATCCAAATTAATTCAATAATGACATGAACTAACTACCATTAAGCTATTTTCAGCACCTGGTTGTTCTGGTTCACTCATCTCAAGTGTTACTGGTGACATGTGTTCAGTCACCGTGGGTGCATGTGTGCTAATGTCCCAAACAAACCACATTTTGCAGCAAGTACTAACACAACTTTAAGAGGAAAATGCAAAGAGGTGAGGAAACAAGGAGGCTTCATACCAAACTGACCCTTTGTGTGTAATATTGGCCTGCTGCAGTGAGGTAACTACAGGTCAGCTGCGTGGTGTGGTGCCAGTCTGACCTGAGCTTGGGTTTTGGGGTGCTGAGGATGCTGTCGTTGTCATCCAGCTCGGGGCTGCTGTCGCTCGGGTTGTAAACCTCCAGACTGTCGTACAGGAGGTCCAGATCCTCCTCAGCCTCCTGACTCTGATCCACCAGGTCTGAGTCCAGAACCTACACAGGGAGCAGGTGACAGAGACGTGTCAACAGGTGGAGCTACGACAGTCTCAGGTCGTGTGAGGTGATGCTGATGGCGTGAGAGCGTGAGATTTACCGCACAGGCTTTCATTTACGTATAAATCATATTTGTGTTTGAGGCAGAGTGGTTCAGATGTTGGGCTTTATTTGGACTAAATGCACCTGATCAGCTGATGGATCTGATCAGAGCCGAATGGCACCCACAACTGAATACATACGCTTGGTGGGAACAGTTCAACATCTTTGGAAAACATCTGAGAAGACAAACGTCCTCACGCAGAACCACAACGTGTGGACATCAAACTAAACCACAGAGATAACATGTTGATCAGTGGACTTCAGACGTGCTGGTGGATGGATTATGTTTCCCTCCCTGCCAGAAGGGGGAGACAAAAGTCCTGCACTCCAGGTTTGACTGAAAATAAAAACGTCATCTTTAAAAAGTTAATGTCATGTCTGCAGGTGTTGCTAACAGCCGTAAGCTCAGGCAGCCTGTTTGAAGTCCATAACAACACAGATTTTAGCACAAACCAGCATTCAGTACAAACCTCATCAGTGACTTTGAATCTTCTCAGCAGAGCCACAAACTTTTGTTTGAAGTTTGTTTGCTGAACGACAGAGAAAACAGACAAACAGAAGCAAAGTGAGACGCAGGTGAGACAGGTAAGGCAGTTTCAATCGATCAAACTGCACAGCGAGCAGACATCTCATTTACATGTTATGGCTGCATCACACAGTCTGACAGGTGTGCTCCTGGAAACCTCTGATTGGTCCTCACCTGCGTCAGGGAGGCTGTTCGCATCATCTTCCTGCATGACTTCTTCGTCTTTACCTGGACATCATCATCATCATCATCATACGTGTCCTGAGAAACAAAAAGAGGAAATGTCAGCGACACTCGAGCATGTTCAGTTTGATGTGTGACAGGCTGTTTGCTAGGTTAGCCACATTAGCAGCCACACCTTGGCTTAAAGTAAAATATCTTGATAACTAAATCTAAAGAGTAATTTAGAGCACGACTGGACGGCAGACTCGCTGCAGTCTGCTTTCAGATGAATGATAACATAGCATGTAAACATGTTGTGCAGTGTTAAATGCTAACTAATGCAAGCTAGCACAAACTATGCTAAAAATACAAACATTACAAAGCTCACTTTGGCACATAAGCAGGCTAATACAGCTATGCTAACATGTTAATATGTAAAATACCACAGCTTAACATACTTATGTACTAACATTAGCAACAGTTCAAATTCTAACATTAATATCATTAATGTTACAACATTCATCCATCAGTTTTAACATTTTAGAAACATGCTAAACATTAGCACCATGCTAAATGTAAGTGTGAAAATGTCAGCTAATGTTTCATGCTAAAACTTTGTAAGCTAATGTATACTGACATGATAACTTCTAACCTCCACCTGTGCAATGAGACAGGTGTGCTATGTCAGCTGGCACGTATGCTGAGCTGTCAGTCACCTGAGTTGGGACTGCGTCATCACTTCCTTCCTGTTCAGAGGAGAAGCTGTCGTCATCATCTTCCCAGTAGTTCTCCACGTCAGCAGAGCAATCTGCGCCACAAACACACCAACAGTCCCATCAACACACAAAGCAACAGCTCGCCCTGAAATCACCTGAAGCAACTCAGCAACAGCAACAGTCCCACTTCCCTGCTGAGGCCACCCGGATTCAGATAAGGAAGGCGAGACGAGATGGGACGAGACACGAGACACGAGACACGAGACATGAGACACGAGACGGATTCAGTAACAGTTTGCAGGTGAGGCAGAGCTGCACTAAATATTACAGGAAGCCAGCAGAAAAGCCGAGCTGTTAACCTGTGACCAAATCTGCACGTGGCATCAAAGAAACAAATATTAGTTTGTTGGATGCTACTCAGCATAAAAAGACCTCCATGTTAAGACACAGTAACCACATCCATAATTGAACTGAGCTCTGGTCCAGAGGTTATTTGGTATTATTCATGGACTCTTCAGTGAGGACAAACAGACAAGACAGAAGGTCAGCTTCACTCTTCCTCTACCTGAGGCCTTGGTCTTGTTGCCACGGTGACCACTCATGTCCTCCTGTTCGATTGGCTGACTGGAGAGAGAATGGACGCTCAGCTCTGCCGCACGCACCGAAGCATCCTTCAGGTTGCTATGGAGACCAAGAACGTGGACTCCGTCTGTCGGATGCTGCATCACCTGGGACGGGACACGCACAAGCACACACACGCACACACACACACACACACGTGTTGTCTGAACGCAGCGCAGCATCTGATCTTCACTTGGCCCGCGTGCTCTCATGTGTTCGTGTATCTCAGGAGGGAAGAGCTGCTCTGAGCTGCTCTGAGCTGCTCTGAGCTGCTCTGACTCGGTGGTCTGACTGACAGACGACAGAACATCAGCAACATCAGGAACTCTGATGAAAAATTCACCTTTTATTTATATGTTAAATACCGTTGATTTGAGTTGTGTGGCCATTATCCAAATAACCAATTCGCAACAGGAAACTGGTTCATCTTGTTAATTTCTCATTCATTTTGTTCTGAGCTACGTGAGCATAATTTGGCAGAACCAGCTTTGCTAGCAGCTCTGTGATGCTAGCTGCAGAGCTTTGAGCTAAATGCTAACATCAACATGCTGACACTGACGGTGCTAACGTTCAGCTGATGTTCACCATGTTCACCAATCAGCGGGTGGAGGCTGATGTGAATGCAGTCAGTTCTGCAGGTGTTCGGTCATTAAACACATTAAAATACTGACCCGATGATGGGACTGGATGAGAAATGAGAAGTCAGGACAGTTTGTCTTGAGGGGAACCTGAATGTGTGAACCACACTGCTGACGGTTGTACCTCGGCCATGTTGATGACCCCCACTGCGAGAGTCTTGTAACCCAGGATGGTTCGGTTCTTGTACCTCTTCCTCCTCTGAAGCATGACCTGCAGACGGTTCACATCTCGTTTCAGGAAGTGAGGATACTAAGAGACAGAGGGACACTCACGTGAGACAAGAATCATCTCTGATGATAATGGAAGTTACTAAAGTAACTCAAATGATCAGGATTCGTCTTCTGTGGAGCAGGAATATCACCTGCAGGGAGAAGGTGAGCTCCAGCTCTGTCTCCATCAGGCCATCCGGACAGAGAAGGTACTCGTTGGATCTCAAAGTCCGCTTAGAGCCCTGAGAGACGGACCAGAAGACAATACAGGATGACTTTAACAATGTGTGACTGCAACGAGAACAAAACCTATTCTGTGTCTTTGTACCGTGAGAGGACAACAGTCAGTGGACAAGTGGACAAGTTCTCACCTGAATCTTCACAGCGATGACGATGGAGCTGAGCTCTCTGTCCAGTTCCTTCAAAACCATCAGCCTCCTCAGAGTCAGACTGCATAATCTGGACGCGAGACAGAACCCTGTGGTCAGGCAGCACCGTAAACCGTCAACACAGAAGCTTCTCGTCTGGATCTTCTATGCAATTCAAACCACTGAAGAACTGCTGGGTTTGTTTTGTTTTTAATGCAAGTTTGAACCAAAGTGGATCAGCTGTTCAACACTGAGCCAAGCTCCAAGTGTGACTGAAAATACTGAGGCTGAAATGTCAAAGCCAGCTGTGTGTTGGGATATGAAGAAATCTGTCACATTTCCAGGATGACGCTCAGAACAGCTGAGCAGCTGAACTGAAGTGCTTTCCCTCCACCTTCCTCAGTCCCATCAGGCAGAGAGGCGGATGGACCCAGAAGGATCCGCTGACCTGCTTCTCCTGGGACGTCGTTACTGGAGGATCACGCAGGGACTCGTCCTCCACACTGCCAGGCACTAATACCTGCAGATACCTGCTCACCTGCACTGAAGTGTGTGTGCAGGGTCTGCAGCTCTGACACACATTCTGACCTTTCAGAGTGAGCTGACATGTTGTCATTCAGTAACCAAACTGCAGTGTGATGCAGTAATGTCCACGCTGCATGATGTGTGTTGTGAAGTGTTAACGGCCTTTCATTCGATAAAAACAACGTAGAATAACACAAGAATTTGTATTATTCAGTGTAACAGAGTAGAGCTTGTTGGTTTCTTTGTTTTGCTCTGGAACAGAACAGGTTTCCTAACATGGATCCATGGGGGACACCGCAGGGCACCAAAGACTGTCCAGGCTAACATCTAAACCTGCACACCATCTGACAGGAAATTAACACAGTGACAAATAACAACACAAAACTGTATTCATCTGCACAAAATGGCTCAGCTCGACAGCCAGCGAGGACAGCTGGACACCGGACTGGGACTGGACGGTGTGAGGACAGCTGGACACCGGACTGGGACTGGACAGTATGAGAACAGCTGAACACCAGACTGGGGCTGGACAGTATGAGGACAGGGGACACCAGACTGGGACTGGACAGTGTGAGGACAGGGGACACAGTGACTACAGCAGGAGGACTGTGGGGACGAGGAGACACTGCAGGACAGGAGACATCAGCGTGACCATGTCTTTTCATCAGCTGCTGTAATCTTTGCAGTGAAGACCAACAGGCTGCTGTTTCCTGAGTCAACGCGACCGTTTAAGAGGATTAACTGTGATTGGCTGTTAACCCCCGCATGGTCACACTGCTGCTAATCCGCCAGGAAACAGACAGGTGGACCAGAGAGGGACAGAAACCAGACCACCAGCTGAAGTATTCTTGTGTTTCTGCTGACTTCAGCTGGTTTTGATTGGCTGCTGTGATGTGATGTAAGCTGTGATGTCATGAGTCCACAGCTGTCTGTCTCTGACCGTGTGTGATCTGTCTCAGTCTGTTGTGATGCCGCTGATCCAGGGTCAGTGGGGTTGGGTCAAGGTCTTCCAGCTCTTCCTAAGCATTCTGGGAAATGAAATTCCTCTGTGATCACTGAAGACAAGCTGGTCCATCGATACAGAATCAATACATGATTTCTGTTTTCTTTTATAAAAAATGTGTTTCTTTGTCATCTTTTAAAAAACTGAAAAGTTTTCTGCAGAGAAGCAAAGTTTTGAGCTTTTCCACGAAGCTGAACTGAAGTCAGCTGACAGAGAAAACACCTTTTGAACCCACACGATCCAGAGTTCAGGTGTCATCGAGCCCAAACGCTCAGTAAATCACTTCATATTCTTAGAACTGATCTTAGAACTGATCCCGTGAGTCGATCGATCGGTCCCGTGAGTCATTTCTGAAAGAAGCCCAAAGGTCCCGCTGCAGCTCAGGATTTCATGAAACTGTTTCCTGTCTTACTGTAGACCAAACTGTTAACGGATCAATCAGCCACAGATCAGCTGATAGAGAATTAGAGCTTCCTGCACCCGAGCCCTCTGGTCCACAGGTCGGACCTGAGGCTCCAGAGGGTCCAGAGGCTCCAGAGGGTCCAGAGGCTCTGGAGACCGGACAGACAGATGTGTATGTGCTGCTGGACCAGATACATACACATCTGTCCGTCCTCTGGTCCACGGGTCGGACCAGAGGCTCCAGAGGGTCCAGAGGCTCCAGAGGGTCCAGAGGCTCTGGAGACCGGACAGACAGATGTGTATGTGCTGCTGGACCGGATACATACACATCTGTCCGTCCTCTGGTCCACGGGTCGGACCTGAGGCTCCAGAGGGTCCAGAGGGTCCAGAGGCTCCAGAGGCTTCAGAGGCTCCAGAGGCTTCAGAGGCTCTGGAGACCAGACAGACAGATGTGTATGTGCTGCCAGATGTTGGTGAAGATTTGAACCTTAGCATATCTCCAGACAGTGCTGAAGTACATTGTACTTCATATTCATTGATTGATTGTTTAATTTGTATTACAAATGTATATCAGCTCCAGTATCAGGTATTGATCTCTGATTACTAATGATCAGTGCTGGGCATCAGCCCTGAACGCATCCTGGTCCACAGGTGAAAAGTAACAAAGTACATTTACTGAAATACTGCTGTTAAGGACTTAACTGCAGTATTTCATTATTCAGTACTTTGATCTGCTTCATACACTCATGTACTCCTAAACCAGAGAGAAGTATTGTACACATTTATGGATTATTGATTAGAACATCAGAATCCACTAACACCCAGAGAGAATAGCAAGACACACACACCTAACAGAAATCAAGGTTTTGTTTCTGGCACCTTCCGCTCCTGATTCCGGACTCTAATCTTCTTACCTGGGGACGCAGCTCGGAGAGGACCGGTCGATCTCCCAGGTCGCGAAAAGGTTCATCGGCACCGGGACGCGGCTGTCAGGAGCTCCGGTAGTCCCGGACCCGGCGGCGGGCTCCGGGTCCTGTGGGAAAGCGCCCCCTCGGACTCTGTCCGCACACGTCGCCATGGATCTCCTTCCGGCTCGGCGGGGCGCCGTGATCCCGGCTGCTGATCCTCCGGTCCGACCGGGATGGCCCGAGCGGGGCGGGGCTGACGGCGGGTGGACGAGATAAGGCTGATTCAGGGTCAGCCCGGACTGTGCGATGATGAACAGGCGCACCAGAGGAAACGTTTTACCTCCGCGCTTTAGTCACGCCCTCACCTGCGTTTTAACCCAACAAGTCTTCTAAATGACGGGCAGACAGACAGGCAGGCAGGCAGAGAGACAGGTAGATATTTTTATTTATTTAGATTTATCTTTATTAGTGTGCTGTTTCAGAAACACAATCCTCTTTGAATGCATCATGTGTTGTTGTTGTTGTTGTTCAGCCTCTGCTGCCATCTTGTGGTCTTTTTGCTGTACTGCAGCCAAAGTCCTCCGAGTTGCTCTTCGGTCACCAGAGCAGATGTTGGCTCTGTGTTTCTGCAAACCACACGTGTTGAAACGTTCAGACCGAGTTTAAGGTCTGGTTATGATCAGTCACTACCACAACCAGATTAGATTATGTTTTGTTTAAAAATACCTGACTTTGTAGCCTCAAACATTGCAGGAAAATCTCTCAACATGTCCTCCAAAGTAACTGCTGTGTCCTGATGGAGTCTGGACATGATGTAAAACGGGTTGTAGAAACGTTGTCGTGTATGAAACATTCAGTCTTAATTCTGGCGGCTGGCCTGGATGTTTTAAACCACACTGCTATCAGAACTGCTTTATTTAATCCTGAGGGGAAATTCTTCATCCACGACTGAACACAAATAACACAAAGAACTGCTGTGGTGGATTTTACATTTACGACACACAGAACATCAGATTCTAAATGTGTTTCCAGAAGCTAAACGTTCAGACATAAAGCAGCACGGGATGATGGGAGTTTTGTTCTCATTGTTGCTGATGAAAATCTGTGCATTTTAGTGTATATTAGTGCAAGCAGCACTGAGGTTTAACAGTACAGGGACAGAGAGACGTCCCTCATCTGATGCCAGGAGGAGTGCTGTGCCGTCTCTGTGCTGTGATGAGCTCTAAAGCCAGACTGAAAACCCTCAAATAAACTCTTACTATGAAGAAAGTCATGTAGCTGATTGGTGACTGTTCTGTCAAGGATCTTGGAGATAAATGGAAGGTTAGATATTGGTCTGTAGTTGCTTAAAACCTCTGGATCAAGTGTGTGTTTTTTAAGGAGAGGTTTGACTACAGCTACTTTAAAGGACTGGGGTACATAGCCTGTTATCAGGGACAGATTGATCATGTCTAATAGACAGGTGCTAAGTAAGGGTAAAGCTTCTTTGAGAAGGTTGGTAGGGATGGGGTCTAAGAGGCATGTGGTTGGTTTAGATGAGTATATGGGGTACGTAGCCTATCAGGGACTGCGTGATGCTTGACTACAACAGCTTGACCAGTGGAAGCTTCTGGACTTGAACACGCAGCCAAAAGGCAACACTGTGTGAGCTCCATGTCTGCCTGTGCATCATCTCCTTCACATCTGGTCTTGAATGAACTACTGGAGGAGAGCAGATCCACTTCCTGATATGCATGTTTACTGTTGTGTATTTAGACCAACAGCCTCCAGCTGCCGGGATGCAGTCAGAGTCCTGGTTGCAGAACCTGACCGAGGGCTGTTGTGATCGGTTCATCCGGCGGTTCATGGAGTGTAATTGTGGATTTCGTACAGTTCTGGTTTCCTGGACTCCCAACACTCGTATTCTGAGTGTGGATCAAATGAAAACTCATGCATGAAAAGCTGCTGAAGGTTCTCTGAGTTCAGATTGTTTGCACAACAAAGTAAAGTTCATTAATTAACTATTTACAGGCGGTTTCTGCTCCAATCCCGTCCAAAGGAATAACGTGCAGAATTTGTGGGCTGCTGTTTGTGAACACATCGTGTTTGTCGCCGTCGGTCATCAGAGCGCCTGAACGCACCATGAGCCCCAGCGCCTCTGTGGGAGGGTAAAGAGGGGGGGTCACGGAGCCACGGTGTCTCCGTAGTCCCTGTTCCAGCGGACATGAAGCTCCACAGTCTGTGGACCGACGCTGCTCTTCATCTTCTTCAGCTGCTTCACTTCTGCTGTCAGCTCACAAGCCTTCAGAGGCAAACCTTCCAGAGCCCAGCAGGGGGTCACACTGACAGATCCAGGACGCAAACGGTTTAGTTTTGGCTCCAGGAGCACGAGGCTCCACCACATGGCTTACTGTTCCACCTCAGAGAACACCTGAGCTTCATCTGGGAACTTCAGCCCTCATCATTCATGGATTAGTCAAACTGTGTCGGCTCACCCACTGACAGGCTGCAGCTGATCAATAATCAATGAGTACGCGCTCAGAGAGGCTCTTCTCGACTTTAAGGCCAAACTTTAACGGCCACAGGCTCGCGCCGCGTCCATTCAGCACAATAACGTCCTGGTCGATCCTCAGCGCCGCACAGATGAACTCGAGCGCCCGTCCGTGGTGCCTCCGGACCCGCTCGGCTCGCTCCGGCATCCCACCGGGCTCGTCAGCCGCTCGGGGTTCGGCTCTGACAGCGGCCGCGACTCGGGTCCAGAGCCAGCAGAGCAGGGACCGGAGCAGGCACAGCGCGATCAGCAGCGGCGAGGACAGGGACAACAACACGCCCAGCTTCCCGGCACCGGAGGCGGCTCCGTCCAGGGGACCCATTCAGGTCCACATCATAGGTTCAGTCCTCAGAGCAGCTCTGTTTTCTGGCGATCATAAACCAACACGCTGCCGCCCCCTGCTGGACAGGAAGTCACCCAACACGGCTGAGCGCTGCAGCGCGTGTCGGTGTGGTTTCGGTTCAGGTGGTTCAGTTTCACTCCATAAGAGTAAAAGGCCCTCCAGCCTTCGTCCTGTGGACCCAGTCTCGGTTCACTTTGTCTCCATTTGTTGTCAACTTGTGTTTTATCAAAACGCTTTCAGAGAAAATCTGGGCTGAGGTCACCTTCAGAAAAGTGTCGTTTAAGTGATCAAAGTAGCTTTTAAAGGTGATCAGCATTACTGCAGGTTGTTTTCTGCCAGCTGGCTAATCGATTCATCGACTAATATTTTCATTTGTAGAGTACTGGATGGTCTGTGGCTGATCCAGCCTGGAGCCTCTGAGGTTTTTGGTTGGAGACTGTGTGATCACATCCACTGAACTGAGCGAGAGCTTAGACGAAATTCAGCGTGGGGTGAATGAGGTCGACGTGATCTCGTGACGTTCTCAGCGATCACGTGGTGTGTCGATCAGCTGACCGCCGTCTTCCGGGTTGGTGTTTACTTCGAGAGCGGCTCCTTTTCTGTTTTCTGCGCCTTAACTCGAGGTAAAGTCTGAGTGTTGACGCGTTCATGTGACGGTCCCGGTCTTGTCTGAGCCCCCTTTTTCGTTGACTGGCGTTAATGTTCTCTGAGGACGTTTGGACGGACGGACAGACTGGAACTGAACTCTCCAGTCTGAGACCTAAATGTCGGCCAGTCGGCTGTGGACGGACTTTCTCACTGATGAAGTTTCAGTCCATTGAAGTTAAACCTGAAGTTCCTGTCCGTGTTTTAGCGGGATTTCTGACTCTGGGTGTCTGTGACAGGGGCGGATTTAGTTATCTGGGGCCCAGACTGACCCCCTTAGCATTTCTTGCGTGTTTTACGTTGCAGACTTCCTGAAGTCAGAGTGAATCTGAATATGCCGTCTGAACAAGGCCAGACTAAAGCAGAGGTCTTCACTAAGATGAGCTCTTATAATTAAAACGTGTTAAGACAGATTCACGATGATCAGCAGTGATTTAAATATGATTAGTCCCTCAAAAACAACACGCAGAAAAGCTAACAAGATAATGTTTAGCAAGGGCTTTGAATCTGAGGCTCAGGATCTGTGTGGACCGTGTCCCGTGGTGGTGGGGGGAGCCTGCGGTCTGGTTATGGTGGTGGGAGCCTGCGGTCTCGTGGTCGTGGTGGTGGTGGTAGTGGGGGGGGGTCTGCGGTCTCGTGGTGGTGGTGGGGGGGGGCTGCGGTCTCGTCGTGGTGGTGGTGGGTAATGTGTTTCTGTGTTGAGACCTCACACAGCTGTGATGACTGTTATTTATGTGTAGCAGCCATGAACGCCTCAGACAGTGACGACGACTCCTATAACGAGAGGACGGCGCTGGTCCAGTCTGAGAATCCTGTGGTGCCGTCCTACAGACCAAATCCTGACAGCCCCCCTGATGACACAACGTCCAAAAGGGTGACGGTTTTTCTTTCTTACGCGTCACCTCAGTCCTTCTGTTCGTGTTGGTCATACTGTGAAATGTTGTTGTTAGCCTGATGTTTTTCCTGCTGCACTGAACCTGAACGTCGCCCCCTGTTGGTCCAGTCAGGGGCGAGCAGGAGGGCGAGTCCGGCTGCTGTGGATGGCAGCGGAGGAGGCGGCTCAGACCAGGAGGTGGACGCAGATGATGAGGAGCTGACTCTGAAGTATGGAGCCAAGCACGTCATCATGCTGTTCATCCCCGTCACCCTTTGCATGGCGGTGGTGATCGCCACCATCAAGTCCGTCAGCTTCTACACCGAGAAGACCGACCAGCAGCTGTAGGTCCTCACTTCAGTCGTCTCACGGTCGACTCCTCCACCCACAGCTAACCACGATGTTTGTTCCTGCAGCATCTACACTCCATTCACCGAGAACACTCCGTCTGTGGGGCGTCGGCTCCTCAACTCTGTCCTCAACACCATCATCATGATCAGCGTCATCGTGGTCATGACCATCTTCCTGGTCATCCTCTACAAGTACCGCTGCTACAAGGTCAGCTCCACCACAGGTTCAATGGAAACCTCCACTGAACGTCCAGACTCTCCTGCTCAAGGAGAACAGACAGACAGACAGAGAGAGAGAGACAGAGAAGGACAGAGAGAGAGAGAGAAAGAAGGACAGAGAAGGACAGAGAGAGAGAGAGAAAGAAGGACAGAGACAGACAGAGAGAGAGAGACAGAGAAGGACAGAGAGAGAGAGAGAAAGAAGGACAGAGACATACAGAGAGAGAGAGAGAGAGAGAGAAAAGGACAGATAGAGAGACAGACAGACAGATAGAGAGACACACAGATGGACAGACACAGAGACAGATAGGCAGACAGGCAGACAGACAGACAGAGAGAGAAGGAGAGACAGAGAGAGAGAGAGAGAAGGACAGAGACAGACAGAGAGACAGAGAGAGAGAGAGAGAGAAGGACAGAGACAGACAGAGAGACAGACAGAGAGAGAGAGAGAGAAGGACAGAGAGAGAGAGAGAGAGAGAGAGAGAAGGACAGAGAGAGAGAGAGAGAAGGACAGAGACAGACAGACAGAGAGAGAGAGAGAAGGACAGAGACAGACAGAGAGACAGAGAGAGAGAGAGAGAGAGAGAGAGAGAGAAAAGGACAGATAGAGAGACAGACAGACAGATAGAGAGACACACAGATGGACAGACACAGAGACAGATAGGCAGACAGGCAGACAGACAGACAGAGAGAGAAGGAGAGACAGAGAGAGAGAGAGAGAAGGACAGAGACAGACAGAGAGACAGAGAGAGAGAGAGAGAGAAGGACAGAGACAGACAGAGAGACAGACAGAGAGAGAGAGAGAGAAGGACAGAGAGAGAGAGAGAGAGAGAGAGAGAAGGACAGAGACAGAGAGAGAGAAGGACAGAGAGAGAGAGAGAGAGAGAGAGAGAGAGAGAGAAGGACAGAGACAGACAGACAGAGAGAGAGAGAAGGACAGAGAGAGAGACAGAGAGACAGATAGAGAGACACACAGACAGACAGCTGTCCTCGGTGCAGGTTCTGTTGTCTGATGTTGTTTCTCACTTTGGTACGAAGCCTCATTTTGATTTGCTGTTTGTCCTGTTAAAGTTACTGCAGTAAACTGACACTACAAATCAACACTTCCTGTATGTTTCAAATTAAAAGCCCTCTGGAGTGACAGAGGCCTCAACAAGATCTTTCATCAGGCTGAAGTGTGATGTTTTAACACGTAGAGAACCCATAGAAATGAACAGTACGAGTGATGGAACCTGACAAAAGAACCCAACAGGAAACGGACTCGGCTGTTTGTCTTCATGTGAAAGGAACCGAGTGCAAAACACCTACCATCAGTCGGTGACAGAATCTCCTCTGCTGAGAACAATCTTTAAAGAGCTGAGTTTCTGAAGATTTTGCTGACTTTGCGTGTGTCGTGCAGTCTCCTGTTTCTAGAGGGTGCCGTCACCTGCACAGGTGACCTGCGCAGGTGTGATGCCGTCACCTGAGCAGGCGTGATGTGGATTTGCTGTGTTTTTCAGTTCATCCACGGTTGGCTCATCCTGTCCTCCCTCATGCTGCTCTTCTGGTTCAGCTTCATGTACCTGGGGTGAGTCTCCCTGGCCTTGTTTTATGTGATAACTTTATTGATACGACAACCACGGACGTTCTCGTACACATGTTCACCACAGACGCAGCTGACCAGAGCAGGATGTGCATCCTGCGTGGTCATGACACGTTTCATGGTGTTGTCCCTCTGTCTCCCAGCGAGGTGTTTAAGACGTACAACCTGGCGGTGGACTACCCAACGGTGGGGGTGATCATCTGGAACTTTGGGGCAGTGGGGATGATCTGTATCCATTGGAAGGGTCCCCTCCAGCTGCAGCAGGCTTACCTGATCCTCATCAGCGCCCTCATGGCCCTCGTCTTCATCAAATACCTGCCCGAGTGGTCGGCCTGGGTCATCCTGGGAGCCATCTCCATCTATGGTGAGCGTCGACACTGCATGCTGAGGGATTTAAAGGTCTGAAGGAGCCTGAGGAGCCAAACTGGAATGGATCCATGGCTTGTATTTAATTAATTCACTATCATATAATGAAACAGTTTGAAGCTGAGCTGTTATTGGTCTACTTCAGTCAGTGCAGGTGTGTTCATGTCCCAGCCAAACGGTGCCATATTGAAACATGTTCCACATGTTCCTGTTTCACAATAAAAGCCTTGCTAAGCTCAGTTTGAATCAAATACAGGAAGTGTTGACTTGTAATAGCAGAATGATGTGTTTCAGCTGTGAGCTTGTAGAGTTCTGATCAGCTGGTTGGTGTGTTGTTGGGTGTGACAGGTTGTGAAGGTGGAGGTAAAGGCAGAGTCATGTGACTGAGGGATTAAGCTAAACTAACAGGATTACGAGCTCCTCCGTTAGCACTGACCGTTCTCTTTCAGTATGAGTAGCATTAGCGTAGTTAGCAGGACCACAGAAGCGGAGCCTTTGCTAGCCTGTATGTGTCACATGACCCTCAAACCTCAATTGTTTTGTTTCCTGTCATTGTCTACAGTTCGTTCATCTTTACTCTTCACCTGACGTGTTACTCCGGACTCTTGAAATGAATTGAAAACAGTTTGCAGTGTTTACACCTGTGACTCCTGAGCTGACAGTGTCCATGCTGTCATTTCTCCTTCCATCATCTGCCCATCAGATCAGCTGATGTTTGAAAGGGGAACCTTCCTCTAACAGATGTTTGCATTAGCCCTCCCGCCGTGCCTGCTCAGGCTTCTTGTGTCGTTGCAGACCTGGTGGCCGTCCTGTCGCCCAAAGGTCCTCTCAGGATGCTGGTGGAGACGGCTCAGGAACGCAACGAGCCAATCTTCCCTGCCCTCATCTACTCCTGTGAGTCCATTTCATACAGTCAAAAGAGTAATCGAGGCAGCGTGTGAGTTGACTTCATCGTGCTCATGAGTAGAGATCAGAATTATTTTATTTTGACCTGCAGGTTGGACAGGCTGCAGTTACGTCGGCAGCTTTGAGTTAAATGCTAACATCAGCGTGTTTAGCAGGCATAATGATATGCAGGTTCACGTCTTAGCGTAGCATGTTCCCATGCTAACTCGAGCTAACCATCAGTGAACACTAAGTGTTGGACACACGGACATGTTGACCTGATGGTGGCACGAGAGGAAACCACATCATCACAATCCATCACATGGTTGTTCAGATGTTTCAGTGTGGACTGTAAGATGTCTGTGAAGACATCTTGAACACGATTTGACAAGGTTTATGTTTACTTCCATGTGTTCAGCTGCCATGGTGTGGACGGTGGGGATGGCGAGCCCGATGGACGCTCAGCGCTCCGGACACGAAACAGGTCCAACATCACAAACAACTGCACCATCACAAGGAAGGAATCATGGGAAATGAGCGGGTGGACACCATAACACACACTGTCCAACCTGATGGTCCACTCTGGGACTGCAGTCTAGAAATCCATCATCCATTTTCTATCTCACTTATCCGTTAGGGTCGTGGGGGGGCTGGAGCCTATCCCAGCTGACCGGACTGGTCGCCAGCCAATCGCAGGGCTGACACACAAAGACACACAACCACACATGCACACACTCACATCTCGGGGCAAAGTAGAGCTGCTAAGTTAACCTGATGAGCATGTTTTTGGGATTGTGGTGGGGTACCCGGACAGGCACAGGGAGAACATGCAAACTCCACACAGAAGGGCCCAGACCGGGATTCAAACCTGGAACCCTCCGGCTGTGAGGCCACAGTGGCACTGTACTAAATAATTAATAAACACAAATCTGTCAGATTAATTTTACCGTTTCGCTTTTGTGACATTTTTAGTCACTTTGATGAACCACTTCGCAAAGTGCCGAGTTTATGTTCATGCTGCTGTTACTCTGCCGCCATGTTGTTTTCCAGATGAGGAGGCAGAGCAGAGCGGCAGGGAGGCGGAGCCTGAAGGTCAGCGGTGCCGGACGTTTCCAGAAGACGACCTGGAGGAGGACAGTGGGTTCCTATTGACGCATTTGTTTTTTCTTCCAAATCAAGCACTAAAGTGTGTTTGGCGTCTCTGAGACAGCATGTTTCATGTTCCCGTAGGGGGCGTGAAGCTCGGCCTCGGCGATTTCATCTTCTACAGCGTTCTGGTCGGAAAAGCTGCAGCGACCGGTGGAGACTGGAACACCACAATCGCCTGCTTTGTCGCCATTCTTATCGTAAGTCAAACCTCCTGCGTGACTGAGACTCACCTGCTGATGAGTAGTGACGTTTGTTTGTTCCAATTAGCAACTCCCATAAGATCTAAAGATAACCCGGGAAAATCGACACCTGCAACACACTTGTATTCCACCTGTCCTGTACCTGTAGCACACCTGTGTTCCACCTGTCCTGTACCTGTAACACACCTGTGTTCCACCTGTCCTGTACCTGTAGAAGAAGAATCACTTTATTGGCAGTATATATATTTTTACATACACACACTGAATTCGTCTTCTGCATTTGACCCATCCTTAGTTGAACACACACATGCAACACCTGGCAAATTACACACAGTGAAACACACACAGGAGCAGTGGGCAGCATCAGCACACCTGTTCTCAGGCAGTAATGTTCTCCACCTGTCTCAGGGTCTGTGCCTCACTCTGCTGCTGTTGGCCATCTTTAAGAAGGCCCTGCCGGCGCTGCCCATCTCCATCACCTTCGGCCTGGTCTTCTACTTCTCCACGGACTTCCTGGTTCAGCCCTTCATGGACAGCCTGGCTGCTAACCAGTTTTACATCTGACAGAAAGCCACGCCCCCTCCTCTCCCTCATCCTTTTCCTTCTCATCCCGCGGGCCGCTGCCATCTCATGATGTAGGACACAAAGGCTGAGCAGGTATTCTACCTGTCTTTAAGTCTGTTTAGGGAACGTGATGCGTTAACACAGGAAGTGATGTAAAACCAACTGGAAGCTGTTAGATGGTGATGGTGGCAGAAGGTTACCTGTTTTTCTGCTCAGGTGTGTTTCTGATCCCCTGCTGATTGTAAATGTAGAGTCTCAGTTCCTGATTGGCTGATGCTCCTGACCGCCAAAGCCAACCAACATTCCTGTTTTTACTCACTCTGGTTGTGATGGGAGGAAGTCTGGGGATTTAAGGTTGTCACTGATCTCATGCAGCATGTTTTCACTCGCTTCATTTCCTGGTTTGTCTTTTACCTTCCTGTCGGTGTTGCTGGCTTTGCGAAGAGTCAAAAGTCTCAGTCCTGATTGTCTAACACCACTGGCCTGTGAAAAGATGGCCGATGCATCTCCACTTCCTCCCACTGTTTTGGTTCCTTTTTATAGCATCAAATAGCAAATTAAAACCAAACTGACCAGAGAAACGAACACTTGAACAAACATCAGGGTGATAAGATCTTCCTAAAATGGTTGTTGTGTATTTTGAGTTTTCCAACATGGAGGGGGAGGAGCTTATGAGCTGTTCTGCAGCCAGCCACCAGGGGGCGTCCACATGTTTGGGCTTCCCTTTGGGGAGCTCTCAGGTCATCCATCTTTAGATACAGTCAGTGTTTCACACAAATCCACATTACTGAGGGGGTCATGTGACCTGTCAGCAGATATAGTGGTTGGTTAGCTACAGAGTTAGCTAGCTCAATTAGCCTACCTATCACAACAGCAGCTTTGTGTCTGCAGATTATTAACTTTCAACACCAAACCAGCTGATATTGATTTGTTGGTCTGCTGATTCCTAAACTTTACAACTATTATTATTAACATGTTCTTAATAGTCCAAACACACAACAGGTACAAAATGACAACACGTAATCCTGCAAAGTAGCTGGAAAGGATGCCAGTTAGACAAAGTTCACAATATTGACGTCTCAGGAAGATGAAGAAATGATTTTATGAGAAGCAAACGTCTGCTGTTCTGATGTTTGTATTTATCAGAAAACACCACCTGAGATCTGATGGCGTAACTGACCTCAGATAGTAAAACTGGTCACATGTTGATCCTGTAAAGCTGATCCACGCATTTCCCACTTCCTGTGTAGACGAGGTTAGAGGACAAGATGGACTGAACGCATTTTCAAAGCCAGTCAGTCAACACGTTTAATGTTTCATAGTATCTGAAGGTGGATGTTTTAAACCAAGACTCAGGTTTCATTAAATTCAGTTTAAACACACTCATCATCACTTCAGAACCAGATTTCCCCATCACAGTGACGTCAGCAGGTCCGATCGGGTTTGGACAAACTGAGCCCAAAATGTTCTGAACCGCCTTTGCTGGCTCCAGCTTCTCAAACAGGAAGTCTTGACGCTTTTCTTATGCTAGTGAATTAAATGTCCTGTAAAACAAACACGTGGAGTCCTCAGTAACAGGAAGTTCAAACTATTCTGACATTTTATAAACAAAATACACACTTTATTGTTGGAATATTATGTGAAAAACATTACGTCTATTATTTTTCTTTTCGATGTAAATCACAAGTGTTCTCTTTGGGATTAGATTTTTTAAATATTCCAACATTTCTATGAATATCTTGACTTTGTTCTCAAAATTTGTTTTTAACAGCAACTTTAATTTTACTGGAAGCAACAAAACAGTTGCGTGATGAAAAAGGTGAACGAGCAGAAAACATTAAAAACACGGCAGACCGTCGTCTTGTACAAAGTGATTCAGCTGTCGTATTTGACTTTTTGAAGGTTTTATTTCATCGTTCTGTGCAATAAAGTTAAACTGTCAAACTGCTGTAAAAAACTGAAGAATTAAAAACGATTCTGATCGGCTCTGCGGCGTCTTCATTCCTGCTTTTGCTTTCCAGATGTTTCGCTCTGCTGGATGTGGCTAACATGTTAGCATCACTGACTTACAGAGTCAGCGACCTTTAACCACCAGAGGGCGCAAACAAGTTCAGCCACGTTTTCGTTAAAATACTGACAAGATCGCTAATGTTTAGTTTTATATGTTTACCTTCACACATTCAGATATTTATGACATATTATTTCTTACTCAAAACATAACATGAAAAGTTTTTCTGGAGGTTTTTGTTTTCATTAAATTCACAGGACACGAAACAGAAACGAGCTGAGGCTCACAGAAGTCCCTTCAAAATAAAATCCCAAAGCTTCACTTTCACGCCAACACATTTATTCCCATTTAAAAAAAACAAAAACAGTTTATTAACAAACACGTGAGCTGAAAGGAGTTTCTGCTCATCACCAGTTTAATTTCTCTCCTCAAACTGAGATTTGTTCTTCAGCAGGAACGCCGCCAGATACTCGATGGGGTTGGAAGGTCTGAAGGAGAAAGATAAAGCAAAATGTTTTAGATTTCTTTCATGTGCGTCAAGAAAACTTTAACTGAAACTAACAAACATCACGACCAAACTGACTGAAACTAAATCAGGAGCCAAAACCAACACAGATCAGAGCTGCTAAATGCTGACACAATCACAAACATCGCTGGTTCAGTTCCAGCTGGACCCCTTCGTTCCACATCTCACCGTCCCATGAAGCCAAGGAAATGTTTTTAAAAACTAAGACTGAGATGACCACCAGCCAGCCCAACGTGTCGTACGTGTGCGTCCTGACCTGTCTTTGGCGAGCATCGACAGGCCCTGCAGCAGGATGGGGACCACCGTCTGGTCCAGATACGCTCTGGTCGGCAGCGCCTGCAGGTCCACCTTCTGTTTCGACATCTTCTCTGCGCCCGCCTTTTCGTTCTCGACCGTCCTCTGAGGAGCAGCAGCAAAGCATGCTGGGAGTCAGCCTCAGCCCTCTCATTCCACAGTGTACAGCGTGACCGTGTGTGCGTGCATTACCTGGATGCTGTCCGTCAGGCCGTACTCTGCGTGAGGGTTTTCAGACACCTGTAGGACGAGTCAGGTTCACTGGATTTACAAAAACTTCAAGGACACAGGACCAACAGGATCACCATCCCAGACAGAAGAGACACTAAACTAAACTACGTTCCTGAGTCGTTCACTTCCACGCAGCCGTTTCACTGTGTGTCCCAGAACGAGACATTCAAAGAGCAGGAACATCACCTGCTGTCACCTGCTACAGCTCACTTCCTGGACTTGTTGTTTCAGTGTGAGTGAGAGGAGGCAACAGTCCAACATCCCCCTCGACCTTCCTCCTGTGAGGGCTAACACTTTGCACCTGCTCCCAGTCTTTGTGCTAAGCTAGGCTGACCACATCCTGTCTCTGTAGTGGTTTCCTCTTGTCCTCTCTGCTGGCCTTTGTCAGTCTGAGTGCTACGAGGTCCCTGCAGTGACTGCTGCAGTCTGCTGCTCGCCTCAGTCATTAGCCTGTTCACAAACGAGCCTCGCTAAGTGCTAAGCTAACTAGCTAGCTGGCCCTCTACGACTGCACATGACGACATGAAGCAGAGGAGAAACAACATGAAGACGACTCGTGATGTTACTGGCAGTCCCTCTAAACCCAGAAGCGCAGGTGTGAAACGTGACTGTGGTGTTCTGTTACTCACAGGTGTGTGTCCCTCCATGGACTGATCGGCATCTGTGTGATCTGAAAGACACATGAGCACCTTCAGACAAAAAAATAAACCTCAACGAACCTCGTGTGGACCGACTTTCAACGAAAAGTTTCCCTGCTGACGAGCTTCGTGTGAAACAGAACTGAAACATGACGTGAACTTCTGATCCACGAAGAGCAAACGTGAGCTGACGGTGAGCAGGTGAACAGACTGCTTTTATTTAACTCTATTTATTTTAGTCATTGTGTGAAAAAAGAGTGAATTATATAAACCTTTAATGATTCATGATGGTTTTCTAAATGATCCACAGCTTGATTAATAACTAGTCAGTAGCAGTAATCATGTTGAACTAACAGCAATGCAGGACCTGACCGAGCAAGCCGAACAGCTAAACAAGCTGATTTTTAAATGGGGTTTGGTACAAACAAACTCCCAGGTTACTGGGCGGACGGTTAGCTGACGTGAAATAAAATGCTGGTCTGTTTGACCAACGCGTCCCGCGGGTTTTCACCTGAGCTCGAGTTCACCTCTGAAGACACCGACGAGTGAAATGAAATCACTTTTGTTTCGTCTCAGGGTGGCGGAAAATATCAAATAAAAGGTTAAAAAGGCGACAATGAATTTATTCCAGTTTGAGTCTTGGCGGTAACAGAAGGCGTTAATAAAACGAGACCCTCTGACGGGTTTGCTTCCATGTTTTGTTCTTTACTGATCAGACAGAAACAAGAAGCGAGTCCGCTCCTTCTTCGTTAAAACCTTCCACTGATGTTGGCGCTGCGCTGCGCTGCGCTGCGAGAGGCGGTAAGTTAGCTTAGCACCACATTAATCTGTTCGGTAAATCAGCCCGCATTAGCGAGTGAGATCGACGTCTGTTGTTTGCAATGAGTCTTAAAAGCATCAAATCCAACCACAGACGAACCGCAAAGCGACAGAAGCTCAACAAAACCTGCGAAAAACGCCATGAATGGACAACAATTAACTTACCGTCCGCCATGTTTGTTGTGGAAGTTTACGCAGGATGTCTGACGTACGTCGATATTGTTCGGGGGCTGCGTAGAAATACCGTCCCAGCACGGAGCATACTTCCGGTTAAAAAATAAAAGCATGAACATAGACGTCCTAAGTCGTTTAGTTTTTTGCCCTCAGTGAATTATTTGTTCTCTGAAAATCCAGAGTCAAACACGTTCGCTCAGAGTCATCTTTATATATTGTTATCTGTTATTCTGTTATCACTAATGGACTTGACAGAGCTTTTACATTATTCCTCTTTTATTTTCAATGCACAAAATCTATAAAACAGAAGGAAAGGTTTTGATAATTTAAGGGTGTGTGTGTGACATTTTGCTAGGCAGTCCTGCATCTCAATTTCCTACTTTCTTTTTCTTTCAAAAGTTTCAACGATCAACATACTTATTTTAACCCAATCCACAGTCTTTTGAACAGTTTTTTGTTGCGGCATCATCAGTTTGAGTCACTGTACAGAGTACAGACTCGTCTTAGTCGTTCCATGAGTTCACGCCCATCCTCACAGTATGAAAGGAATGAGGGCTTTCCTGGAGCAGCTGTAGTCCTCAAACTTCTGCTGGTAGTCTCTGCAGGACAGGCAGGAAAGACACACTCAGCACTGAAGCAGCACTCAAACATGTGGTGTGGAACAGGTGTGTGAGGCTGTTTGTGATTTGCTGGAGAACAAAAAGGAGCTTTGTGATGTTTTCTTGTTCTGGTAGATGAATCACTTAATGTAAAATGATTAACATTAATCAATAACAAAAGTAATTCTAACACTACAAAGCTTCCTGTGGCGGCGAGCAATCAGTTTATAAAGCTACCTGTGGTGGTGGTAGGCTCTGGGTCCGATGGAGCAGACGGTGAAGAAAGCGAAGGCGAAAGTGGGTAAAGTCCAAGCGGCTACAGCGTAACCACACCACTCGACGATCTCTCCAAGGAAGTTCGCTCCAGACACAAGCTCAAACATTCCTCCTGAGAGAGAAATTAAGGTTCAGGTATTAAACGTGAAAGCTGGTGACGTGAATAAAGAAGTCAGTCATGGATACTGTGTTTCATTGATCCCAAAGTAAGGAATGACGTAGGTCATTACAACAAGGGAAACCCAGGATCAAGTACGGGTCAAAATCTGGTCTGAATCAGAATCAGGTGTGAATTAGCATCTGTTCTGAATCAGAATATAGAGTGGATCAGGATAAGGTACCATGGGGGATCCTGTAGACAGTCTCTCCAGGTTTCCTCAGGCTGCGCAGGATGTGGTCACTGTGGATGTTGATGGTCATTCCAGTCACAAACAGAAGGCAACCTACTTCACACACAAACAGGAATAGTAAGATGAAATTACATTAACTGCATTTGTCAGGAAAATAAAAGCATGGAGCTGCACAAGCATGACAACAACATGACTTGTCAGACAGAAAGGAAGAGAATGAAGGGGACACAAAAATGTGAATTTTATTGTATCTGTGTTTCCTGTTCTTTTTTATGAGTAGCCTGGTTAAGTGTCGTGATGCACTTGCTGTGCACCATCTTGGACACTAGGTGGCAGTGTGACACTGTGGTTTACCCAATGAATGTAGATACCGAAAGAGAAGAACAAGGTTGACCACAGGTTGTCTAACAGCCAGAATACCTCACTGTACATTAGCCACAAGCTAACGAACAGCAGCAGACATCTGTGTGGTTGTGTTCAGTTCAGCCTCTGACTAAACTCAGCGCTCACCAGAGACTCCGACTTCCTTCTGTTAACCTCCAGTGTTTTTTCTTTTTCCCACCTCTTATGTTCATTAAGTAAAGTTCATTTCCCTCCATTCAGCAGTCAGATCACTGAGAATCACACGTTGCAGAGGATTTCAGGAGCTGCTGCAGAGGTCAAGATGCAAGAGTGGAGATCAATCTGCTTTTTATATCCCAAAAGTTTAAAAAATAAACTCTGCTCTCCTTTCACCAGTAAATGGTGAACCCATCCATCCATTTTCTATACCGCTTATCCGTCAGGGTCGCGGGGGAGCTGGAGCCTATCCCAGCTGACTACGGGCGAGAGGCAGGGTTCACCCACCCGTAAATGGTGAACCCAAAATTCTGAATTAAACGCATCGCAAGAGGATGTCTCCATCCAGCATCCATTTTCATGAGTGAGTTCAGGCCGTTCCCACACCTTGTGACACATTATCTCCTGAAACAAAACGCTCAGTCATGAATCACCGAGTCATTTTGCAGAAGCATTCAGGAAGTTCAGCTGGGACAAACACTCTTTCTTTGTCCCAAATCCAGACAGCCTGTGTGGGAGGACGGTGATGGTGACTGTTCTCCCACAGTCTAATGCACAATAATGTTAACAAACTCTGGTGGAAGCAAAGAGTTTAAACCAAACATGCTGATGTCTATTTGCAAACTTCTTCCTGTGAATCAGTTCATGACTTTGGAGGCGGCGGTCGGTCCTCCACCCTGAGCCACACCGAAACGTCTTGGCAGCTGAACTGCCATAACTCTGGTGATCTTCTGACTTTTCATCTAGCGCCACCGTCAGGTCAACATGTTCATGAATCCAACATAGCTGCTCTTTGAGTTTACTGACAGTAAGCTAACGGTAACATGCTAACATGGTGAATGTAATGAACATTACACGTGTTAGCAATGTTACTCTGAGCATGTTAGCATGCCGATGTTAGCATTTAGCCTATGATGAAATGTAACTAAGCACATGTATTCAAATACTGTACTTCAGTACAATTTTGAAGTACTTCATTTTCTGTTTATGGTTCACCTTACTACCTTTTGGAGATAAAAATATTTACTTTTTACTCTGGCACATTTATTTAACTTCATATTCAAATGAATTCATTTTATCAACAATCAGACCAGGCGTGATGACCGGTCGGCCCCTCGTACGCAGTATGCTGTCTGATACTTAAACACTTTTACTCGAGGGCTGTTTGTGTGGGTGAATGAATCAATATTTTCAGATGACAGACTTCTGGATACTTTTCAAAAGACTGAATGTGAGTACGCTGCAGATTCATAGTTTCTATCATGAGCTGAGACAATAATAAATCTAATGTGATGCATTATGGTCTAGGGGTTGTGATTCTGGCTTCGGGTGTCAGAGGTCCTGGGTTCAAATCCCGGACGAGCCCTCGACATGTGAAAGTGGTGCTTGCTGTGAGTGGGGAACCTGCTCCATCTCCTCGGACCTCCGTCTCAGCACACGGTGGATTGGAAGTAAAACACTTCACAAGTCAATTGTGTGAATTTCCCTTCAGGGTGAATAAAGTGTAAATCTGTCATTATTCTCATGTTTCAGCTGGGATTATTGAACAGGTGGAATGGGTCCAGATCTGGTGCAGACAAATGGATCAGGTGGTGGTTAACGACTCACAGGGTTAACATGTGACCACATGTGACAACAAATTCCTGAGCAGCAGGACTCAGGGAGGCCCTGGTTGTACTGGCCAGCAGAGTCTGGATCATGGGTCTACTGTCAGGAATGAATCCAGATGAATAACTGTTTCAGTCTGTCAGAACTCCCATGGTGCACTTCACTAACATCACAGCCAATCACAGAGCCACGCATGCTGTCACCTTTAGCGGTCGATTACAGCCCGGCTTCTTCTCCCGGGATCATGGGTGCTGCAGAATGTTATTACATGTCAGGCTCAGATCATGGACCTGGAGTCTGGTTACATCAGAGGAGAGTCTCGTGTTCTGTGTGGTTGTGGTTGTGACGCACCTGCAGCCATGCGAGTGCTCGTCAGCCAGGTGAGCTCAAACTGAGCGCAGTGCAGCAGGTGGTGTCCCTGCAGGAAGCCGTTGAGCGAGCAGAAGATGGTGGCACTGAGGACAATGGACAGCGGGACGGGTCGTCCTCTGGTCAGGAAGGCGTAGATGAAACTCCTAAAGAACACACTCAGCTTACATCCTGTTTGTTTTATAGCCACAAGCTCATTTCAGTCTCTTTCAGAATCAAAGTCCCACCTTCTGTGCTGTGGGACAGCACACATTAAGACACCTGAAATGTTGCTGCACCAGGTGGGTCACTGCAGGTGTGTGCCTGTTTGTGTTCAGAATTAACAAACAAATTAAAATGTGTTAATGTGTGGGATTTGGAGGTGCGGGCACGGTGGTGCAGTGGTTAGCACTGTCGCTTCATAGCAAGAGGGTTCCAGGTTCGAATCCCAGTCTGGGCCCTTCTATGTGGAGTTTGCATGTTCTCCCTGTGCCTGCGTGGGTTTTCTCCGGGTTCTCCGGCTTCCTCCCACAATACCAAAAACATGCACATTAGGTTAATTGGCTGCTCTACGTTGCCAGTCAGCTGGGATTGGCTCCAGCTCCCCCGCTACCCTGACGGATAAGCGGTATAGAAAATGGATGGATGGATCTCAATCATCCTGTCAGTTCTGCCTGAGTCTTCAGGTCTCTTCAGGTCTCTTCAGGTCTCTCTCTTACATGAGCAGGACGAGGCAATACAGATGACCTTTAAAAGCATTTCCAAACGTGCTGAAATCATTCAGTCAGTGCTTTACACTGAAGATGTGATGAAACAAGTGAAACCCTTATCCAGCGAGTCTGGATCTGTCGTGTCAGGGTGACATAATGCAAAGAGCATAACCCTAACCCTAACCCTAACTGACTGCACTCTGAGTGACGTCATTACGTAACTCACAGCACAAGTCAAACTAAACTGAAGTGCAAACTGAATGACTAAACTTGAGATTTTAATGGAAATTATCTACTAGTTAAGTAGGTAATATTTTGCTAAAATGGCTTTTGTATGTTTTTGCAGAAGGCTGAAGATGTCCTGAGGTCCAGTCCAAAGGGTGAAGACATGTGCTCTGTGACAGAACGTTCTGGTCTCAGACACAAGCGTACGGGAAAGAGATCCTGGTGGATTATCCATAACCACCTCAGCCACGCAGGTCATGAATGATTTGCTTCTGAAAGGAGGATCCACCCACAGGGGAGCCGACTTGTGTTGATGTGTGTGAAACCAGAAAAGCATCAGGACTCTCTGGTCTCCAAACGGGGTCCAGATCCTACAAGACACTTTGGAAACTCAGAGTTTCTGTAGCTGAAAAGAAGGTTTGTAGGGTCATAACTAAAGCTGCCAGAGTACTGCAGTGGAGTGTAAAGTAGCATAAAATGGAAGTACTCCAGACAAGTATAAGCACCTCAGGTACAGTAAGTGTACTGTAGTGTTACATCGTGTATGTACACACTTTGTGTAGAGTTAATCAGTGGACACACAGACGTGTACATGTGATCTGTTGTCATCTACGTGTTAAAATCACGACACAACACCGGACCTGCGCGAGGACCTGCGGTGTCCCCGTGAGGTCCACTCTCACCTGTGGAAGTAGTGCAGCACGAAGGTGCAGAGCAGCAGCGTCCGCCCGGTCGTCTGTCCGTCCGTCCTCGGCTCGGTGAGCAGCAGCAGCAGCAGCGGCAGCGCGAAGGCCGGGACTTCCTGCACGAACCAGGCCACCTTGGCCGGACACAGCGCCGTCCGAGCGTCCGCCGGCGCGTAGCGGCCATACTGAGTGCGTCTCCGGGTCTGCTGCAGCAGGAAAGCCGCGCCCCCGAAAACCAGAACCCAACTCAGGAAAGAAACCACGGAGTCCTGACACTCCATCCTGAGAATAGCAGGTGAGAGAGACAGAGAGACAGAGAGAGAGAGAGGGAGAGAGACGGAGAGAGAGACAGAGAGAGAGACAGAGAGAGAGAGAGAGAGAGACAGAGAGAGAGAGAGGGAGAGAGAGAGAGAGAGAGAGAGAGAGAGAGAGGGAGAGAGACGGAGAGAGAGAGAGAGAGAGAGAGAGAGAGAGAGAGAGAGAGAGGGAGAGAGAGAGAGACGAAGAGAGACAGAGAGAGAGAGAGAGAGGGGGAGAGAGAGAGAGAGAGAGAGAGAGAGAGAGAGAGAGAGAGAGACAGAGAGACAGAGAGAGAGAGAGGGAGAGAGAGAGAGAGAGAGAGAGAGAGAGAGGGAGAGAGAGAGAGACGAAGAGAGACAGAGAGAGAGAGAGAGAGGGAGAGAGAGAGAGAGAGAGAGAGAGAGAGAGAGACAGAGAGAGAGACAGAGAGACAGAGAGAGAGAGAGGGAGAGAGAGAGAGAGAGAGACGGAGAGAGAGAGAGACAGAGAGAGAGAGAGAGAGAGGGAGACAGAGAGAGAGAGGGAGAGACAGACAGAGAGACAGACAGAGAGACAGACAGAGAGACAGACAGAGACAGCAGCAGGTCGGTTCTTGTAAGAACATTTTCTGTGGGCGTTTGTTTCCTCTGCCCGTCTGAAAACTACAGGAAGACATGAGATAAGATGAGATAAATAAAATAAAATTCACCTTCAGGTCTCGCGAGCTTCTGAAACAAAGTTGTTTTGTTGTTTTAGCTGAAGAAACGGCAGAAGGATGAGACTCAGACTCACAGGAAGCCTCTGGTTTCAGGCGGACTGCCGAGTCCTGCCGAGTGGCGGGTCGTCAACATGTCACGGCTTCCGGGTGAACCAGCAGCCGAGAAGACAACGGAGACAAACCTCAAAGACCAGCTGCACGACTGCCTTCCAGTTAGACAAAAGCATCCAACGTCCTCTCGGCTGACGGGGAAGTTTCACAAGGTCACGTGATGTGAACATGTCGGAATCATCCACCCGCATCCTGGACGCGTTCAGGTACACCTGACGTGATGTGATGGATCATTTCCCCCGAGTGTCTTCAGACTGTCCGTGTCTGTCTCAGCTCACTGTGCCGCGAACAGGTAAGCAGTCTGTGTGAGGTAGTGGCGCCCCCTGCCGGCCATCGCAGGACTTTCTAACGTGTCCAGACCTGACAACGAAGAGCCAAAACCACGTCAGTGTTGAACCATCGGGGCCACTTCTAAGTGTTTTTATCATTAGATAATGATGTTCTCACTTACTGTCTAATTTTGTCAAAGTTCTGTGCATTTCGGGCACAAATCCCATAGAACAATCGCGTGTTTTATTAGGTTATTGTTACTTAAACATGTTGTTGTCTGCTGCATTGGACGGCCGCAGCAGGAGCGGAGCTGTTATGTCTCATTATCATTTCCATTATTTAGTGTTCATTTGTTTGAAAGCACAAAACATTCTGGTGTGATGATACCTGATTCACGTCAGCCTATCCACTGTCTACGTTACCTGGTTCGTGTTTCTCACGTGTGATGCGGGTGGACACCGCGTCACGTGGACTTAGTGACTCCACAGTGAGGATAGTGCTGTGTTTGGAGGATATTTTGTTATTATCTGATTGTATTTGTGGTGTTTTTTCTTGTATAATACAGTATTTCTCTGAATGAGAAACACTGAAAAACAAAGTGGAGTCTTATTGTGAAGGTCTCGGCCTGGCTCCCTCTGCCGGCGGATGTGAGTAACAGCAGCAGCGCTGGCGGACCGTGTCTTTCTTCTTCTTCTTCGTCTTCTTCTCCCCCAGCGGCGGCGGCAGCGGCTCCGCTCTGTTTCTATTCTCAGAAAGACCGCCTCCATTTTAACGCCGACACCGGGCGGCTCGCAGCGGACTCGGCGGCCGGCGGAGGGACACGCTGCTGCGGGCGGTGCTGTTAATTCCTCGGGCGTGAATCAGCCTTTTTTCTGTGGGATGGCGGCGCTGCGGCAGGACGCGGCCGGGGCGGCGGTGGATTTGTGAGGATTTAACGAGTCGTGTTCTGCGGTGTTTTTTGTTGATTTGGCGGAGGAGAAGAGCAGGAGGGTCGGCTTCGGATGGTCAGGTACAGGCTTTATTCTAATTGGGTTTATTTATTAGGCGCTTTATGCTGCGGTTTATCATAAGACGGCTTTGTTTGATCTGCTCAGCGGGTTGAGTAGCGGCTGACAGGCCGCCGGTGAGGCTGCAGCAGCGGCCTGTCAGCCGCTCGCCGCGTCCTCCCGGACAGCATCCATCCGGCCTCCGTGGGACTCCGCTGTTTTTGTGGCGGTGGGGTGGGGGTGCTGAGTTATATAATGTGTGCGCAGAGGACACGGCGAGCTGTCCGCCGTCCGTCTGCAGACATGATGTGATTTCACCTTCGAGGGACGGACCGACTGACGGGAGCTCGTCGAACACCCGAACAAACCCGCTTGATGGCGTCTGAACACGTCCCCGCGTGTCCCCGTGTCTGTCTCGGTGTCTCTGACGTTTTGTCCGGGTTAGCGGGCTGCAGGTGCAGCAGGGCCGCCGCTTCACGCAGCAGAGACGCGGAGGACAGAACAGGAACATTCAGGCTCACCTGAGCCCCAAACCCGCAGCAGACTCAAGCCAGACCTCATTCAGTCTGCGAGAAGATGCTGAATCCAGCTGCTCACCGACACAAAGTTCATCTTCAGCTCGAATCATCATCGATTAATCGGCTGCCAGTTTCTGAAATGTGAGGGATTTTCCGTTTTGTGGCTCAGTAAGCTGATCTGAGTTTACATTCTGGACTGGAGGTTCACTCCGAGACCTCTGAGGGGAGACCAGCGGGTTCATCAGCCAAACGTGTCCCTCTGGAAATGATTTCCGTCTTTTGGAAAACTTGCTCTATTGGTTGGCGAAAGGTGTGAACGATTAACTGATCAATAAAACTGTTGGCTGTGATTTGAAAAATATTTAGTAAAAGCAGGAAATCTGAACTGATTTTCTGTCACATCAGGTCCAAACTGTGGTTCATCAGGTGGTCAGGAGTATCAGTACTTTAGTACTGCTTCAGTACTGCTTCAGTACCAGTTACTGAAAACCTCCAGTATTGAGCTTATTGAATGTACTGAAGCCATAAAAACAGATCTGAGGTCAGATTTTCAACCCGAGGATGTGCACAAATGAGCATTATTAAATGTGTACATTAAGGCAGTTTTAAACAAAAAGAAAGAAACCATTCAGTGTGGAGTCTTTCTCTTTGGTATCGAGAGAATATCATGTACTTCATGTACTAGTACCTCAATACTGGCTTCCTGCTGGTTTAACGTACAGATGAAATCCAGTCCATGAGTGCTGAGACACGATGCGACTGCACTGATGAATCCTGAGGGTTTAACTCCGCCTCCTCCTCAGGTATGTTCACCTGTGAGGAGCTGAGACGTTCGACCTCCACCTGAACGCCCTCACCTGTGCTCACTCTGAGTCTTTGTGGGCTCGTTTTTCACAGGAATCCAAAGCCTTTGAAACACTTCTGATACTCAGGTAGTTTTAAGACGTTTATCAGTAAAAATGATTTGCTGCTTTGGCTGACAGATCACGACATGTTTGGTGTGATGGACATTTTTCACTGTTTTGACCTTTTATAGAATTTATTGGTATTGATTGTTGATAAACTCAGTTCAGTTGTCCTGATCCCCAGAGCAGGCTGAGACCGGACTGAGGACAAACCAGCTCTTTAAAGGCAGAAAGCTGTCTGACGAGGTCCACGCTGAGAACCTGAACGTTTGGTCGATCACACACCTTTGTGCTTTTGCTCTGTGGCTGAACCTTTGAAGTCTGGCACTGGGGGGGTTATACAGCAGATATGTAGTACTTCTGTCTGTACCACAGTACGCAGTAAACGTATACGTAGCCTGCTGGAGACACGTACGCACAGCCACCAGCACCCAGAGGCTCACGGACGTCCACCATGATGATGAAGTTTCAGCTTGAAGCAGCGCTGCCTTCACTGACTTCTGGAAGTTCTTGTCCAGTCTGTCGTGTGAACATCAGATGAGTCTGACCTGATGATGGGCCACTGTGGAAACGTGCTGTTCCTACACATATTGACCCGGTGGGACTGACATCCTGACTCTGACGACACCTCGAGTCCAGCGTCCTGACCTTTGTTTGTTCAGGGACTTTGGGCTGAGAGCAGCTCAGGTTCAGGACCTCCACTGGAGCGGGTGGGGTTGGGGTTAGCAGGGAGGAAGAGCTGTTGTTTCACTGTGTCCACCCTGATCCAGATTTATCCTGCCAGTCCGAGGACGTGAACCAGACACGTCCAAACTGGCTCATGTAACCAGCGTCTGGATGATGACCAGTTAAACCTTTCGACAGTTCAGTGTCCCGCCCCCTCCAGGCTGCGATTGGTCGGCTCATGAGAAGTGACGAGCGCATCAGCGTGTTGAAAAGCTGAACATGGATAGATAGATACTTTATTGATCCCGAGGGAAATTCAAATTCAACCACAGGTAAAGTAAAACCAGCAGAACTGGTCCTGGGCATCTGGGCCGGTCATCAGGTGGACCCGCACGTGGACTAGACAAGACAAGACAAGACAACTTTATTTGTATAGCCCATTTTTACAAGCAGTTTGTCTCAAAGGGCTTAACATAACATCAGCAACATCCTCTGCCCTTCGACCCTCACATCAACTGAGGAAAAACTCCCAGAAAAACCTTTAACAGGAAAAAATGGAAGAAACCTCAGGGTGAGCAGCAGAGGAGGGATCCCTCACCCAGGACGGGCAGACGTGCAATGGATGTTGTACAGGCAGAAAAGCAGTTAACAACATGAGAACAACATTACTAAAAAGACAAGTAAAACAAAATCTCAACTGTTTAGTTTCACTTTTGATACCACCTCAATATGATTTTAACATTTCACAAGACTGAAATTAGAATACGCCACGGAACAGCCGCTCCTCGTCTCAGGTGTGTCACGGGTGATGAACTCTAAGTGAGTTCGGTGGTTTGTGCTGAGCAAGGCTGCGACGTGGTCCATGCTGGTTTAGAATCCAGTTGTGTCCCTCCACCTGCTCAGGAGGTGGAAGCGTCCGAGCTGACGTCGTCGCTCTGACGTCGTCGTTGGTGACAGAAGTGAACCAGAGCTTCCCCTCCGTGTCACCCAGACGCGTGCAGCTGGCTGATAAGACCTTCAGGCCACAGAGGAGGAGCCTGGAAACACATGAACGTTTTCAGGTTTCTGCAGACTGAAGCTCCTTCAGTTTGAGCTGCTCGGCTGCAGACTGTGAGAGTCTGAAGTGAAGAGCAGCAGACAAGAACCTGCAATACACCAACCGTCTGCACACACACACACACACACACACACACACGCTGCATACCACTCAGAGAGCTCACACACACACACACGCACACACGCTGCATACCACTCAGAGAGCTCACACACACACACACTGCATACCACTCAGAGAGCTCACACACACACACACACACACACACGCACGCACACACACACACACACTCAGCTGTTATCTTTGGCCTGCAGATGTCAGTGGGCCCTCACACACGTTTTGTCAGGCTGTTTGAGCTGCTGCATGAAGTTTGTCCACTGAATCTACAGAAGCTTCACATGTGAGACTGACTGTGTCCCTGTCCTCCGTCCTCACAGAAACAACATTAACATCAGTCAGAAAGGACGTCGCTGTGCACTTTGTCCAACTGGGCCAAACCATGGGGGGCCTAGTGGAGGTCTCAGGCCTGGACTGAACTGTGGGGGGCCTAGTGGAGGTCTCAGGCCTGGACTGAACTGTGGGGGCCTAGTGGAGGTCTCAGGCCTGGACTGAACTGTGGGGGCCTAGTGGAGGTCTCAGGCCTGGACTGAACTGTGGGGGGCCTAGTGGAGGTCTCAGGCCTGGACTGAACTGTGGGGGCCTAGTGGAGGTCTCAGGCCTGGACTGAACTGTGGGGGCCTAGTGGAGGTCTCAGGCCTGGACTGAACTGTGGGGGCCTAGTGGAGGTCTCAGGCCTGGACTGAACTGTGGGGGCCTAGTGGAGGTCTCAGGCCTGGGCTCATGTAAGGCTAAACTAAAGTTGCAGGCAGTTGTTTTTAGCCAGGGCTAAGCTAATAATGAGGGTCAGGTCGAAACACGGGGCTAACCAGAACTGTGGGACGAGTCTCCGAATGTGTCATGGTTTGATGTGGATGGAGAGGTCACATGGAGGTCCGGAAGAGGGGTCTGATGTGTCAGGAGGTCTTCAGGAGTCCGTGATGTGCTGGTCCGTGTGTGTGCGCTATATGTTTGTCGTGTTGCAGTGTGTCTGCAGCTCTGAGACTGGAGGCTTCAGATGAGTCATGCTGCTGCTGCACCATGACAACAGAGACAGGAGGAGGAGGAGGCTGCTCCTCTGAATGATGCTGAGCTGGTGGAATATTCCAGATGAGACCGTTGCCACAAACGTTCTACACAGAACCAACTAGAACATCCTGTTGGCGTCCTCAGGGGCTGCACTGTTCATTATAGCCACACAGTCCTTGTGATGTGTCTCTTCTTACTGCAGTGCAGCGACACGAGCTCAGTCTGTCCTGAGGGGGGCGCTGCAGGAGAGATGATGGAGTCATTAAGGGTCAGGACCAGGAAAGACAGAAATATCTTTGGACCTTGGACAAAAGACGGGACATGGACAGGCGAATGCAGCCGGTGGAGCTGCAACAGGGACACACGTACAGTCAGACCGATGCAGAGTCCCAGCTGAGGGACATGAAACACACGTCATGCAGCGTGACGTCCACTTCCTGAGGATGAATCCAGATGTAGACTGAAAAACCGGTGAGGTTGGATCCTCACCCTCATCCTGAGGTTGGGGCAGTCGTGGATCAGCGGTTAGGGTGTCGGACCCGTAACCGGTGGATCGCTGGTTCGATTCCCTGTCCCGGTGTCCATGGCTGAGGTACCCTTGAGCAAGGTACCTAACCCCCACTGCTCCCCGGGCGCTGCACGCGGTCGCCCACTGCCCCGGGTTTGCTGTGTGTGTGCACGTCACTTGGGTGGGTTAAATGCAGAGAACAAATTTCGTTGGAGTGAGTTCCCTCCAATGACGAAATATGTCACTTTCATCTTCATCTTCATCTTCATCTTCATCTTCATCCTTCAGCTGACTCCTTCCCCCAAAGCATGATGTTAACTGTAGTTCTACGACATGACAGCTGAACTTGGTGCTCTGATGCTCCTGAAGGCTCACGCCGTGATGTTTCTTTGTTCTCCAGCTGCTCAGATGGGGGTGGGGTGTCATGATGTAATGATGACATCATCAGTCAGAGCGGCGTCAACGTGGCTCAGAGACAAACAGCAGCCGAGGCGTAAAAACTGGGTCAGGAGCTGTAGTCAGGGTTACCATAGCAACGGGATCAGCAGGCGCCCGCTGCTGCTGCCAGGCATGCTGGGAAACGTAGTCTCCACTCTACTGTGGAGCTCAGGTTGAGCTGTGATGCGTTCCTGAAACGTTTGTTCAATGTAACTGAGCTTGTTTTATTCACTCAGCGGGTGGAACATTTAAGGGTTGTTACTTTTGTCAGTCGAAGGTTAAAGTTTTGACGTGTCCATTTCCTCCCTCAGGTACTCTGCCAGGATGCAGCAGTGAGCATGCTCAGAGCGCTGTTCGTTACCATGGCGATACTCGGTGGCAGCCAGGCGTGCAGCGGTCAGGAGAACTGCTCCGCTCAGAGCGAGTCCAAAGACTACTGTTACTCGGCTCGCATCCGCAGCACGGTGCTGCAGGGGCTGCCGTTCGGAGGAGTGCCCACCGTGCTCGCCCTCGACTTCATGTGCTTCCTGGTGAGTCGTCGCTTGTTTTCTGATGCGATTTGTGTTAATCTGATTAGTCAGCATCATAATCAGATCAGAAATGGTTCTGCTGCATTCAGCATCGATGCAGTGAAGTCCGTTTACACGCGGTGGTTTGACTGATCTGAGCAGCGTCATGGGGGTCTGGAGCTTGACCCTGCTGACTCTGGACAGGCCGCCAAACCACTCACGCTCACATTCACACCTACGGCCAATTTACTGTCACCAGTTAAGGGAGAACGTGAAGCTGTGACCCGGCTGTGACCCGGCTGTGGTCCGGCTGTGGTCCAGCCGTGACCCGGCTGTGGTCCAGCTGAAACACAGATGCGGTTGGTTTTTCACAGGTCACTGACGACAGACTGGTCACGGGGAGGTCGCCGTCATGCTACCAGTCACATGGTTCACTGATTTCTGTCTGTGTATTGACTCTCTGAGAGACAGACTGTAAAATAAAACGTCCTGTTCCTGTCCAGCTGGTTGGACACGAGGCAGGCTGCTCAGGCGTTGAAGGGAACAGGATGCATTGTGGGAGCTGCTGAGTCTGAACTGCTTTTCTGTTTTTTGTGCTGCTATGTGTTCACAGGCTGTTGGAAAAATCAATACTGCAGCTTCATGGATTGACCCACACGTCCAGTCACTCTGATGGACGTTTAATTCCACATTTATTTTGATGGTCGAATCTGTAGTGATGCTGTGTGACCATGGTGACCTCACAGGAAGTCCTCTTCTGTCTTCTTCAGGTGCTGCTCTTTGTCTTTTCCATTCTGCGGAAAGTGGCGTGGGACTACGGCCGCCTGGCGCTGGTCACCGACGCTGACAGGTAGGGAAACGAAAAGCTCGGTCTGGACGTTCATTCCGTAGGGTTACGTAAAGGGTTACTTTAGCTAATCTTTGTAGAACTACTTCAGTCTGAAGCAGAGTCTGAACTGTTGGGTGTCCATCAGAAGACGTTCAGTCTCTCGACGCTCTCGCAGTACATCTGATTGTCTTTCTGTTCCCATCCTGAAGACTGAAGAAGCGTTTCAGCGACCTGGAGGAGTGCGAATAGTACGTTGCTGCTTCCTCCATGTTTGTTTGTCCGCCTGCGGCTCCTTGAACCACGAGGTTCTGCTGCCTCACTAACTCGACTTCTTCATTTCAGTTTGTGTGTTTCCGTATGGGCGGTTATTAGTGTCAGACGTCTGAAGTAAAGCATCAGCAGCTAAGATGTGAATTGTTTTACTTTAGATCCGTTGCTCTCGTGTCTTTCATCAATTGCAATCGACCGATTGTTCGCTTTACGAAGTGTCACATGTTCTAATGTCTCGTTTTGTTTGAGCAGCAGAAACCAGCAAATGTTCACATCTGAGAACCACAGAATGTTTGCTATTTTGCCCTTTAAAATGACCTAAATGATTAGTAAATTACTGAATTACTGAATTTTCTGTCAATCAACTAATGGATTAATTGACTAAAATTGAAGCTGTAGTGTTCTGGACAGTTTCTGGTCTAAACGTCTGTTTGTAGTGGAGGTTGAAGGGCTCTGGTCCTGGGGCCCCAGTAACTCCCTGCCACTGTTTCAGTGTGGCCAGTGGCACCAATGGCCCCCATATGTGTGTGCAGTGTTTAAAATGTGATGCTAACCAACGTGATGCTAACAGCTGTGATAACACCGCTCCACACTTCTCTTCGTTTCTAACGTTCACTCAGCCGGAGACGAGACAGGGATAACTATGAGCCAGTCAAAAGGTAACCTCTGGTGTGTTTGTCGTACTCTCTGTGACGTGCTAGCTAGCTGGTTAGCTAACCCCACACAGCACACTGTCGGCTAGCACGCTCACATCTGGAAACACCTGCGTCCTGTTTGTGCGGAGGTTTCCAGGTCTTTGAAGGAGCTGTTGGTGTTTTCTCTCCCTGTTGGCTGTTTTTAGACAAAATCAGGAGGATGTGTGTTCATGGTGGAAATGTTCCACTTCCTGTTAGCACCCCGCTGTGTTTAGTCGTGTGCCAAGTGCCATCTAGATCAAAACATGAAAGGATCAGATGAAGGATCAGCTTTCAGATGCAGAGGTCAGAGCGGCTACATGCTAATAGCTAACAGTCAGCTGACTCCTGTGTCTGCGTGTCCACAGCGTTGCCTCGGCGATGCACTCAGAGACGCCCGACCGATACGAACGCCTCACCTCCGTCTCCAGCTCCGTCGACTTCGATCAGAGAGACAACGTAAGGACCCCTTGGTCACTGAACGTCATCATCCTCATCAGATGCTCCTCCGTCCCTGATCAGTACTGCAGGATGTGTGTGTCTGGCTTCTGATTTTTCTGTTTTCACTGCAGGGCTTCTGCTCGTGGCTGACCGCCATCTTCAGAATAAAGTGAGTATCCACACGATGTCTTTCCTGGAAGTTTTCTGTATATTTCTGACATGTTTGACGAGTTAATGTATCTGACTGAAGCTCTAAACCTGAAGACCAGGAGGAGGTCAGCGTATTTTCAAGCCTTCTCACTTTGGACGGGTACCTTTCAGCCACTGCACATTTACTGGTGACAGCACGACTTCTGTGGTTTTGTTGCTGTCGCAGTGGGCTCACAGAACCTTTGAATGTGGGCCTGCTTTCACCTCGAGTCCAGCGTGGGCTACGGGGGTCACATGACATGCAGACTTGAGGTCAAGTTCCCCTACCTGACCCAAACCTAAGTTTCTGAGTTACTGGTCAGGTTTGGGTTCAGTGTTGTGTTCAAGTTTGGTTTGGCTATATATAAAGTAATATATAAAATATTATATTTACTTGAAGCAGTGCGGTTTCATGCGTTATCCTGCTCAGCTTGTGGTCTCTGATGGATGAAATAAAGCAGGTTGTGGGTCAGGCTCAGTACCAGTCAGGTTCATGTAGATGTGTGTTCTCTGCTGACTGACTCATCCTCCTCCTGCAGAGATGAAGAGATCAGGGAGAAGTGCGGTGAAGACGCCATTCACTATCTGTCCTTCCAGCGTCACATCATCGGCCTGCTGGTTGTCATCTGCGTCCTCTCCGTTGGCATCGTCCTGCCTGTAAACTTCTCCGGAGACCTGCTGGGTGAGGAGCCATCCGGAGCTTTCCAAACTTTATTTAAATATATTCCGGGGATCTCAAGCTAACCAGCAGATAACAAAAAGTATGTAAAAATTAGAGACAAGCTAGTTTGGATTTGGCATATTAGCCTGAAGCTAGCTAGGCTGCTAGTTAGCCTAGCTGTCCTTCAGACAATCAGACAACCGCGTGGTGGCCAGAGAAGACAAGAAGCCTTTATTGTTGTTGTATTCAGAATGCACCGAAACTGCCAGATTCGTTTTATTCTGAATACAATGACAATAAAGGCTTCTTCATTCAGATAAAAACAGCTTTCACAGTCAGGGTGACGCTGCAGGTGCTGCACTTGGATTCCAAGTTTTCCTCCAAAATTTAAGCTGGCTTTAGTAGCCTGTAACTATCTAAATTAGCTTGTATGCTTGCAAAATTAAGGAAGAAGAAAGATGGGAAATGAAACTTTCTTGTTATTACTCATTACAGTCAGGACCTGAACACATGTAGTAGTAAGAGAGGAACCTCAGCCACGTGAAGGACATGAACCGGCACCTCTCCAGTTAGCCGTCCACAATCCGTACTGCTGGTCAGCACGGTTTCTGGTTATGAAGCCATCAAAAGTCATTTGTATATACGTGTTTGTTTCTATTCTATTAGATCCGGATGCATTTGTTCATACTAAAATGTGTGTAAGTTGAACAGTTTGTGTGTTGAATCCAGAGGGTTCGGCCTGCAGACTCACAGTGTGCTCGCCTTGTGTCTGGTTGATTTTAGTCAGAATTATCAGTAAAGATGCTTTCCTAAGCCAAGGAGCACCTGGACCTCCTTCTAAAGAAGGTAACAACAGTCAGACCGGAGCTGTAGGAGGTCTGTAGGTCTGTCTGTAGGTCTGTGTTTGCTGTGTGATGGTAGATTCTGATCTGGGTATTTGTTGAATATATTTTGTGGTCTTAATCTGAATCAGTTGACTACAGTCTTCCTCCTGAGATGTGGTGAGTAGAAGTAGAAAGTCATAGAAAATGGAAAAACTGGTGATAACCTCACACTTCTGCTGGTGTTTCTAACAGAAAACAACGCCTACAGCTTCGGACGCACCACGATAGGCAACCTGAAGTCCGGGTGAGTCCATGAGGGTCCTCGCTGGAGCCACATATCAGTGCTTTCATGAAGTGCTGGTCGTCGTTTTGGTTGTATCAGCTGCATGTTTTCTTCTTCTCTGCACAGCAGGACTGACTGAGGATCAGTGATGACTGTGTGACCCCAGTAAAATTAGTGTTTAGTCTCTTCATTTCCCCCTCACACACTGACAGCACAGAGCCACCGTGGACAGACACGTCCACGTGTGGACAGGAGGACAAATGGATGATGGGCTGAGACGCAGTGAATGTGTCCCCAGTCCGTTCATATGTCTGTAGATCCTGCACCGTGTCCACTACAGGTCCAGGATTAGCTTAGCTTAGCACACAGGCTGGAAGCGGGAGAAACTGCCTTTGAACAGCTTTGAACACTGATGATCTTTGCTTCCAGAGTTTTCTGTGAAAACAAAACATTTTCTTTTCTGTGTCCAGGACGAATCTGCTGTGGCTGCACACTTCGTTTGCCTTCATGTATCTTCTCCTGACCGTCTACAGCATGAGGAGACACACGTCCAAAATGCACTACAAGGAGGACGACCTGGTAGGAAAAACGTTTGTCAGCTAAACTCACTTTGTCACCGTTTCCTGTACTTCCTCTGACTCTTCAGTAAAACACACTGATGAAACGGGTACAGGAAGTAGCTTCGTCTCTGCCTTCCTGCAGTGAATGAATGGGGACAGTGCAGTACAGGACAGGAACTCAGACAGACACTGAACCTGCTGATGCTGGTCACAGATGACTCCACTCTCTGTTTATCTTCAGTGTTTTATGACATTGAACGTGTGTTTTTAATCCCAGTTTTGTGTCTTGCAGGTGAAGCGCACTTTATTCATTAACGGCATCTCTAAATACGCCGAGGAGACTCAAATCAAACAGCACTTTGAGTGAGTTCACCGGATTCTTCTGGTCCCAACGTTCTGCTTCTCGCCTCCCTCAGACTTTTTCTAACGCTGTAAAGAGTCTCAAGACTTTATCAAAGTGTCCTGACGGTTGATGTTAAATTCAGCACTAAATGTCTTCAAAGTTCCCTTCTTTCCTGATCCTACCTGACATTGCAGATCATTTTCACGTGTGTGAATACTTTCTGAAAGCAATAATTGGTTTTTCTGCGTTCATTTGAGCTGTCGGTCGTATTTTCCTCCTGTTGTAGTGACTTCTGGTTTGTTTGTAGGATGTGCAGTATTTTGTTGTGTCAGGATGGGAACGTGTTTTTATGATTCCTCAGGCAGGCGTATGAGAACTGCATCGTCCTCGAGGCTCGAATCTGCTACAACGTGGCCAAACTGATGGCTCTGAATGCTGAGAGGTGAGACCCAAACAGGCCCCAATGCATGCTGGGACGCACCTCAATGCGTTTGTTTTGTCAGAATAGAAGGAGAGTAAGACGTATGAGAGGAATGTGTTTGTTTGATACCTGTTTGTCAGGAAGAAGACTGAGCGCAGTAAGAAGTTCTTCACCGACCTGATGGCGAAGGAACACGTACCCACCATGATCAACCCCAAACCCTGTGGACACCTCTGCTGCTGCGCCATCGCCGGCTGTGAGGAGGTGACGCTAACGCTGAATGTGGGCTTGCTTTCACCTCGAGCCCAGTGTGGGCTACGGGGGTCACATGACATGCTTGAGGTCAAGTTTCCCTACCTGACCCAAACCAAACTGTTCTCAAGAGGGGCCGAGTTTCTGGTCAGGTTTGAGTTCAGGTGATGCTAACACTCACGAACACGCTCAGCGTGGCTTCTCGCCAGCCTGAAGCCCGACATGTGAATTATTCATCGTGTCATTTACTCTCCCCGACTGGCTGTTACCTCATGTTGTTTCTGTACTGATGAGGAGACTTTTGTTTCCACATATCAAACTTCATCTAAGCTGGTTAAACTTCAGGTGTTTCTGTTAGCACAAGTGAGTCAGCTGACTTTTGTCCTGCAGGAGGAGGCGGTCAGCTACTACACCAAGAGGGAGGCCAAGCTGAAGGAGGAGTACAGGAAGGAGAAGGAGAAGGTCCACACCAAGCCGCTGGGCATGGCCTTCGTCACCTTCCAGAATGAGGCCATGACGGCCATGTAAGCCAAAGCCTGACCCCGCCCTGATCTGACCCCGATTTGACTCCCATAAAGCTTCTGTAAACACACAAGAGTTTACACTTAAGCAATAACTGGTGAAGTTGGCCTGTTAGTTAGCCGCTCACATCCTCGTGCTGAAAACAAACGTTCTGTCCTTTTGTTCACAAGCTTACTTTTACTTGAGTTTTTGTCCTGTTTTGGTGGAAGGCATTTGAGGACGAATGTTTTCAGTTTAGTTTTTGTAAAATAAATTCACACAGCTTTGACTTCACCCCTCCCCTCTCTGGCCCCGCCTCCTGCCTCTCACTCCGCCTTTCCGTATTTGCAGTATTTTGAAGGACTTCAACGCTTGTCAAGTTCAGGGTTGTCGGTGTCGTCAGGAGCCACAGTCCTCTCAGTTCAGCGAAGTTCTCCACGTTCACAACTGGAGCGTTTCATACGCACCCGACCCACAGAACGTCCGCTGGTACGTCCACAAGCTCCACCTGCCTGAAACGCCACCAAATCCCAAACAAACGCAACCGTCACCCTCAGCTGATCTTGGTTTGTTCCTGCAGGGAACACCTGTCGCTGGGCGGGATCTCCTGGTGGATCCGCTGCTTCATCATCAACTGCATCCTTTTCATCCTGCTCTTCTTCCTCACCACGCCTGCCATCATCATCTCCACCATGGACAAGTTCAACGTCACCAAGCCTGTCGAGTATCTCAACGTAAGACGCCAGAACCGACCTTGTAGTCAAAGCGAGCAGGTCTTCAGCAGGGCTGGCTGTCGTTGCAGTGTTCTGATGCTTGTGTGTTTGTTCTGAGCAGAACCCCATCGTCACCCAGTTCTTCCCCACTCTGCTGCTCTGGGCTTTCTCTGCTCTGCTGCCCACCATCGTCTACTACTCCGCCTTCTTCGAGGCTCACTGGACCAGGTAGCACTGCTGGGTCCTCTTCATCCTCCTCTTCCTCAGTACTACCATACACAACCCGTATTGGAATGTCAAAACTAGCGCACACACACAGATGTTACTAAGAAGGAGAAGAAGAATCACTTTATTGACAGTATATATATTTTTACACACACACACTGAATTCGTCTTCTACATTTGACCCATCCTTAGTTGAACACACACATGCAACACCTGGCAAATTACACACAGTGAAACACACACAGGAGCAGTGGGCAGCATCAAGCGCCCGGGGAGCATATTGGGGGTTAAGTGCCTTGCTCAAGTCGTTCATAACAAGTCAAAGTCAAGTCATCCACAAGACGTCCAGAAGTCAGGCAAGTCCTAATCATGTCAGCAGGAACAAGTTCAGATCAGAGTCATTTAAATCAAGTCCAGTTCAAATCAGTCCCATGTCCTCACTGTGTCTCAAGTCAGACAAATGTGAGATGAATCAGAATCTCAAGTCAGTCGAGTCTAATGTCAGTAAACATGAGTCCAAATCAAATCTAAAGTCCGTTGGTTTTAAGTTGACCTGATTCTGTGTGTCTGCAGGTCTGGAGAAAACAGGACGACGATGCACAAGTGTTACACCTTCCTGATCTTTATGGTTCTGCTGCTGCCATCTCTCGGACTCAGCAGGTAAGAAAACTGCTGGCTGTGAGAGTCCGTCCCTGAAGGATCTTCCGTCCTCTGCTGTCCACACTGTCTGATCCCGGTCTCTTTGTTTTCCAGTCTGGATGTCTTCTTCCGCTGGCTCTTTGATAAGAAGTTCCTGGCTGATGCCAAAGTCAGATTTGAGTGAGTCATTTAAGTTTGCTGCTGTTGCTACTCACCGTTGTCCTCATTTATATTTATTAAAGTCCTTTTCATCATGTTGTGTTTGGAGAATTCAGTTAGGTATTAAAATAAAGTTTTCATTTTAGGTTTGAAATTAACCCCAAACTTTTCAAATCCAGTTTTGATATTCATGTAAAAACATGTACTTAAAAATCCAATTAAATTTCCAAACAAAATTTGAATATACATACAAATTAAATGAAGGGTTTAAATTTTATTATCGACAGTCCAGGACTTTAAGAGCCTTTGTCCAACTACTCTTATTTTGAAACACCTTGGTTGACTGATCAGCAGGACGTCCCGCCGTGACCGTATTGCCATATCCTTTTCAGGTGCGTCTTCCTGCCAGATAATGGAGCGTTCTTCGTCAACTACGTCATCGCCTCTGCATTCATCGGGAACGCCATGGACCTGCTGAGGATCCCCGGTCTGCTCATGTACATGATCCGGCTGTGCCTGGCTCGCTCTGCCGCCGACCGCCGCAACGTCAAGAGGGTGAGGATGGTCACTGACAAGATCTGTTTGTTATAATTCAACAAGACTTGACGATGTGTCCTGATGGACTGATAAACTGTCACTGTCTCCTTGTGGACACCTTTGGGAGTCCATGTTTGTCTCCTTGTGGACCCTTGGATCTAATTGTCTGTGGTCTTTTCAGCACCAGGCCTATGAGTTTCAGTTTGGAGCGGCATACGCCTGGATGATGAACGTCTTCACGGTGGTGATGGCCTACAGCATCACCTGCCCCATCATCGTTCCCTTTGGTCAGTCTCACCTACACAACACCACAGTGTTTGTATTAGAGAACCAGTTCTTCAGTACAGTATCTGCCCAGTACAGCACCAGAACCGCTGACCTTCTGATCAGGGACAACCACTCTGTGTCAAGTCCCAAGTCAGCTAATGCAAACCCAAAATAAGTCGCAAGTCATTTGAGGCAAGTCCAAGTCAAGTCTCGATTCAGTTCAGAGAAGTTAAAAGTCAGCTGGTCCAAACGGGGTCTCAAGTGAATTCAGACAACTACCAGTTAAATCTGCCAAGACAAGTCCAAGTGTAAGTCCAGCCTGATCTCAAATCAAGTGAGTAATGACCGCTTCCTGACTCTGCAGGTCTGATGTACATGCTGCTGAAACACCTGGTGGACCGGTACAACATGTACTATGCCTACCTGCCCTCCAAACTGGACAAGAAGATCCACTCCGGAGCCGTCACCCAGGTGGTGGCTGCTCCCATCCTCTGCCTCTTCTGGCTGCTCTTCTTCTCAACAGTACGCACAGGTAAGCCCCGCCCCCCTGCTGGACAATCCAAATTCCAAAGTCCAAACCATGTCCAAATTACGTCGGTCACAACGATTCCAAGTCAGATCTCAAGTCATTTTTGATGTCTCTTCTCAAGTCATCCAAAGAGAACCCAGAGTCAGCAGAACAGTAATGCATTACGGGATGAAAAGAGGTAATCCATCAGGTGTTCCCAGTCGACTGTGTCAGACCAGGTGCGGCGGGTAACACACCTGTGAGCCGGTTTAAAAATCAGCAAACAGTTAGAGTTCGCTTTAATGACCTGATACCCGAGTCGTCTTTTGCGATGAGCTGCTGCAAGAAGAAATATCCAGTTTGTTCTTTATGTGAGAAAGAAAGAAAAGACAAAAATCTAACCCTGAGTTGGTAGGAGCCGCGGGTTTGTGACCGGATGGAGTTGAATGCTAGCTAACACTAACTGCTAATGTGCTGTCAGGTTTCGAGACGCCGACCTCCATGTTTACTCTGGTGGTGCTGATCGTCACCATCGTGGTCTGTCTGTCTCACGTCTGTTTCGGCCACTTCAAGTATCTCAGCGCTCACAACTACAAGGTACAGCAGCTGTTTGTGTTAAAGGCTCTAAAATCACGAGTATGAAGCAGGAAGGTTGCTGTTCAGTTTGCTGTCTCACTCCGTGTCTTTGTCTCAGATCGACACCAAGGAGACCGATGGGGACACTATCGAGAACGGGCGTCCAACTCGTCCCTCGTCCTCCCCCAGCACTAAGTCTCAGGTGAGTGAATCTAACTTACCAAAGTTTACTAGCGTGTGACCAAAGGGGCTCGAATTCTTGAGTTTGTTGGTTTGTTAGCGTGCTTTGTTGTGAGCCTCCAGAAACTTGTTCAGTCCTTTGACTAACGACCCTCGACTGTTGTACCAGACCTCTCATCTCATGTTTTAGGACTTCTTACTTTTGGTCTCCGTAGAGATGAAACACGAGTTGTCAAACAGTAACTTTATTTCCTGATTATTATCCAAGTTCCATAAATCTCATCATTCATCACTGAATAAGACGAGAACCAGTGCTGATGCTGACGAGTTCCCAGTCTGTGGCGTTGTCCTGCTGGTTAACCTGTCGCTTGTGGTTTCATGTTCTCCAGCAGCAGCAGCAGCAGCAGCACCAGCAGCAGCAGCAGATGTACATCGCCCAGGTGCTCCAGGACCCGAATTCAGATGAGCCGGGTGGCGGCAGCGGCGAGGAGGACCGAGGGTCTTCCCAGGACGAGGAGATGCTGAACGGTGGGAACAGCATCAATGAGGCGGATTTTCAGTCAGGGGAGGACAGTCTGATCGCCAACGAGGTCCACCAGTAGCGGGAGGCGGAGCTAGAGGGGAGGTGGAGCTAGTTGAGGGTCCATACCCACACACAGTTAACAAATAAAACTGACTGGTGTATCACTACACATACGGACACGCACAGACTGACTGACACGGTTAGCTCCACCCCCTCCCAGCTTGAAGACTTGACCCTGACCTTTGACGCCGGCGCCAGGTTGCCAACATCCGGTCCTGCACGTCTGTGGAAACTTGATGAACATCGAAATGTCACCACAGGAAGTCACTGTACATAACCACAAAGCCAAAAGTTTTTCCTTTGTTTTCTTGGGGGAGGGGACAGGATTTAAAAATTTGTGCCTGGGCTGGATTTTGTTTGTTCGCACTCGTGTCTTGACGCCTGATCCCACCTCGGGTCGCCGGTACTCGACCTGTTAAGGGGTCAAACCTGACGCAGACACGTCTTCTTCCTCAGCCTGATGCACTCCTCCGAATGAACGCCAGCCATTACCGCCGTCCTCCGACATCGGAGTGCTGAATAAGTCGCCAACGCCAGCTCTCGTAGAGGTAGAAGCCTTGCTTATGCAGACACATCGCGGTCTCCCTTCTCTGTTTGCCGTCCTTCTGTTTGTGAGGCCTGTGGGTCACCTGGAAGTTTTGGGTTTCTTTGACCTGCCAAGCTTTCACTGCATGTTGCTCAAAGTGATGTCTGGATATTTGAGCGCGCCACCTTCGGACGATGTCATCCATTACGCGACTGTAGTGGCCAATGAACTCGTCAGATCGCCACGCCGGTCTCAGCAGCACTCGGCAGAGTTCAGCTCCACGTTCTGCTCTCCTTGACTGATGAACCACTGGACTCAACACGAGAAGACTTTTCTTTTCTGGTTTCGATTTCACCTGAACTACCTTAAATCATGACACCTGACAAAGGGAACAAGATGTTTGTGTCTGTGTAGGTTTAGCAGTCAGGACTTTGTGAAGACGTTCTGACACTTGCAGCAGTCGTGTAGTTTGAGCTCGGGTGGACGCAGAAGAGCGGCGCTTTTCGTCCGGACGGTCTGCCCTCCACGCCTGAAGCTGTCAGGACTCTCAAGGGAAAATGTTTTCTGTTTGTGTGTGTTTTGAAGTGTGCGTGCGTGTGTCCAGTAGCTTGTTGTGCACCGATCCGCGTCATGAAGCGTTCCACATCACCAGGTAACCAAACACACAGCAGCATCTGTTCCCGTACTGTGCAATTAGTCCAACAAAAGGACAAAAGGTTTCCCTTTCACTTTGGTACACAGGTTTGACGTTCAAGTCTTCTGCAGACTTCAGCAGAGTCAGATCTGCAGTACTTTTACTGCAGTACTGCTGCAGGTGGAGCCTAAATGGTCGCGACTTGGAGATTTAGTCTGACCCACCCTGCTCAGTCTTGCCCTGATATTCCGACCCTGATCTCAGTCCTCCCGCCCCAACCCAACCAACGATAGCTAAGAGTACTGGTCAGTTTAAAGAAAGACGGGACATGGTGTCCGGGGCTCGTTTAGCCTAGCTTAGCACAGTCAGTGGAAGCAGAGTGACGCTGTTAGCCTCGCGCCATCAAAGAGGGGCCACCCTCAAACAAATCGAGGTCTGTCATTGCATTCTCTCATTAGTATCCATCTGTGCCTCCAAATGCAAGCTATTGTTTCAGTGGAGGCTAAGACTGAAGTACTAGCGGGGGGTTAGCTTCCAGGTCCTGACTCACTTATGGGTCGAACCAAATATCTAAAAAGCACAGCTGAATTTCACACCAACTTCCAAGGTGATTTCTCTCTCTCTCTTCTGATGAAGCTGGGCTAGCAGTTTCCCCCTGCTTCCAGTGTTTGTGCTAAGCTAGTCCAAACATTTAAGCTCTTAACTCCGGCGTCACATGAAAATAAAGCTTCAGCTGTGGCTCTGATGTAGGATACCTTCACGTATGGCAGGAGGGTCGGTCATCACTTTCCCGAGATCCTCGTGGCGTCTGATGATGTGTGCCAGCCGGGGTTCTTTCTGCTGATTGGAGGGTTTTTTAAATGGCCTGCCGCTGCGTCCTCATGCTAAAACACGCTAACTGTTCATCACGTGGCTTCATTCTCCTGATCGCTGGTTTCAGGTCAGTTCAGTGATAATCAAATTTTAAGTGACTTGTTAAGTTTTTAAAGGACACCCGTAAGCCAATCAGAATCTGGTGTTTTCCAGGTAGTTTCTACAGCATAAATGTGTTCTTTTAACTTAGCGTTCAGGTGTGCAGGATGGTTAAATTGCGTTCGTCAGGGGGCTGACTCCTCTCAGTCCCAGCATGCACTTCACAGTCAGCACACACAGCATCAGAACTGCTCCTTTATTTCACCCACCATTTGACTAAAGAAGCTTCGTATTTCTACCTGGTGACCTTCAAATTGCCTTAGCAACAGGAACAGGAAGTCAGCCCGACTGGCAGTGACATCATCAGGAAGTGAAGAGTTTAAAAAAACAAGCTTTTCAAACATTTCAGTGCGGCGAAGTGACAACGACACAATAGTCTCAGGTGTTTGTTTTCCTAAGATGTTTACATCAGCTTCTGTTGCTCATTTTGATTTTGTCATGTTCTGCAGTGTGTGTGTGTGTGTGAGTGTGTGTGGACACAGAGCTGGACTATGAAAGCTGTAGCCACCAGGACATTAGTCGTAGTCTTCGTCGGCTGGTGGCAACACGCTGGAGAACCCGCAGCCTTTGTGTCCAGATGATTTCTGAATTTGGTTCTCGGTTCTTCACCTCCAGCAGAGGATCTGCTGTCAGGCGCTCCAGTCGTGATTGTACGCACATGAAAGATAAAACTGAAAGAGAGCTCAAAGGATCCGGATCCGAGGTCCGAGAACGGAGCCTGAGCTCAGCAGCTCTCAGGCCGAGGAGGCGCCAGGCGTTCGCGTGGCGGCTGCTCGTTACTTTTCGCTCTGTTAGAATACAAAAGCTCAGATTCAGTTGGTTTCATCTCGTAACCCTAAAATAAACACGTGATCATCATGTGGTCTCCAGGCTGAGAAGAAACCACCTGATCAGTAAGTCCTGATTGAGGTTCACTCTTCTTGTAGAGTTGATGTTGAGACCATTAGGCTCAGTGTTGATCACTGCTGCATGACAGTCCCATCAGTAGAAACCACAGTGACTTTAAATAATGTGAAAACTAGAACCTCGGTGTGGTTCCTTCTGTTCTGCTCTTCAGTCTCCTGGATCAGCACTGACTGACTGGAGCGATGATCAGGCTGATGAGTCGCGTCATGAGATGAAGCTCAGCGCGTAACAAAGCACTCCTGAGCTGCGGATAACGAAACCCCCGTTTGGCGGAAACCTGAACGGCTCGACGGGTTCTTTAAAACCCGCCAGCCTTCATGTTCCTGTCACAGCTTCTCCCAGTCTGAAGCTGACCAAACGATCTCACGATGAGGTCTGCTCGGCGCCTGCTCCGGAGGTCTTCGTCCGATCTCCATCAGCAGGTGGAGTCAAACCGTAGATGTTCAAACTACCTTTTTATTCTCAGGTCCATTTGGACTCCAGTCGGCGTTTCATCTGTCGGTGAAACCCACTGAGGTGTGTTCGAAAACGCGTCACCACGCGGGTCAAAGGTCGACTGAAGAGCTGAACTGAAGGCCGAGAGCTGCTGCGTTCACTGACCCCTGAGTGTCGCGGGAACTTTCTCATTAAAAACTGGTCTGTGTGATATTTTTGTAAGCTGCTGACTGAAGTATTTGATACTGAACACGTATTAAAGATAGCTGTGACGATGCTGTTGTAACATGTAACTAAAAGTTTTTAATAATCAGCCGCTACTTTTTGCTTTTCTTAGTTTTTTAAATTGTTGCTCAACTTACTGAGGTTGTAAAAATGTGAAGTGAAGACAGACGAGTGTGAAACAAACGTCGGCTACTGGAAATGAAAACCGTGTGTGTAAAATAAAATGTGTGTAAATAGCCATGAAACTGCACTGTCGTCGTCGCAGACGGACACGACTCGGCGTCTCCTCTCACAGAACTAACAGGCTGTCGGTCCGTTTCAGGCTTTAAGTTATTGCTGTGTCACTATTTATTTTCACTTTGGGTTACAGGTTGTATGTACAGTGAAACATTTGTCCTGTTAATGTTACTTGATCAATAAAATTGGCTTTCATCTGTCGAGTTGTTCTTTGAGTTTGCTGATGTCCGAGCAGACAGATCACATCCTGTTTCGGTACAAACACGTCGCGCGACGCTGAGATCCGCTGTAACCATGGTAACCGGGCACGAGGACGTGAGGCGGTTCACACCGACGTCTCCTCCTTCGCCTCGACCGTCACCTCCTGCACAAACACAAGATAAACATTTTTAGTTTGTAATTTTGGCCAAAATGAAAGTCAGAAAAAATGTTGCTGAGTCATCATTTGTTGTTTGTGTTAAAATAACTTTATTGATCCCCCTGAGGGAAATTAGGTTGTCATAAATTTGTGTTAAATTTGTGTTGGTGTCGCGTTAGCAGTTTTTCCTAATTGTTCTTTTCTGACTGTGATGTGACGACTGGCAGGTTGGCGGCGTCGTTCTGACGTCTCCTGCGAGTTTGGTGTTGGCGTCGAGACCTCGGATCGCTGACGAGCCTCCAGCTGCCCCCGCAGCGCCGTCGCTTCCTGTCGAGCCTGAAAGGCAGAAGAGAAGTTTGAGACGTGATGTTGGGTGTGACAGATGTGCGCCGCTGCGGCGCCGTGTCCGGCTGCTGTCGCTGCTCCTGCTCCACCTGCAGCCTCACGCACACCTGCTGCAGCTGGGATCGCACCTGACCGCACACACTCGAGCCCAGCATGACGCCATTTCTGACGCCGAGTTCTGTCTGGACGGTTTGTGGTGAGCTGCTGCCCCATGCGGGTTCTGATGGACCACAGAGACCCAAACTCACACTGTTTAGTTCAGCACAGGCAAACAAACCGAGGAATCAGCAGAGACAAAGTCCAAACAAACCAGGAAGACAAAAGACGCGAGCGAATGACGAGCTGGCAGAGAGACAAAGACGACGCAGGAGACCAGACAGGTGAAACTGATCAGGGCGGAGTCAGCGCTCACTGGGGCAGGAGAACAAGGACAGGAAGTGCAGACTGGGAGACGCAGCTGATCCTCGACAGCTGGTGAAACTGTTGCTGGCCTTGTGGACTTTGTCCCGACTCATTCCTCTGGAACCTGAATCCCTGCGTCTGAATTGAAGACTGTGAGTTTGACTTGTCTTCTCCAAGTCGTGGTTTGGTCCTCTGTGTCTCCTCACAGTCAGATCTGATCGTGTGTGAGGTTCAGACCTGAGCGAGCTCCTCACTGCAGCTCTGGGTGAAGCTGGACTCCTCCACCTGCTTCTCCAGCTGGGCCTCCAGCAGCATCAGCTGCTCCTTCAGCTGAGACACAAACTCAACGTCAACATCCAAAACACGCCGAAAACCACCGACAAGTCGAGAGCCTGAGAGGACGCACCTGCCGAGTGTCTTCTGTCTCCGTCCTCCTCGACTTGACAGACAAAAGTCAGAATGTGAAGTCCACACATGGAACCTGTGTGTCTCACTGTCTGACTGCTTCACTGTGTGTCTCACTGTCTCACTGTGTGTCTCACTGAGTGTCTGACTGTCTCACCAAGTGCCTGACTGCTTCACTGTGTGTCTCACTGCGTGTCTCACTGCGTGTCTCAATGAGTGTCTCACTGTGTGTCTCACTGAGTGTCTGACTGCTTGTCTCACTGTCTCACTGTGTGTCTCACTGAGTGTCTGACTGCTTGTCTCACTGTGTGTCTCACTGAGTGTCTCAATGAGTGTCTCACTGAGTGTCTGACTGGCTCACCAAGTGTCTCACTGTCTCACCAAGTGTCTCACTGTCTGACTGGCTCACTGCATGTCTCACTGTGTGTCTCACTGTTTGTCTGACTGTCTCACTGTGTGTCTCACTGCATGTCTCACTGTGTGTCTCACTGTTTGTCTGACTGTCTCACTGTGTGGCTCACTGTTTGTCTCACTGCTTGTCTCACTGTCTCACTGTGTGTCTCACTGCTTGTCTCACTGCGTGTCTCACTGTTTGTCTCACAGCGTGTCTCACTGTTTGTCTGACTGTCTCACTGTGTGTCTCACTGTTTGTCTCACTGCGTGTCTCACTGTGTGTCTCACTATTTGACTGTCTCACTGTTTGTCTCACTGTCTCACTGTTTGTCTCACTGTTTGTCTGACTGTCTCACTGCGTGTCTCACTGCGTGTCTCACTGTGTGTCTCACTATGTGTCTCACTGTTTGTCTGACTGTCTCACTGCTTGTCTCACTGTGTGTCTCACTGTTTGTCTGACTGTCTCACCAAGTGCCTGACTGCTTCACTGTGTGTCTCACTGCGTGTCTCACTGCGTGTCTCACTGTGTGTCTCACTGTGTGTCTCACTATGTGTCTCACTGTTTGTCTGACTGTCTCACTGCTTGTCTCACTGTGTGTCTCACTGTTTGTCTGACTGTCTCACTGCGTGTCTCACTGCGTGTCTCACTGTGTGTCTCACTGTGTGTCTCACTGTTTGTCTGACTGTCTCACTGTTTGTCTCTGCTGTTCGGCTGCAGTCAGTTTGTCCTTCCACGCGTTTTCTTCTTCTTTGGTGTGCCGCTGCAGAGCCTGAAGCTTCGCCTCCTGTGAGACAAACAACAAAACTGGCTTCATCTTCTGACGGAAAGCAGAAGTCAACATGAGCAGAATCAGACGACTGAAAGCTGAACTTTACGGTTTCCTGCAGCAGCTTCTCGTTGTGATCGGACTCCGCCTGCAGCTCCGCCCGTTTCCTCTCGGCTTCGCTCAGCCTCCGCCGCAGCTGAGCAACGACAAAAAAACTCGTCAGACACAAACACTCGGTCAGGCACACGAGACAAAAGCTCCTGTGTCCCCTGGTCCAGGTGAGAGGAAGAGGACTTCACTCCATCATGGATCCTGTTGACGCGCTGACGACGTGTGGACGTCTCTAATTTGAATCAGTGACCCATAAGTGAGTCAGTTATTTCTGTAAACAGAACATCCCGAAACGTTTCTGAGATTCAGACTTCCTGAAAAGGTTCTCAGGTTCTAAACTTCCACAAAATCAGGTCCTTGAAAAAAGCTTCCAGCTCATAAGAAACACTGAGATTCTGAAGAAGTGTTGCGGTCCCCCTAATCCCCGAGCCTCCTGTCCATTTTGTCTTCCCGTGTTTTGCTCTCTGGCTCGCAGGCACACCCGCACTCAATCATCCAATCAAAGCGCTGCGTACATCAGACTTTTGTCTCTGCTCGGCATGTCGTGTTTTCCCGTGTCTCAGTCCTCTGGCCTCTTTCTGCTGGTCGGCTCCAGGTTGGGGTTTGAACATAAACCCTTCTGACTGTACTGGTTTTCAAAGTGAGCCTCAGTGAAGACCGTGTGAGAGTCCCTGAACATGTTTCTCAGAAGACTTTCTGCAGTTCTTATCAGTGTGTGAAACGTGTCTGTGTGAGGAGAAGGTTTTGTGTTTTTACCTCAGAGTGAGAGCTCTCTGCGTGAACAGTTCCAGCCAGGTGTCCTGAAAACACACACCTTACATAAGTCATGGATGATTAACTACATCAACACTGGCATGCTAACTGACTGAGGCTAAAGCTAACAGTTAGCCTTGTTTTCATGAGACAGTGAAGAGCTAGTTGGTCCTGATGTAATGCGACAAAGAAAAAGTTGTAGCCTGGTGCTGTTTTCATTTTTACAACATAGAAGACTTGTGATGCCTATCAGTGTTTAGCTCTCTTGGATAACCTTTGCTGGTGTTGTTAAAGTGTCAAGAGATGCTAATTTTAAAGCTTGAACGCTCTCAGTCAATGTCTCAGAGCTTTTCCTAGCTTAACCTGTAACCTGTAACTGTACGTTAACTCTAGGCTACTGCAGGCAGTTAGCAGGACATGCTAACATACTGCAAGCAGTTAGCAGGACATGCTAACATACTGCAGGCGGTTAGCAGGACATGCTAACATTACAGTACAGTACATATGCGACACACAACATGCAGTGAAACACACAGGAGCAGTGGGCTGCCACGTCAGGCGCCCGGGGAGCAATTGAGGAGGATAAGTGCCTCGCTCAAGGGCACATCAGCCAGCTGGAAGAGGGGGGAGCATTGATCAGTCGGCTGAGTTGGCTACATGCTAACAGAAACACTGACCGCTCAATCAATGCAGCAGCTTCCTGCTGCATTGATTTCAGCTGCAAACACACTTCCTCCAGCCGCCGCTGCTGAGCGCGCTCGGTGTCTGCATGGTCCAGCTGCGCAGACAGACAGAAAACAGCTGGAGCTGTCATGTTAGAAATAAGTCACTCTTCAAAGCAAGTAAGAAAGCACAAACGCAGCAGGTGAGTCTTTCTCTCATGTGACATTTCAGAGCAACAGTTCTGGATTTTGGTCCTGGACTCGGGACCGTTCTTGCTCGGCGGCAGCCATTTTGACCTCCAGGCTCTTTCTGAGCTCCTCGCAAGCTTGCAGAGCATCAGTGCGCTCGGTTAACTCCCGCTCCAGACGGGTGCAGTCCCGCCTGAGACGGACCAGCTCTTCATTCTGCCTGCAGGGTTAGGATTAGACTGGATGTTGAACTGACTGACAGGTGTCAAGTTAGGCTGGTTTTTAGAGAACTCGTTGGATAAATCCACAGTAATGGCCTCTGTGGCTCATGTTTACTTGATCACATTAGTAAGTGAACCTGCCTTGTGTGTGTTACCTGCTCTCGGCCTGGCTAGTCGCCTGGTTCAGGGCCTCTCGGAGGATGGAGTTCTCTTGCTGCAGTCGAGCCAGCTGAGCGTTGGGGCCGTTCTCCAGCTGGTCCTGCAGACTCATCTGTTCCAGTTTAAACAGCCAGTTAGCCAAACCCACCACAAAGCCTGCATTTCTTGTTAGGGTTAGTTAGCTTGTAGCCTGAAGAAAAGCGAAACCTTTGTCGTCCTTCATGCACTCTAGAGGATGAGCCCTTTGTTCCTCTAGCATGGCCCTCAGCACAAACAGGTGTTCAGACAGAACAGATACATCATGGGGATGATGCTGACATCACGTCTGCTCTCTACAGTGATTGGTCAGCTGGATGAAAGTGGGCAGGGCAACTTCTCTCTCCAGCCTTTCTTTTACTTGTGAACAATGACTTGCGACAGAAATGATTGATACGATAAATCTGTGGACTGACATAAAGACCGAGTCCATGTCCATGAGCTGCCAGAGCTGAATCAACTAAAAGCACAGATCACTCCTTTAAACGGATATATTGACCTTTTTCTGCTGATCAGTGAGTGGAGGTCAAAGTTCACCGTCAGCAAAACTCATCTGATTCAATTTTAACCCACATTCACTGAACATTTCAAACAGCCGCTTGCATTCAAAAGCTCCAACCAACCAAAGCATCAAATAATCAACACATTTTGTTGCTTCTAGTGAAGTAAATTGTCTTCCCTCAGTTGGAGTTTGAGTTGGAGTCCGACAACAGAAATCAGAAAAACATCCAGAATATAACGAAATAAATTTAACACAGTTTGAGTATCTGAAGGTCTGACACACACACACACACACACACAGCAGTTATGTACCGTAAACTTCATGCTAAACTCAGGTGAGTCACACCTGGTTTGAACCGTTCTGTCATCAGAGACAAACTGCATTAAAGAACAAACAGGCTGCATGTTTCATCCTCAATAAAATCAGTCAAACAAATTTTTCTGTCCAAACTGCACATCAGAACATCCTGCTGTTTTGAAGTCTATTTCTGATCATTTCTGAACTTTGTGACTGTCAGTCCACGTCACTGTGACAGGACGTCTGTAGTTTCAGTCAGTTGGCTCAGTTCAGCCGTCAAAGAAAAGAAATTAAAGTGAAATTAAATTCCATAAGCTCAAAAGAGTTTTTCTCACCTCAGAGGAGTCTGTCAGGCTGCAGAGTCGTGGCACTTTCTGTGAACTGGACGAGAAGCTCCGCCCACCGCCGGCAGCGCGGCTGGTGCATCATGGGAGTCTGAGTCTGTGGCTGAACGAGCTCCTGTAGCTGATCAGCACATTGTGGAGAGGGTGAGAGGGAAAGTCCAGCATCGTCCTTATTTTGGACAACATCCTCCTCTCAGACACCACTGTCAGAGAGTCCAGTTCCTCTCCCACAACATGGTGGCCTTCTTAATGATTCTATTGAGTCTGTTAGTGTCCCTCACTGAGACAACGATTTATTTATTTATTGTAAAATACAATGGAATTTAAATCACAGCATACCGTATCGTGTTGTGTAAACGCCAGAGGAGGGCGCTAATTAGGCAGTTTGTAACCCAAACGTACGAAAAGAAACAATAGTGGAGCAGAAGAAGAAGAGAAGCGGAAGCAACAGCAGCAGTGGAGCCAGTTAGTAACTGGCTAACGTAAAGCCAAGCCTAACGTGATGTCTACAGCCTCCAAGGTGGTTCTGGGAGTTTCTGTGGTTCTGACTCTGAGCACCGTGGCTGCTGTTCACCTCAAACAAGCCTGGGACAGACAGGTAAACCGGTCCGAACCGAGGCGGCCCTGCGGGAACAGAACTAACTGCAGTGCTAACAGTTAGCCGTGGAGGAGGACAGTCAGGTTTAACGGAGCTGAGAGGTCACGAGAAGTTTATCACCGACTTAATAAAATTATTTACTGTTTGATCAGGTAAAACCGACCCTGATGCATTTCGGTGTTTAAGGGACAAACTGCAATATTTTAATGTAAACCGAATTAAAACAGGTAAAATTTGAAGCAGCAGTTCAGACCGTGTCGTGCTAACAAAAGCTGTCAGAAACTTCCGGTGTAGCTTTTCAAAACAAATACAAAGAACCACAGCTAGTTATTCCCATTATCATAATTAATCATCAACTAACAAAAGCAGTATGAACCTTTTGTGTTTTGAGCAATCTTCTTATCGATTGTAGGTCAGAAAAGTCACATGCCTTCTTCGTACATTAATCTGTGTTATATCTTTGTGATCACCTTTCATTTCACACAACCCAGAGCTAATAAATCACAGAAGCGTCAGCAAACAAACCTTCCAGAATAAACTTGTAAATAAAGCACAACTCAGTTAGTCAGCCGTGACTGAAACTCTGTTAGTGTCTTAGCAGCACCACCACAACAAAAATGTAATGTTAATTCCTTAATTTAACAAACGTACACTTTATCTTAAATATCAAAGTTCTTGCAGTTATCAAGTGAGTGTTTGTGGTGTTTTGGTGAAGTTTATTTTCATCTGTAAAGTGATTGGTTCATACTGCGCTCACAGGTGTTTGAAGAATGAATCAGGTTTGTTCATGTTCATGTACTCACAGGGGGCTGCCGCCTCATTTCATAACCAAATGTGGCTGACCGATAGTCGTGCCACCCGCAAGTGTAACTTTATTTTGAAGGTCAGCATACTAAAGGAAGAGCGGTTCCTGCTGTGTGGGGACTCGACTAAGCTGACTGTGAAAACATAAGAGCTTCGTCGTTAAACCAAATGATATGAGGAGACCGTTTTAACGTGGTTTATAAAGGCCGCGTTAAACATGATGAACACATGGACCTTGACCCCAGTTTTCCTCAGGGATCGATAAAGTATTGTAACGTCCGGCCGGCCGGAAGTTGTTCAGCAAACCTTCATTTATTGAAGAACAAGTCGGTTGGTGTCGGTCGTAACCACACCAGAACAACAAAAGAAGAAGAAGAAGAATCAACTTTATTGACAGTATATATATTTTTACATACACACACTGAATTCGTCTTCTGCATTTGACCCATCCTTAGTTGAACACACACACGCAACACCCGGCAAATTACATGCAGTGAAACACACACAGGAGCAGTGGGCAGCATCAAGCGCCGGGGAGCATATTGGGGGGTTAAGTGCCTTGCTCAAGGGCACATCAGCCGGCTAATAGAGGGGGGGAGCATTTTTCACATTAATCACTCCACCACACCCAAATGTTTCCTGCCCGTCCGGTGGGGGAATCGAACCAGTGACCCTCTGATCACAAGCCGCTTCTCCAACCTCTAGGCCACGGCTGCCTCTCTGCTCCTTCTCTTTTTCATCTCCACTCTCTCTCTCCCTCTCCCTCCCTCTCTCTCTCTCTCTCTCTCTCTCTCTCTCTCTCTCCCTCTCCCTCCCTCTCTCTCTCTCTCTCTCTCTCTCTCTCTCTCTCTCCCTCTCTCTCCCTCTCCCTCCCTCTCTCTCCCTCCCTCTCTCTCCCTCTCTCTCTCTCTCTCTCCCTCCCTCTCTCTCCCTCCCTCTCTCTCTCTCTCTCTCTCTCTCTCCCTCCCTCTCCCTCTCTCTCCCTCCCTCTCTCTCCCTCTCTCTCTCTCTCTCTCCCTCCCTCTCTCTCCCTCTCTCTCCCTCTCTCTCTCTCTCTCTCTCTCCCTTCCTCTCTCTCCCTCTCTCTCCCTCTCTCTCCCTCTCTCTCTCCCTCCCTCTCCCTCTCCCTCTCTCTCTCTCTCTCTCTCTCTCTCTCTCTCTCTCTCTCTCTCTCTCTCTCTCTCTCTCAGCTCCCCCGCCCCCTCGCTCTCACGTCCAACCACACATGCATTCACAGACCGTAGGAAACCATAAAACTCCTAGCTCTCAACTCTAACATTAACATCAACCCTATCAACATTAACACCATGGGACATTCTTGCAGGGACGTTACAGTATTCTGATTCTCAAATTGGGTTGTAAAACGTTGACACACGTTACAGTGTAAGAATAAACAAAAGTCCGTCCGTCCTCGACTGTCTTTCTGCATCAGCTGATCTTTGTGTTTGCTGATGGTTAGCTAGTGTTAGCATGCTAACATGCTAAACCAGGATGGTGAATATGTTAAACGTCATGCCTGCTCAATGTTAGCATATTGGTGTTAGCATTCCAGTGTCTCAGCACTGCAGACAGACCGGACTGTTAGAATGAGTTTGTTTTGTCCTGCAGCGTCTCCACGAAGGTGTCCTCAGAGACCTGGAGCGACTGGAGAGGAAGAAGGACAATCTGAGGCTGCTGGAGGAGCAGAGGACTCTGACCAGACAGCTGGAGGAGGAGAGGCGGCGCAGAGAGACGGAGCTCCGCCCACAGGACCACTGAGACAGGTAAAGACATCAGCACACCTGTCCAAGGACAGGCAGAGGGGCTCTAATGCACGACACCACTCAAACTTAATATCACTGTGTTACCTGCACAGGTGTGTGTCGCTGTGACTGAGGGCCGGTGATGGACAGCAGCAGTGAGCAGCTGGGCGGAGGCGAGGACGAGGCCACCTGTACGTCGGCCTCTGAGGGTCTGGAGGAGGGGGAGGTGGAGGGTGAGACCCTGCTGATCGTGGAGTCGGAGGATCAGGGTTCGGTGGATCTGTCACATGACCAGAGCGGAGACTCTCTGACCAGCGACGTGGGCGAGGAGGCTGACGGAGGCTGGGCCTGCGAGGACATGTCCTTCTACTGCGACCGCTGCCACAAGTGGGTCCCTGCAGGTGAGGCAGCCAATCACAGCTCGGTTTCTCTGTTCTTGTCTGAGTTGAACACACTCGCTCACCTTTGAATGAAGGAAGCTGACCGACTGTGTTTGTTGAGCAGCTCAGCTCCGCGGCGAGCAGCCCAGCTACCTGAAAGGAGACAACTTCTTTAAATTCGTCTGCTGCGACTGCTCTGAGGACGGCAAGGAGAGCTTTGAGAGGATGAGACTCACCTGGCAGCAGGTAGGTCCCTAACGCCCCACAGCTGCCCGCCGCACGCGCGCCTGGTTCACCTGAGCCGCACCCAGAGAACAGTGAGGTTAAACAGAAACACAAACGCTTGAGTCGTGGTGTTAATCGGGTTTTTATGTCCTGTGTGTCAGGTGGTGATGTTGGCCATGTACAACTTGTCACTGGAGGGGACGGGACGTCAGGGTTACTTCAGATGGAAAGAGGACATCTGCGCTTTCATTGGGCGACACTGGAACTTCCTGCTGGGAACCAGGTGATGCAGTTTTATTTCCCTCCTCCTCTCGTCACCTGTCGGTTCCTGTTGTCTTCCTCCCGTTCATGCTCTGTAACACGAGTTAAGAACACAAGCCACAGTGAGAGCAGGGACGTCCCCCCTCTTCCTTTAAAGAGCACCTGAACACTCACCTGTTCCACCTGCACCTTCAGGTTCTCCTGCTCTCCTGTTTCAGCTCTTACTGCTTTAGTCTGATTCTGTTGTACTGAAACTTGTTGTTCTGTAAGTCGCTTTGGATGAAAGCGTCTGCTAAATGAACTGTGATGAAACTTGTTTGACATCCTGTCGTCATGTCAGTACTGGAGTGAAGCTGGACACAAGTGGTAGTTGCAGTTGAACTCCTGAACTGTCAGGAAGTCCACCTGGAGCCCAGACTCTTTGGTGGACGCGTCCTCCAGACGGCACAGACACACGTTAATATCGAGAGTGGGACATCCCGGCTTGTCCTTTCCTGCCGCCGTGTTTGACCTGCTGAGCGTCTTCCTCTCTGTGCAGGAAGAAGACGTCGACATGGTGGAGCACCGTGGCAGGCTGTCTGTCGGTCGGCAGTCCCACCTTCTTCCGCTCAGGAGCACAAGAGTTTGGTGAGCCCGGTTGGTGGAAGCTCGTCCAGAACCGGCCTCCAACTCTGAGACCCGAGGTGGACAAATCCACTACGAAGGCCAAAGGTAACGTTGACCCGCGCTCATCTGGAAGCCCTTTGGTCAAAGGTCTCATGTAATCCCTGCAGGTAAAGGACTCTGAACCTTTTGTTGCTCGTCTTCAGCCTCCAAACCTGCCGTGGATCCGATCATCACCGTGGAGGGCCTGAGGAAGCGTGGAGCCAGGAACCCTGTGGAGAACGCCATGCAGCTGAAGGAGAAACGCTCTCGCACACAGGAGGCCAAAGACATACGGCGGGCTCAGAAGGAGGCGGTGGGGGGTTACACCGACCGCAGCGCCTCCTCCACGCCGGTCAAACTGGGCGGAGGCCGTGGCGGGAGCACCGGGCGCCGCCCCGACCTCATCCTGGAGAAAGGCGAGGTCATCGATTTTTCCTCCCTCAGCTCTTCAGACCGAACGCCACTCACCAGCCCGTCACCCTCACCTTCACCCGACTTCTCTGCCCCGGGGACGCCGGCGTCCCATTCAGCAACACCCAGCCTGCTGTCGGAGGCAGACCTGATCCCTGACGCCATGCCTCCGCAGGCTCTGTTCCACGGTGAGTTAGCGCATGAGTTAACGTGTGGCTGAATAGCTTCCTGTTGTGTGCACGTGACGTTAACACTGATGGAGTGTCTCTCCGTTGCCTCAGATGATGAAGAGATGGAGACGGAGGGGATGATTGATCCAGGGATGGAGTACATCCCTCCTCCCAGCGCTAATCTTGTCGCCCGCAAGAAGCTCCGCGTTGCCCCACCTCACATTAAATGTGAAGCGGAGAGCGAGGACGACGAAGCTCGCGAACGTGAGGACGACTTTGAAGAGCCAGCAGGACAGAGTGAAGGTCCGTCTCTGTCCACTGGAGGTTGTGTTGGTGCTGGAGGACCTGAGCGTAGGAGGGCAGCGCATCCCGAGAAAGCAGACGGTGCTGACGCTGCTTCGCGGGCTCCTCGCTTCACGTTGCTCAGCCTGTACGAGGAGAAGATGCTGCTGCGACGGCTGGACGCCTGCCCTTTGGCTTTGGCCGTCACCCCGCAGGCCAAACGCCTCCACAGGAAGCTGCTGGTCCGCCAGGCCAAGAGACAGAGAGGGCTCCCGTTGCTGGACATCGATCGGGCCGTCAGTGCCGCCCTCAGCCTGGTGGGAGGGATCTACGGCGCCCAGGAGGCGGGGCCACAGGCGCAGGGTGGAGTCAGAGGGAAGTACGGCACCAACAGCCAGGAGCTGCGTATTTTGGATCGCTTCCAGGTACCTTAAACGTCAGTGCCGGTGTCATTCCCTCGTCTCGCTGATGTGTCCCGCTGGTTTACATGTTAGTTCAGGTCCTCGCATCCTGGCTCAGCAGGAAGTGGACCATTTAAGGTGCTGTGACCTCAGGACTGAACCAGAGATTCATCCTGTAGTCGAGTCGTGACCCTCAGGACGTTTTGTGTCAGTAAAATGTTCAAATGAAACCCGTCTGTGAGAGCTGTGCCTGCCTCAGGATGATGACCCGGTCGGGGTTTTGTTGGGGTGCTGAACGTTGATGTGTTTTTGTGCAGACCAACCTGTCGAGCAGAAGGGGCGTCCAGCAGCAGTCGGTGTCCTTCTGGCATCGCTTGATGGGAGCAGAGGGCAGTTTGGACCAGAGCATCAAGAGTCCATACACCTCCCGCATCCTAAAACCGTACATCAGGTAAGGATTTTCCTAAAACACTCATCCAGGTGCAGCACGTCCTGCCTCAGGTAGGCCGAGTTTGAAAACCTCCTGTCAGGTATGGAAGGTTTCAGGATGTTTTCCTCCTCTGCCCAGTGTCACAGTCTTCTTCCTGTGTTTGTTCTGCAGGAGGGATTATGAAAGTCGTCCCCTGAAGCTGAGGTTGTTGTCGGAGATCAGAGCTTACCCACACAGGAAGGACCCTGACTGGGTCCCGGAACCCAATGCCCCCATTGACTACTGCTACGTCCGCCCCAACCACATCCCCTCTGTCAACGCCATGTGTCATGACAGCTTCTGGCCAGGTAGCACACACACATGCGTGTTTACTGACACGGAACCATCCCGCCATGAATCTGTGGTCTGAACCTGCCCCGTGTCCTGCCCTGGTCTTGTCCTGTAGGCGTGGACCTGTCCGAGTGCCTGCAGTACCCCGACTTCAGTGTGGTTGTCCTCTATAAGAAAGTTGTGGTTGGCTTTGGTTTCATGGTGCCAGACGTGAAGTACAACGAGGCCTACATCTCCTTCCTGCTGGTCCATCCGGAGTGGAGGAGAGCCGGCATCGGCACCTTCATGATCTACCATCTGATTCAGGTGTGTGTGCTGCTGCTGTGGCCGTGAGTTGTCTCTAGAGGCCAGAAACAGTCTGTGTTCAGGGTCACATGTAAGGAAAGAACGTTACAATAGCAGAGTTAGTTAATGTAATGTTTGCTCAACGTTGGCTGAAGTGAGACTGAGAGATTTGAACCGTTAGAGGAGCTTTGTGTTGTTTTGGGTCTTGACCCACATGCACTTTCAGATTTTTAAATGTCAAAAAAATCTCCAAATCTGTATTTAGATTTGCAAGCATATTGAGATTTGAAAATGTGTATGTAGAGAGAAATTAAGAGCTGAGGAGTCGTGTTTTGCTGTGGGGAGTCAGCAGGACTTATTTCTGCTGCTAACTGCTGCTGACTGTAGCTGCTGTCAGCTGCACTGAGCCCAGTGAACACATCTGGACCAGGACCAAACGCAGCCTCTGAGACTGACGGTGTAGCCGTGACCCCCGCTCAGACCTCCGGAGGGGGAGGGGCCGACCGCTACCCGACCTCTCACTTCCCACAGAGGTCAGTAGGGTCACGTCAGAGTCCTGGTCCTGCTGTAAACCACCCCGGCCGTATGTTCTCTGTCCTGAGACTGGCTGCGTTCGCTGGGCTCAGCGTTGGCGGTCTGACAGGAATCTCACGCTGCGTGTTGCTGGTGTGTTTCAGACGTGTATGGGGAAAGACGTGACGCTGCACGTGTCGGCCAGTAATCCTGCCATGCTGCTTTATCAGAAGTTTGGTTTCAAAGCTGAGGAATACATCCTGGACTTCTATGATAAATATTACCCTGTGGACAGCACCGAGTGCCGCCACGCCTTCTTCCTCCGTCTGAGACGCTGAAGCGGCGACTCGCGTCCGCCTGCTGGGTGAAGGTTTGCGGCGCCCTGATGACATCAGCCATCAAACTGACGACGTTCTTCAAGAGCAGAAGAACACATCAGAGATCCTGTCTGAGATCACAGATTTCACGTCCTGCTTTCGGTTCTGCTGCCTCAAAATGTTTTGCCTGATGATGTTTTGTTTCATTCAGTTCTCAGTTTTCCACTGAATGTGTTTCTTCTGAATGTTTCAGAGCCATTAAAACCACAAAAAGTTTAACGATCAGTGTTCAGCATCAGTTTGTACACACACAGCTTCTGTTTCTGCTGCTTCACTCACTCCTTCATGCACAGGCTTCACTTTGTCCAGCAGGGTGCGCTGTGAGAAACACATGATGTTGAGTCTTAAAGACAGAGAAGGATGTTTATTTGAGCTAACGTTGGCTAAACGTTAGCTCAAATAAAACCATTTGTGTGCCCTGCAGTGGATGTGAAGCACTCAAACAGAAGTTTAACTGGAGACTGTCTCCGTCCACTCCTCATGTGTGCATGTGATGGACGGAGACAACCAGCAGGTGGAGCTGATCCTCCAGCCGGTGCCTTTGAGACTCCACAGAAGAAGAGGATGCTGTAACGAGAGGGAAAACGTGATCTCATCGTGGCATCGCAGTCTGAGCTTTTTTATGCTCAAACTGAAAACGTGGATGAAAGTTCAGTTTACGAAGCTTCTGAACCACACACACTTTGAGGCCATACATTCATAAACTTCATAACGGTTCATAAACTTTTATTATTCATCAAATAGAACAGAAGGAAGAGGGAATATGAGCATCTACTCCAAGCACATCACTACTTTATTATCAGAGAACAAAACGGTTTTTAAAAGCAGAGGTTTGTTTTGTCCCTAACAGAAAGCATCCCGGTTCAGTCTGGGTTTGCCCAGTTGGCCCAGTAAGTCCAGTCCAGTCCGAGCAGCCAGCAGAGACACCATGTCGCTGCAGCCGGAGGTCACCGCCACGTCGTACGCCGTCTGACCGCTGGCGTTCGTCCGCCTCACGCTGGCCTTACAGCTGAAAGACATGATGATGTCACAGTGACGTGTGGAAGTGGGAGGAGCTTTTGTTTTTACAGTATTTTATTTCTGCTTCTCAGGTAAGAAAAGGTAAGCAAGAACGTAGTTTGATGATGTGAATGGGATCATGGGATTCATCTTCACTGTACCACCACTGATGAAACCACTGACACATTTAAAGATGGCTGACGGGTCTCCACTCCTCCCACTAGTGATGGGACGAGCGACACTGGTGCATCAGCACTGTGCCGAGAGCTCAAGAGGGAAACCTCGTATCGGTGCGTGTATTGCTTTAAGAAAGAATCACGTGACCGATACAGGAACTGTATCGTTTGGATGTGCCGCGCCAAAGTGTGTTTATCAGGAAACAAACTGTATCAACATGTCGTGGGTTTGTCGGATGGAGTTTTGCTTGATCATGGATCGTTCTAGGAAGTTTTCCCCGGTGTGGAATAATTTTGATCTCGTGACGCCAAACAAGGTAAATCTTTTTCTCCTTTGAGCACTGTTTACTGTTATATACTATTTTTTTACGGTGGCGCATTGCACTCACTTTATCACTTTATCAAGTGAATGACCTCTGATACATATGATAGTCAGTTAAAGAGCCTTACAGTTGCTTTATTCATGTTATCATGTAATTATGAGATCCTGATCTCGTAATCATGAGATAGGGTGTCTATTTTTTTAACAAGTGATCCCAGATTTAAAAAGAATGGATTTGTTAGTCAGCAAAAGGCAAGTGAAGCGGTGAAGAGACTGCAGTCAGAATGTGCAGAAGAAATAAGGAGCCAAGAGCCTGACCCAAGAGAAGAAGAGCCTAGCTCTTCACATGGGTCAGAACCCAGTTCAGGTATGAAAATACATTTCTGTGGCACTTTGTCCTGTGATAATAAACTAATGATTAACTATTTTTTAGGGCACAATCTCTGGAAAACTTTAGATATGGAGGTTGCAGAGACCCAGAAGACGACGAACGCAACAGCTGACTCCATTATTGAAGTCCAGCGCTACCTGGCAGAAACAAACACACCCAGAAACCAAGATCCTTTACAATATTGGAAATGGAACCAGAAAATATACCCACATCTTTATCAGCTTGCACTTAAAACTCTCTGCTCACCATCATCGTCTGTACCATGCGAAAGAGTATTTTCTAAGGCTGGGGAGCTGGTGTGTAAGAGGAGAAATCACCTTGGAGCAAAGACACTCCAAAAACTTTTGTTTCTCAATAAAAATTCATAAACTAATCACTTTTTTGTCTTTTATTTCATATGATTTAACAGTTAAGTTGACAAATGTGCACATAAGTTAAAAATTGTAACTCTGAATTTTTACTCTAATTTGCTATATTTTACATACCAACTCAGTTTTAGCATTTGCACAAACAAGGAATTTCTTTACCTGCAATGATTTTATAACTACTGCAGGGGTCACTATTGGGTGACCAACACAGTATCAATACAGTGCCGACACAGTTTGTTTAGTGTGTCAATACACTCCTTGAGGTATCATCGTCCCATCACTACCTCCCACTGTACATTGTGAAGCTAAAATAACCCTGAAATGAGCGTGTCTTCTTGTACTGGTGATGTCATTTGGAGCCACAAACCAAAGTGATCAGTTTATAGTTTGGCTCGTGTCACATCTGCTAACATGGAGGGGGAGGAGCTTATGAGCTGTACTGCAGCCAGCCACCAGGGGGCGTCCAGGTGTTTTGGGGTGCTCTCGTGTTGGAGCCCCCCCAAAAGTCTGAAAACTTGTGGAAGCCAAGATCATGTTGGAGATATGTGATTTTTACAGGCCAGCTTTGAATACGTGTGTGTGTGTGTGTGTGTGTGTGTGTGTGTGTGTGTGCGTATTCCTGCAGTTGTGGAGACAGAAATCTGTTTGTGAGGACCTGCCGTACTTATGGGGACAAAATATTAGGGTGAAGCGTTGCTTTAAGGTCAGCCTGAGGTTAGGATTAGGTCAGTAATGTTTATCGTTATGGTTACGTGGGGGTTAAGCCTCCAGGAAATGAATGGAAGTCTGCGTAACGTCCCCAAAAGTGATGGAAACACGACTGTGTGTGTGTGTGTGTGTGTGTTCGTACAGGTGTTCCATACCTGAGCAGGACCTGGGCACACTGCAGACCTTCAGAGCCCAGAGCAGCAGCTTCATGCAGAGCTGAGTTCTTCATCCTGAGGAGGAGGAGGGTCCACGTTAGACTGAACTCATCTTTAACAGGATGTTGTGATTGACAGCTGAGTGAGTCTGAAGGTGAGCAGTGAAATCAGGTGTCTGGTTTCTCTCTGCTCATAGAAAACTGACAGGAAAACCAGCAAAGGCGAACTGAACGTGATGCTTGTCTTATTTGTCTCGGGACATGAATGAACCAACTCTCAGTGCATCATGGGAGAGCGGGACCATGGAGCTAAGGCTGCGCTGTGATTGGCTGAAAAGCTGCTGAGGTAAACAGGACTTCACTCTGTTGCATCTGGTAAAGTCAGACGAGGTGATGACGTTAGTTCATGTCACATTAGCTGAGACGTGTGTCCTTCCTGGACACTGAACCGTCTGTGCAGGGTCTTCACACGAACTGAACTTCACTCGTGGGTCTCAGACTACGATACGAGCTCCACTGCTAACGCTGCTGTGGAGACAGCTTGTCGTCAGAGAGACTTGTTGATGTTGACATCAAACCCTCAGAGATGAGATGCATGAAGAGACACGTTGGGTTTGTGATATGACAGGAGGCAGAATAATGAAGTGATTTCAGGTCTGTTATGTCCACAGTCTGCTGTTTGTCTTCTTACTGTCTGGACTGTTGGTCCACATCAGCTCCACGCTGAACCAAAACAGGAAGTGCATCGTGGTGACCGTTCACCACAGCAACTGCCAGAGCATGTTGGCCATCTCTACTGCAGCAGGCGGGGTCCGCCCCCTGGTGGTTAACATGAGAACAGACAGACCAGTGAGACCAGGACATCCAGAGGAGGCTGCTGATTGGCTGCAGAGGCACATACCTGATCCAGGAGCTCCTGGATGACACTGACATCACCTCGACCTGGACCCAACTCCCTCAGCAGCTGAATGTCCTTTGCCTGGAACCAGGAGGACCAATGAGGGACAAGCTTTCATTTCTGACTGAACAGGAAGTCAATCAGCAGCATTCAGGGGAGCTTAGATTAAAAGTCAAGAACTTTCTCAAGTTTCTGCTTCTTCTGTTAAATGATCAGTGTCTTACTAAAGGTTTGGGTCTCGGGTTGGGTTTGGAAGGCTTCATCACACCTGCAGAACGATCACTTCCTGTCAGACACACAAACAAAAGCAGGAGCAGGAGCTGACTGAATTCACACACATACTTTTTGTGCCATTAACAAGCTAATTCACGATTAATGAGTTGTTAGCATGGAGAGCTAACGACCTTTAGTAGCGCGTCAGTACCTCTGCTGAGTGTCATGTTGTGACCAAACTTCTAACAGCATGAATGATACAAGGACCTTCAGTGTTTCATGATTTATGACTGGACTCCCTGACAGCAGAAGACCTGCATGAAGACACCAGCAGCATCAGGATGCGTGCTGTCCACCACATGCTCGGAGGACCGTTGTGTTAGCTTTTGGGTCTTACTGAGACTGCTGCTGTCTGCAGATCGCTCCGTCACGCTGCTCAGAGTCTCGGTCCCACCTGCAGTCGCTCCAACAGCACCAGCTGCTGGATCCACCTGAGACCACCCACACTGTCAGTCAACACTTTATCTACCATACAAGAAACAGATAAGAATGAGTTTACTCCCTGAATAAAAGATCATGTGATGCAGACCGGTTTCTCTTCCTGTCCCGCCGACACGAAGCTGATGGTCAGACTGACTTCGTGGCGATCTTCCTGTATCACAGCAGAAACCATCTGAAGGAGAGCAGGAACACAACACGTCACCGTCGCCTGATCAGGTGACCTCGCCTGGAAACCCACAGGTGCTGTACAGCAGGCGTGACCCTTTCCGAGACACCTGGAGTCTGAACAGGTGTCTTAAAAGAATCCTGTCATTCAGGAAGTACTTTACTTTTTTCATTTCATTTAAGCATTAGGTAATCCCACAGGTGATGTCTGTGTTGTGCAGGTGAGGTGAAGGTGAGATGTGAGGTGTGATGTACCCGGCCCAGGCGAGGCTCTCCCAGCAGAGCCCTGAAGGGGGCGTTGTTCTGAGTGTAACTCCTGAGGTGAGCACATATATGATCCAGCTGCTTCCTCCAGTAACCTGAGGACATGGACGGATTAAGAGACAACAGGTCCCCTGGACTTTCCTGCCGGGTTGTGTGTAGCAGTTGCGTGCAGTATCAGCAATAGTGTCAGTATCAGTTTTACCTCTGCCCGGGCTGATGGCGGTCAGTAGCGGTTGGCGGTCTCTGGTTGCCTGCTGTCTGCTGAGTTGCAGCACCCTCTGTTGCTCCTTCTTCTGCAGCTCAGTGGCTGATGGGTAAAAGAGTCCTACAGTCTGTGTGTACTGCTCTGCTGTGGGCGTGGTCAGCCTCTTCACAGGGGCGGGGTCATAAGAGGGCGTGGCCTGTCAGGTGGTATCATGGGAAGTTGAGAACAGCCAGTTTAATGTGTGCTATGATATGATGTCAGTGTTGGATCATACCTGGTTGGTGGCGGTGCCTCCAACAGGTGGTGTGATGTCACTATAGGATGTGGGCGGGGCTGGAGCTTTGAGGAAGACGCCGCAGGCTGCGCAGTAGAAGGCGTATGGGTGTCCACTGGCTCCACATCGCCAACAGATCACACAGCTGGCTGCATGACCGGGCTGGAGGTACACACATCACATCACTACATTTCCCACAGTGCTTCACTCTCCAGACTAGCTTAGCCAAAACACTAGAAGCACAAAGTAACTGCTCGACAAACTTCATCAGAAACACAAAATACAACTAAAGAAGACCTGAACTGATACAACTGACAAGACAAACTTTAAATTCAATAAATCAAAAGTTAGTTGTAGCAACACTGATGCTACCATCAAGTAAAATATGATTTTTTGCTTTGGGTGATGCTAACTTTTATTGAATCATGAGTGTGTAAGAGGAAAGCGTTTGTGCTATCAATTGATGGAATAATGAGTAATCTTTAGTTAGCCAGTTAGCTTCTGAACTCAGCTATGCTAAAAACAGTAAGCCGGTGGTGTAGCATCTGATTTTAGTTCAGTCATTCTTTGTTTTTATTGTGAACATGTGGACTGCGTTTTGGAGGTCTGCTACGAGGCTACACAGCTCATTTAAATACACCCACACAGGTGTCCTCAGGTGTGACTTCACCTTTGAGCCGCACCAGTCGCAGTATCTGGCATCATGGTGGTTTACACGTTTACATGTGGAGCAGGACAACATCCTTCTGTCGGCTGACGGGACAGAGGGGGCGCTGTTCCCAACACACACTGCCTGCAGCCAAACACACACACACACACACACACACACCAGTCAATCTGCAGAGAAATCAGCTAAAACTGTGTGTGTGTCACAGTGCGTCTGTGTGTACGTGTTTTTATGATCTCATGGGGACAAAAACCCACGTGGGGACTCACCTACCTTATGGGGACAAAATGCAAGTCCCCATGAGGAAATGAATAACTCTTAGGGTGCAGACTTGGTTTAAGGTTAGGGTTAGGTCAGGTCAGGGTAAAGGTCAAAGGTCAGGGTTAGGCAAGTTATGGTTTTGGTTTGAGTAAGTCTGCAGGAAATGAATGTGAGTCTGTGTAATGTCCTCATTAGACATGAAAACCTACACTGTGTGTGTGTGTCACCGGCTGCAGGCGGCTCTCGCAGGTCAGACAGCTGGAGATGTGAGCTGGATTTCCACTTCCACAGCAAACACACACCACATGATCCTACACACACACACACAGTCAGTCAGTCACACAAACAAACGTCTTCTGCTTCAGCTGCAGTTTATTGTGTCGCACTGAGCTTCATAAACGTCCTGATCATGTTGGCATGTAAAATATTTACAGTGTAAACAAAAGCTGTGTGTGTGCGTGCACCTGCAGTGTGTGGCTGGACTGTGGCTGTAGCTGTGGATGGATGGGGGCCTCACAGGTAAAGCAGGTGTGAGTGTTGACAGGAACCACAGTGTTACAGAACACACAGCAAACCACCTGACAAAACACACACACACACACACAGAGTGAGTCATTTGATTGGAAACCAATGAGAACATGATTGTTTCCCGGGGAGCAGGACTGCATTTGGCTGCTGGATGACAGGTGAGCAGTCAGGTGTGGGTGCAGTACCTGTCCTCCCTCAGCAGGGGGCAGCCTCTGCTCAGGTAATGTGGGAACCACAGCTCCACACTGAGCACAGAACCGAGCAAATGGATCTGAGGGACGAAAACTCAGACACTGAGCACACCTGGACACACAGACAGACAGACAAAGACAGAGAGAGAAGACAGACAGACAGAGATAAAGACAGTTTTTCAATTTCCAGTTCAGTTCAATTTCCCTCAGGATCAATAAAGTAACTATCTATCTATCTATCCATCTGTCAGTAAGGCTTGAATTTAAAGCTGCCTCATCTGATTTTGGTCATGTCTACGTCATAAAGCCAAAAGTATGTGGACAACCACATGTGAGTGGTCTCAGTTTGACCCAGTGGACGCCTGTCCTCTCTGAGACAAGCTCCTCTCCTGTTGGGAGTTCATGTACCTCTTTGTCTTCGTCTCTTTGTTCAGTCGTGTTTGAGCCTCAGACTGGAATAATTCGGCTATGAATGTTCACCGATTTAGAAACTAATGTATTTTAAAACAAAGTGCATCTCATTGTTTTCCTGATGACTCTTCATGTCAATGGGTGTCTCACAGTCTCACTGTCTCACAGTCTCACTGTCTCACTGTCTCAGTGTCCCGGTGTCTCACAGTCTCAGTGTCTCAGTGTCTCACAGTCTCACTGTCTCACTGTCTCAGTGTCCCGGTGTCTCACAGTCTCAGTGTCTCACTGTCTCAGTGTTTCATGTGACTGAAATGTTTAAGCTGTCCACATACCTTTGGCCATGTAGTTTTTTTTCTATGAAAAAGTGTAAAAATGAAATGAACAGAATGAAAAGGATTTCAGTGACGTGGTTTTTAATCATCTCAGTTCGTACCGCAGGAAGTCGGTCTCTCGGTTGATTCGGGACATCTGCGTGCTGTTCAGCTGTTTTAGTACACCTGAACTCTGACAGACAGGAAACAAAACAAAATAAAAGTCAGCAAAGACACATTTGGGCGTGACAGCGAGGCCTGGCGAGCTGCTTACCGCCGACAGGGAAAGGTGGGATCCCACCTGGGCAGCAGAGCTCGCAGAGCGCAGTCGACCATTCAGAAAACGAGGACCTGATTGAAGAGAGGCTTTTCCCATGATTCTCGGCTCTGAAGACAAATAACAGGACAATGAAGGGGCGTCCCTCTGATGTGTCTCAGCATCAGGAGACATCAGTTAGTTTGTGATAGGACGAGAATGTTTGAATGATTAGCATCTTGGCCTGGTTAGCATCTCGTTGCCTGTCTGGTCCACCAAACCCAGCTGACAGAGGAGCTCGTTAGCCCGCAACATGTTGATTTGTACCTTTTCTGGAGCTAAGCTAACAGTTTTGTGCTAAGCTAGACTGAAGACGTGGACCTGCCTGGAAGGTGAGACCAGCAAAGACAGAGAACATGTGGTATTAGTACTGTGGTGTACTAATACCACATGGAGAATATGCTGTGTGTGTTTGAAAACAGAAACTCAGAACAGACCTGGAGGCCTCAGTGAAGAACCAGCAGAGTTCTCAGCAGAACCTGAGGTTCCTTCAGATGGACCCTGAAAGGAAAACTGATGGATGTGAAAGGAGACACTTTAACCAACCCTCAGGACATCAGTACCAACGTGTAGCAGGTGCAGGGAGACCTGGGGCTGATGGGAAATGTAGTGTGGAAGCACTGTGCGATTGATTACCTGCTGCAGGAAGTTCTCCTCGTTCTCCTCTCTGTTGTTTGAATCAGCAGGTTCAACCGTGAACACCTTTGTTACTGTAGAGCTTTCTCTGCCGTCGCTACAGACAGACAGACAGACAGACAGACAGACAGGTTTGGAAACAGCGAAGACAAACCAGGGTGTCTGCATGTCGCTGTGTAATAAATCGTCTGTCTGTACGAGATCCGTTTTACTTTGCTTTGTCATGTAGTCTGGTGCAAGAAGTGCAGAGTCACAGGTTGTACCGAGCTGCTGAAGCCAGTGGAGCAGAGGCCGGACGTGTTCCTCCTCAGAGTTTGACGGTCTTGTCAGGTGAGCACTTACCTGGTGACGGCTACAGCTCTGACAGGCACTCGACCAGCAGGCAGCAGGATCGGCCCGCTGAACCTCCTGCCGCGGCCCGCAGACCCCCGCTGGTCGGCTGCCGGCCGCGATCCATCCAGAGTGTAAAAGATGTGCACCCCAGGAGTGTCTGCGGAGTCAAACACACCCGTCAACACATCTGTACACACACCTGTACACACACCTGTCAACACAATGCAGGGTTAAGTACCAGCAGTGATATCACAGTGTAGAAATACTCTGCTGAAGTCCTACATTTAAAATCTGACCTAATTGAAAGTTCAAAAAAAAAATTAATTAAAAAACAATTACAAGCTAAATATATTTAAGATACTCAAAGTAACAGTACTCCAAAGTGTAGTACATCGTGTTCCTGTGCTGTGTCAGAGGGTCAAACATCTGAGCTTCATCTCCTCATGTGTTTGGAGTCCGGCGGTCCGGGGAGAAGGACCTCCAAACAGGTTCCTGAGCTCACACAGACAGCCTGTCAACTCATCCCAGAGGCCTTTTAGCTGAAGGAGGAGGAGGATTTTCATCTTCATCCTTCAGTTTATCACAGACACATCTTCACTTCCTGAAGCTGGTACAGGAAGTGTTAGCTGGTGATACCTTACTGCCCTCCATCAGTGTGCCAGCTTCCTGGAGCTGATGGAGGGCAGTAAAAATACAACAGTGGAGTAGAAGTTTTAAGTCACCTAAAGTAGAAATACTCAAGTAGAGCACAAGTGAATTTGTACTTCAGTAAAGACAGACAGGCGAGTGTTTGTACCTGACTGCAGGGAGACGGGTGTGTTGGTGTCGATGTGGCTCTTGGCTTTGTGGGTCTGCGGGTGGATGATGGGAATGATGAGTGGAGCTGACACTGCTCCCGCTGCCATGACGACAGCCGTCTGTGCGCCCGTCAAAGGTGGAACAGGAAGTAATCAGATCATTTACGTTCTCTGCTGCGAGTCAAAGTCCTGCGTTCAGAAGCAGCCAGGTGCAGCCTATTTAAAGAAGAAGCAGTAACTGTGTGGACATGTTATGAATAACGCCGTCTCTTCAGGCCTTCAGGGTTCTCGGCTTAGTTTTGTTGTAGGACAGTTCGTCAGGGTGCAGCTGTGGCCCAACCTGAGCCACAGTAAAACACCTGAGAGGCTGTGCAGCGTACAGCAGAACCCCAGACGGTTCTCAGGGACGGTACTGGATCAGTGCGTGTAGTTACCAGCACGGTCCGTCAGCCAGTCCGTCAGTCTGACCGTCTGCTGGAGAAAACACTTTGTACTGTCGGCCTGTTGCTGTGTTGAGAGGTTGTAACAGCACAGACGAGCACTGTTTCACCCGCACCCGCCCGTGCGGGATAAGCTGGAATAAAAAGCAAAGTCACGTATGTCAAAATTCAAAGCAGAACTTCAACAATAAACAAACTGCGCATGTCCGTCTCAAGTACAACAGAATTGACATTCAATAATGAATACATTTTCTTCTTACTTCAGATTAGAATTCAGGTCAAAAAGGTGGGAGTTTCCACAAACTGCTGCTCGAGTCCAGCGGCTGTGTACGGAAGCGTCCCCATAGCAACGACCTCTGCCCAGCGCGCATGCGCTCGTTTCAAATTGGCAGCGGGGGGCAGGGCTGATAGAAAACCCGTATATTATCTGCAAAGGTACAAATGCTTTAAAATAATAATAAAAAGAACAAGTAGAACAGAAAACATCGTTTAAATAACACGACATGACTTCATAATGCAACGAGAAACACAAAAGCTTTTTATATATTAGTGCAACTTTGATTAAATCAACTAAACGCTGAAAGATGGCTTCTGTTCTTTTGTGAAAGTTTTCTTCTCTTGCACTGCTGTGTCCATGCTGATAACATCACACTACCGAGTCTTTCTTTACTTAAAAACAAAATACCAATGGGGCTGTTTGCAGTCAAACACTCTCACACACAAAAGGGATAACAGTCATAACAGACACACATATGTGTCGACATTATCGTTCTTTTACTTAATCATTTATTTTTCCTCAGTAGGATTTTGTAACAGGCAGTTTTCAGGACGCCCTGGCCGACAGCTAACGTTTGAGGACCCCGAACTAGCATGTCCGCCCGTCTGACAACACAAGCTAACAGGGCGACCGACAGTCAAGCACTGCGAACAGAAATCAAAAAACTACAGAGTTAAACACTAAAGCGAGGAAAGTTAAAATGGCGGAAGTTAAAGTGAAAAAGGAGACGAACCTTTCGGAACCCGCGGAGATTGAGAACAGGTCAGTGAGGCGCCGTGAGCGAGCTTTACCGCTGAGCCTGGTGCTGTTTACTCTGGGCCTGACTCCGTGCACATTTTCTCACATTTAGCGTTCACTGGAGTAACACCCCCACACAGGCCACATGTCGTCAGTAAATACATTTTCTGAACCGTGGTTACTTTATAGTAAATTCGGCAGTCAGCCCGCACAGCCACCTCAGTTAATTTGAGTAAAACCTGATGCTGCTGTCGGACTGCCCTCGGAGTTGTAAGGAGGGAAGATCCTCACAGTGTTGAGGTTTTCTGTGGTAAACGTTCTGCTTGGTGTTTTCATGTCTGACCTGACCTCAGTCACGTCCAAATGAGACGGGATGTCCCAGCATCAGTGCTGGTTGTCTTAGCGGGAACACAGTAAGACAGCAGGGCAGGCTGATGTAACCTGGCTGACAGGTTTGCTGTGTAAATAACAAACTTTTCTGATAAAATCATTTATTCTTCATTTGTCGTTTTGTCATTTAATCTGCTTCAGCCCAGCTGGCAATCAAAATGTGTTCAGTCAGCTGCTGAAGTATTGGATGACTTTGTGGGAAGATGAGAATGATTTTTGACTTTAGACGCGGATTGTAAAACAAAACAGACAGTTGACAATTTGGTTAAGATGAAGAAACTAGTCAGTGTTGTTTATTCTTTTGTTTTGTGCGTGTGTGTGTGTGCGTGTGTGCGAGCTGCAGGATCAAAGAGCTGTGTCAGCAGTTTCCTCATGGCATCACAGACCAGGTGATTCAGAACGACATGCCTCACCTGGAGCCTCAGCAGAGAGCCATGGCCATCAACAAGCTGCTGTCACTGGTCAGTCTGATGATGATGATGATGATGATGACGTCGCTGCTGATTGATCACTCGGTGTTTATGTTTCTGGTTATTGATGATGTCATACTCACCTGCCCCAGGGTCAGCTGGACCTGCTGAGGAACAGCTCAGGCCTCCTGTACAGGATGAAGGACACACAGAGCGCCAGGTAAACACACCTGACGTCCCCTGCGGAGCGCACACACAGACGAGTCGTCGTGTTGCTCGTGCATGTGAACCCTGTTTGTGGTTGTTGTGTTGCAGTAAGATGAAAGGTTCAGACAACCAGGAGAAGCTGGTTTATCAGATCATCGAGGATGCGGGAAACAAAGGTAATAAAGAATCAAGAGTCTTTTATTTATTTATTTATTTTAAGTTACTTTATTAATCCCAAGCTGGGAAATGACTTCTCTGCGTTTAACCCATCACTGATTGAAACACACACACACACACACGCAACATGCAGTAAAACACACACAGAGGAGCAGACTTTTCCTGCCCGTCCGGTGGGGGAATCGAACCAGCGACCTTCCGATCACAAGCCGCTTCTCCAACCTCTAGGCCACGGCTGCCCCAAAATGGCATTTCGTTGTCGGCAGGATTGTTGTGCAAGCATAACGAAATTTGAAAGCACACTTATAAATAGCAGCAGAAAATTAAAATTGCACACTTAAGAAAAATATTAAAATATAAAATACAAAATGAGGTAGATAAAGTGCCCTTAGTGCCAGACTATGTGTATGCTGTGTGTGTGTATGCAGATAGACGGGGGAGGGTGTGTGTGTGAAGTCCTGTATGGGGGTGGGACGTGAGTGTTTCACTGTATGGGGGTTATTGCTTTAACAGCTCTGGGGAAGAAGCTGTCCCTGAGTCTGTTGGTGCTGGTTTTAATGTTCCTGTACCGCCTTCCTGATGGAAGCGGTACAAACAGTTTGTTGCCCAGGTGGGTGGGGTCTGTGGCAATGCGTCTTGCCCTCTTCTGGACTCGGGCAGTGTAAACTGAGTCCAGATCTGGTAGACTGCAGCCCACAATCCCCTGTGCTGTCCTCACCACCCGGGCTAAGTCCTTCCTGTCCTGTGCTGTGCAACTGCCATACCACACAGTCACACTGAGACACGGGATGCTTTCGATTGTGGCTCTGTAAAAGTTCATGAGCAGCTGAGTAGACAGTCCAGTCCGTTTCAGCTTCCTGAGAAAGAAGAGCCGTTGTTGGGCCTTTTTCACCAGGTGTGAGGTGTTCACTGACCAGGAGAGGTCAGAGGAAATGTGGACGCCCAGGAACTTAATGCTGTCCACCCGCTCAACCGCCTCCCCAAGTATACAGACGGGAGCGTGATCGGTCTTCCTGGACCTCCTGTAGTCCACTATGACCTCCTTGGTTTTGCTGATGTCCAGGATGAGGTTGTTCCTGGAACACCACTGTGTCAGGTTCTGGACCTCATCTCTGTAGTGGGTCTCATCATTGTTAGATATGAGACCCACCACAGTGGTGTCGCCCGTGAACTTAACGACCATGTTTGTGGGGTGGATAGCAGAGCAGTCGTGTGTGTAGAGTGTGAATAAGACAGGGCTGAGTACACAACCCTGCGGCGTGCCAGTATTGAGGATCAGTGGGGCTGATGTAGACTCCCCTATCCTCACCACCTGGGGCCTGTTGGTGAGGAAGTCCCTGATCCAGGAGCAGAGTGAGTCTGACAAACCCAGGTTGTGGAGTTTCAGGGCCAACATGTCCGGGGGGACAGTGAGCTGAAGTCCACAAATAGCATCCTAACATAGGTGTTAGGATGCTCCAGGTGAGTCAGGGCCGTGTGAAGTGCTAGCGAGACGGCATCCTCCGTAGAACGGTTCTCCCTATAGGCGAACTGCAGACTGTCCAGGCCAGCGGGGATGGCGTCCTTGATGTATCTCAGGAGGATCCTCTCGAAGCACTTCAGGGGTCAGAGCGACAGGTCGGTAGTCGTTGAGGCAGGTGATGGTTGATTTCTTGGGCACAGGCACAATGATGGACGACTTCAGGCACACAGGGACCATGGACAGCTGTATGGACAGGTTGAAGATGTCCAGGAAGACTTCTGCCACTTGGTCAGCGCATGACTTCTCCTGACACCTTATCTGGACCTGCAGCCTTGTTGGTGTTGATCCTCCTCAAAGCGGAGGTCACTTGGTGCAGCTGCAGGACGAGAGGCTGCTGCTGCACCTCTGGCTGAGGAAGGTCAGCAGTTCTTCTGCTGCTCGGAGAGTCGAAGCGTGCGAAGAAGCTGTTTAAGGTGTCAGGTAGGGTCGGGTCATGGCTGACCTGCTGGTCATTCCGCTTGTAGTCCGTGATGGTCCTGATGCCTTTCCACATGTTACGTGGATCGTTGTCATTGAAGTGCTCCTCAATGCGCTGCTTGTGCCTGTGTTTAGCCAGCTGGATGCCCTTTTTCAGTTCTTTCCGGGCCCTGCTGTAAGCCAGCCTATCTCCTGACCTATAGGCTGCATCCCAGGCTTTTAGCAGGGGCCACACTGTGCCGTCCACCCATGGTTTTTGATTAGGAAAAACCGTGATTGTCTTTGTGGGTAGGACAGCATCAGTGCAGAAGTGAACATAGGACAACACAGCTGACGTGTATTCGTCCAGGTCAGCGTCTGCTTTGAACACTCCCCAGTCTGTGTGCTCAAAGCAGTCCTGTAGGGCTGAGGAAGCCTCCGCAGTCCACACCTGGATGTTTCTGGTGGTGGGTTTGGTCCTGCAAATCAGAGGTCTGGAGGCAGGGATCAGCTCCACGGAGATGTGATCTGACATGCCCAAGTGAGGAGCTGCTACAGCCTTGTATGCCCCTGGGATGTTGCAGTAGACCTGGTCCAGAATATTATAGTCTCTGGTTGGAAAGTTGATGAATTTGTGGAATTTGGGGAGAACAGCTTTTAATTCTCTTTGTGAAACCTTCAGGCAGGAGGTTACGGTCCATTCAGACCAAAACCTCACGCCACAAGAACAGTTTCTTCCCCTGTGCTGTTGGACTGTTGAACACAACTGACTAACATGCTGCCCTGCACCTTAGCAATTGGTTTTGCTCATTCACTGTCCACCTGCTGTTCATTTGCACTGTCTGCCTCACCCACTTGCACTATACTCCACCCTGCACTACCTTACTTTTGAACTACCTCCAGAAACATATTTATTTTACTTATCTTATTTTATTTTGTGTTACCTTATTTTATTTTATTTTATTTTATTTTGTTCTTCTATTATATGTTACTTGTTGCGTTCTATGCACCAATCACCAAGACAAATTCCTAGTAATGTGAAACCTCTTCACTTACATGGCAATAAAGTCTTTCTGATTCTGATTCTGATTCTGATTCTAATTCCACATGGTTAAAGTCCCCAGCCGAACAGTGCAGCAGAACACCTGAGACACCACACAGATCAGACTGTTTACTCAGGACTGCTGCCTCCACTTTGTACACGATTCATGATCTTCCCGTTCATACCGGACCTGAACGCATCGCTGTATTCTGTGACACAAACACTCCCAGAACTTCATTTGAACTTCAGCAGAGTAATTAGCTGATCCAATAAGAGTGATTGAGTTTTAAAACCACCGAAACTCGACGAAGGCTGTCGATCGCGTTACGAGATCTGCTCATGTCCGGTGTGAACAGAACGACTACAGCGAGGAAATCCTGAGAGCAGCTTTCCCTGTAAAGGTGCAGTTCGTAAGATATGTCGAGAATTTAAAAAACACACTTCATTCAGACGAGACAGCAGCCAAATAAGACTCAACGCTTAAACGCTGACGTGTTGTTAACGTGTTGTCAAACTTGTTGATGTGTTGTTAACGTGTTGTCAAACTTGTTGTTGTTGTGTTGTTGACGTGTTGTCAAACTTGTTGTTGACGTGTTGTTGATGTGTTGTCAAACGTGTCGTTGTTGTGTTGTTGACGTGTTGTTGACGTGTTGTCAAACGTGTCGTTGTTGTGTTGATGACGTGTTGATGACGTGTTGTTGACGTGTAGTTCTGTGCCGCAGGGATCTGGAGCAGAGATATCCGCTTTAAGAGCAACCTTCCTCTGACAGAGATCAACAAGATCCTGAAGAACCTGGAGAGCAAGAAACTCATCAAAGCCGTCAAATCCGTTGCTGTGAGTTCCAGACTGCTGAGCTGACGGCTCACGCTGACTCGACATCAGACCAGGATCAGGAACGAGTCTCCGTTCCGGATCCTGTGGAGGTACGAGGTTTGCTCTCTGACTGGTCCGTGTTTGTTGTTGCAGGCGTCTAAGAAGAAGGTGTACATGTTGTACAACCTGCAGCCGGACCGCTCGGTGACAGGTGGGGCCTGGTACAGCGACCAGGACTTCGAGTCAGAGTTTGTCGAAGTTCTAAACCAGCAGTGCTTCAAGTTCCTGCAGAGCAAGGTACAAAAAACTTTTTTAACAACCCACATTGCAAAATTAAGAAATGTTGTGACAAAAAAAAAGAATCCTTGAAACTCCCCAGCATGACGTGTCAGAGTGACTCATTTTCACTTTGTGAAGAGTTGAGATGATCAGTCAGACCAGCAGGTGGCAGCACAGTCACAGTGACCTCAACATGTAAATAAATGTGCACCTGATAATCTTTCAATCTGTGGACTATCACTTCAATAAAAGTACTCATAATACGATAGAGAAATACATTAATGTTTTAGTTAATTTAAGTATTGGTGTCAAAATTTAACTTCCAAAGTAAGAGCACTCAGTGTGCCGAATGGCCCATTTCAGAGAAATCTGTTCATCAGGTTAATGTTGCAGCTGGTAAAGGTGGAGCCCATTGATGACTGCTGGGGGTAGATGTAGACAGCAGACTACGAGTGCTAAAACAAGTCCAAAGTCAAGAACTTTGTCTGTTCGAGTCACCTGACCCTTAGACTTGAGTCTCCGTGTGTCCAGGCTGAGGCAGCGAGGGACAGCAAACAGAGTCCCATGGTTCAGAGGAACAGCTCCTTCGCCACCTCGCATGAAGTCTGGAAGTACATCTGTGAGCTGGGAATCAGCAAGGTGACTCCGCCCCCTCCAATGACATCACACACCACCCATATGACCCGCTGATGCACACGTTGTCCCTTCATATCTGAATCTAACTGGTTTCGCCTCACCCTCAGTCCTCCTTGGACTGGACGATCAGCGATTTAACTGTCTGTCATCTGATTGGCTCCCAAATTGTTGGTCAGATCTCGCAGTCAGCTGATAAGAGATCAGTTTAACATAGGGAGGACAGCAGCCGACAGACAAACAGAAGCTCGTTGTGTCTCTGATTGTTACTGACGGGTCTTTGGCTCCAGGTGGATCTGTCTATGGACGACATCGAGACCATCCTAAACACGCTCATCTACGACGGGAAGGTGGAGATGACCATCATCGCCGCCAAGGAAGGCACGGTGGGCAGCGTAGACGGACAGATGAAGCTTTACCGCGGCGTCAACCCCGTCCTCCAGCCCACGGGCCTCGTCAGGACGCCCTGCGGACTCTGCCCGGTAACACAGACTTCACCCGGGACCAGTTTTCAGGGTGTTTTGTGATGGAGCCCTGACTCGTGTTTCCTCCCTGCAGGTGTTTGACGACTGTCACGAAGGAGGAGAAATCTCGCCATCCAACTGCATCTACATGACGGAGTGGTTGGACTTCTGACGGCTGCCCGTCTCTCGTCTCCTTCTCTGTGATGAAGTCTTTATTTTCCCAGCGATCTGTGATGCCCGTCGTTTATGTTCTATTTATCACAAAGATAATAAAAAGGACTTGTGAAACGTGTTGCTGGTTGCTTCGAATCAGCTCTGGACACGGCTGATCAGAGTCCTTCACGTCTTCAGTGTCCACTAAACTTTGCCCTGAGTCTGAACTTTGTGTCCTCTGGACGTCCTGACTGTGGACGTCCAGTTCTGTTGAAGAATGAAAGAAAAAAGAAAACGTAGCCTTGAAACTAAAAGTGTTTGTTAATTCAAAATTTTGAGATGATAAGTAAACTTTTTACTCAGTTTTGACCGAGATAAATGATGCGATCTCAGAATTTTGACTTAATTGACATTTCATTGTGTATTTGTGACTTCCATGGGGATATTTTATGATGAAGATGAAGATGAAGGGTTTTTTATTGACAGAAATCGATTTCTGCTCTCTTACTCTCCAGACCTCTGCAGAATGTTGTGTTTTCGTGATTTGGGCGAACTGATCCTTTAAGCTAAGATTCATAACAACATGTGTGCGTTTGCTGTGTTGTTTTTCTTTTCGACGTGCGGCAGACTGAGAATCAATGTGAAAACAGCAGGCAGTGCACTCAGGTACGTAACTCGTGTTCTCCGATGCACTCTGAGCGTGTCTATCCAATCAGAGCTCTCATTTAGCCTCAGTGTTTTCCATCAGACAGCATTAAAGTGTTCCATGAGACTCTAATGGGCTCAGTGCTGACTGTCAGCTCGGCTCACGTTACACAACAGCAACATGGTTTCATCGACCAATCGGACTTCAGTGATGGTCAGGAGGTACCTGCCCTCACTGGATGGCCAGGACAGGCAGAGATGTTCCATGTTTTTCTCTTGCATTTTCAGTGCGGTGAATACTACACTACCCATGAGCCTCAGCAGCTGATTTCATGAAATTAGAGTTGATTGGTGGTCCAGTGCAGTCACAGTGGTGACAGCAGCTGAGTGCTGATGATTGCAGGTCCATTAAACTCCTTCATTATTCATCAGCTCTGCTGCTGGAACGGGTCCACGCCCACCTACATGACATCACTTCTTATCTCCTGTGGTGTCCAGGAAGTCCAACAGTCCTGCTCCCCACAGGATGATCCCTTTACATGTCCCTGACTCCATGATGTCTCCTGTAGCGCCACCTTCAGGACAAACGACACGTGCTCTGACTGCAAGAGCAGTGAAATAATCGGGATGGAGGTTGTAATGAAGTCTTCGGCCTGTAGGGGGCGCTTCCGTGACTTTAACATGTTGTTTCCACAAACCTGCTGTTTAGAGTTCAGAGTTGTCGTTGAACGCAGCATAAACCACAAACTCTACTGAGAGAAATTAAAGATGAAAACCAGAATCTCAGTTTGATTTATACCCAAACTGATGAAGACTGAGTCTGAGGAGGAGGAGGGGGGAGGAGGCAGGACGCTGAGCAGGGAGGCTGAGGGGGAGGAGGCTGAGGGAGGAGGGGGAGGGCAGTGCGGATTCTTTCCCGTCATTCCCTGCAGCAGCAGCAGCTCCCTCCCTCCTGTCTGTCGCTCTGTCCTCTCCGTGTCGGATGCCAGTTTGCGGACTCTTCTTCATCTCAGGTGAACTTTGGAGACTCGCTTCGATCTTCTGAGCAGGTAAGCAGCTTCTTCTTCTGTCTCTGCTGCCTTCTGCTGTGTCTCCACTCCGTCTGTGTTGTGGCCCTTTGTGGCTGTGATTGGAGCTGCCGAGCGACACACTGAAGCGTCGGTTCCTCCGCAAACTCCGCTTCATGTCGGAGCAGACTGGACTGACTGCGGCCGCTTGGCTCCGGAGCTCCGAGTCCGTCCCGAGGCTCGGTCGCCTCTCCCGGCCCGTCCGGCTCTCTGTAGCCGCGCTGCGGTGTGCCTCAGCCCGCATGTCCCTCCCGCCAGCAGCCATTTGTCTGGGCCGGAGGATGGAGGATAATAACGGTGCGCCATGCATGGACGCAAAAACAGGCGTGGCCGCGGGAGGAGGAGGAGGAGGTGGAGGAGGTGGTGTGTGTTAATGTGTGTGTTCGGGACAATACACACCGGAGCGCCTCGGCCATTAAACGCCCCTCCACGGCGCGTTTGCGGGCAGATTTTTTCGGCTGAGCTGAGCGGGATGAGCCCGACCTGCGGCTGCAGTCCCCGTCGGGGGAGGCTCCGCAGGCCGGGACGCACACCGACTGAACGCCGAGCAGAAAATGCTGGAAAACAGAGGCAGCAGGGCGGATGGTGCTGGGGGTGAGGAGCTGGACTGGGCAGGCCCCCGTCTCTGAAACACCCCGGATATTTGTTTTGAAAAGCTGTTGCGGGAACGTTTGACCGATGTTACGCTCCTCCTTGCGGACAGAAACACTGAGGTTGTCTCAGGTTCCTGATCTGCAGGTCTGAGTAACTCGGCAGAACCGTTATGTTGTCATGCAGGGCAGGCTCCAGCCCAGGAGGGGTCCCGGGCACCGTGTGGTGACCCCCACCCCCACCCCTAGAGAAAGAGTGCAGCACCAGACTTCATCAAAGTTGTTAAAAGTCAGAAAATACCACAGGATGCTTTTCTTCTGAGCACGACAGGCTAAATGAGAATCAGTAATTAGTTGTTTAATGAAGACTTCAGGCTCTTTTATGTCACAGTTTGCTGCTTTTCAGCAGTTTTATGTTTGAGTGTTTTATTTTCAAATGGACTTTCTGTCTGATGAAATGAGCAGTTTAAACATTCTTTTTGTGGAAAAGGGAGACAATATTTAATTAATCAAATGCCAATAAAATAAAAAAAAAATTATAACTGATCACTAGTGACAGTTTACAAAGAATGTTCTCATATTGTTACACAGGAACTTTAAGGGAACCTCCACCATATGTTCTTGAGTGGTTATGTTTCAATCAGTGATGGGTTAAATGCAGAGAAGTAATTTCCCAGCTTGGGATTAATAAAGTAACTTAATTTAGATTAAAATTAGTCAGTACAATGTGGTACTCTATATTGTTGTAGAACGTTGGAAAAATGCTCTTTGGAGATTTCCTTAAGGTTCTAGTATGCAATGTTCTGTCAATGTCAAATGAATATCCTTAAAGGCATGAAAGTGTAAAATCTTTCCTGAGACCAGTTAGACCAGTAAAGGTTCTATGTTTGCATGAATGTTCTACAAACAACTCAAGAGAATCCCAGTATTCTCCTAACGTTCCCTGGTGTTCCTTTGCTGTACTGCCCGTGTTGATGACCTAAATGCCTCAGGAGAACATTCCCTAACACTTCCTATGTGGTTGTAAACCTTTGTAAAGAAAACATTTAATATGTTTGTTAACCTCCAAAGAGTGTTCTCCAGATGTTCTGTCAGAGAACATGGAGAACATGAGTGTCCTTGGGTGTATTCTGCAATCAAAATGAGCAGAACATTTTTCAGAAACGTTACTGTGTTTGAATCTAATGTTCCTGTGTCTGTGTCCTCTGGTGTCAGTACTTTTCTGGGTCGCATTTTGGATTCAGTGTGTGAGCTGAACCCGACTGAATCAGTTGTGACATTTTAAATGTTATGCTGAAGATGTGGACCCGTTGAGCAGAGACATGATTCCCAGGACTATAAGAGATGGCCTCTGTCCTCCAACAGAGACAGTCAGAGGTGTCTGATAGTGTCCTCAGTTCAGCTGGTCCTCCTGTCACAGGTGGTCATTTCAAACACACCCTCTGAAAGACCCTCCTGTTTCTGCCTGTTAATGTTACTGATCATAATATTATTATTATTTTCACTGTGATCAGATCTCGTTTATCTCATAACCATATCACCTTGTCTCCAGTCTGTATGCTAAGCTAACCGTATCACCTTGTCTCCAGTCTGTATGCTAAGCTAACCGTATCACCTCGTCTCCAGTCTGTATGCTAAGCTAACCGTATCACCTCGTCTCCAGTCTGTATGCTAAGCTAACCGTATCACCTCGTCTCCAGTCTGTATGCTAAGCTAACCGTATCACCTCGTCTCCAGTCTGTATGCTAAGCTAACCGTATCACCTCGTCTCCAGTCTGTATGCTAAGCTAACCGTATCACCTCGTCTCCAGTCTGTATGCTAAACTAACCGTATCACCTCGTCTCCAGTCTGTATGCTAAGCTAACCGTATCACCTCGTCTCCAGTCTGTATGCTAAGCTAACCGTATCACCTCGTCTCCAGTCTGTATGCTAAGCTAACCGTATCACCTCGTCTCCAGTCTGTATGCTAAGCTAAGCATGCTGGCTGTAGCTTCATATTTAGCATGCAGCAACTTGATAGTGGACTCAGTCTGAACTTGTGACTCTCAGAGGAAGAGAAGAAGAAAAATGTTGAAATGTTCCTTTAAGGACTGACTCACGTCTATTATTGAACGGTGGATATTTTGGGTCCTGAAACAGCAACACGTTCAGTCTTCATGTGTTTTACTCTCTGCTTGGATCTGCTCAGGGTGATGGAGCTGCTGTTTGCTGAAGGGTGGGGTCAGCCAACCAGGAAATGACTCTGCGTGTTTGTGTGTGTGTGTGTGTGTGTGCGTGCGTGTGTGTGTGTGTGTGTGCGTGCATGCAGTGAGGTCATTCTTCTTCTGCTGTTTCTGGAGTACAAACAGTCGCAGTCTGTTCATCGAGCTGCTGGGCTGTGTCCTGCAGTAAACCTGTAACTGATCTCAGACCAGTCATTTATAGTGGTGATTTTGATCAATAATTGATTTAAACGTCCGACAGCAGCTGCGTGGCGTCGCTCTCTTCTTCGGCGTGGTCTTCGTTCCGTGTGTCAGGTGGAATAAAAGTGCTTTTGATCCTGATTTTTAAAAGCAGGTTTGAGTGAGTTAAAATCACACGATCTGATTGGTTACACATCACCAGTGACAGCCTATCAGCACTGTCTGAAGTGACTAAAGTTATCGTTAAGTTAGGATGAGTGTACTGCAGTAGCAGAAAATCAAAATACTGAAGTACAAGAACCTGTGTAGTAAGTGTAGTACTCGAGTAATGTGTACTAAGTTACATCCCATCAGTGGTTGTTTGACACTAAGATTTTATCTTTGCTACAGATGTCTGTTGGTAACATCGGTCATCAGTCTCATTGATTACCAATAATCAATATTAGTATGAGCTCAGTCTGACGTCGTAGCTGCGACTGAACTGCTCACATGTTAACGTGATGGTGGACATGATGGTGGACATGGGGCAGCTGCAGCAGGGAGACAGGTGACACACACCTGTTGTCCCGTGTCTGTGGGTCGCCGGCTTCCTCAGCTGTGACTGTCAGGCTCTGAGGAATGTTTCAGGCTACTTCAGAGGGTTTTTCTGCTCTGAGACGCTCAGACATTTGTTCAACAACCCCCACCCAACACATGAGGAGGGGGCCTGTGGGTGGTGCTGCAGTTGTAGACCAGGCAGTCGTCATGTTTGGGGAATGTGGAGCGATGTGGACTCGGACAGAAACCCAGAGGGAGAGGGTGGGGGCCACCAGCGCTTCCTGTAAACGTTTGTTCCTCCTCTCAGTCTGAACTCAGGGACAAACGAGCTCTATTGTTATGTCCAAACAGCCGCCTTGTCTTCTTTTTGTAACGTTTACTTTGTGTGAAGTTTGTCACAGGTCGGATATTCTTAAGTGATTCAAATGAGAAGTCGTTTCTCGGCAGTCAGCTGACTGAATTGATTTGTTTAGACTGAAGCTCTTTGGCTCATCCTAAACGACTTTACTGGATCCATTAACTCATTTAAAAAACAAACAGATCAGTCTGAAAGCAAAGCGTTGGTTTGCCTCCATGGCATATGGCCATAAGTATGTGGACAGGACTGAGTGGTGACTGTTACGTATGGATGGAACGTTCAGCTGTCCACATACTTTTGTCCAGGTGGTGTATATTGTTCTCCACTGGTGGCAGTTGGAGGTGCGCTTGTTTTGCCTTTTGTCTCATCATTGGCTCCATGCGACTGATCTGCGTTACTTCATCAGCTTCGTTGGAGACAAAATCTGAGCTTCCACTCCGTTACTTTATTGTGAATCCACGTACCAATGTGATGTCACATCCTGTTTCTGTTTCTGGAGTTAACCCGCAGTAAACAAATAAGTAAGGAGCTAAATGCCGCTCAGCACACAGACGCTGCACGTTGATGTGCTGAGCAAGAAACATCAGAATAAAAGCAGCCAGCCAGCGTTGTGCACGGCAGCCTCAGCAGCCTGTGCGGCGAGCAGCGGTTAGCGGTTAGCGAGCAGCGGTTACTCTGATCTGCTCATTTCGAAGGTTAACACGACAAAATGACACTCTGGTGTTGTTGCTCCTGCGATCAGAGGAGGTCAGACTGATCCTCTTCTCAAGCTGCTCGCTGAAAACGCTGGACCCGAGTGCAGCTTTTATTCCGTCTGACCTCCGACCTGTCGTCCCTCTGCTGCTGCAGGCTCTCGGACTGATCACGGATCTGTTTCCATCACACAGCAGAGGATTCTGGGAAGTCCGGTGCTTTAATGGAGGCAGGGTCCCTCCGGACGTCCTCTGGATGTCTGAGTGCTCTAATGGCTCCTTGTGCTGCTCAGTCCAATAACTGTGATGTGATGGAGTGTTTACATCCTCCATTAGATCAGCGGACCCACCAGCCAATGGGAGCTCAGCGTGGCAGCTCTCTGCACGCCACCGCCCGCAGAGACGCTCAAACACATCCTGAATCCAGTTTGTGTCAGTGCCACTCAGGACTACATTACCCATGAGCCCCTGCTGCTGCAATCTAAAATCAAAGTAAAGTGAGTTCTGCAGATTCACAGGACCTGACTGGCAGCAGTTTGTAGTTCCCTCCTGAAGCTGATTCAGGGTCTGTCTGCCAGTCAGTGAACGTCTCATCAGCAGGAGGTGTGTGTGTGTGTGTGTGTGTGTGTGTGTGTGTCACACTGACTGATAAATGTGATCAATATTTCATCTTCAATGTGATAAAACCATTCAGTCGTCTGTGAGACTTCCTGAGACAGACTGCAGCGCCCTCTGCAGGACGGACATGTCATCACACGGTCCTGACCGTGTGTGTGTGTGTGTGTGTGTGTGTGTGTGCGCGCGCATTAGCAGGCTGATGATCAGCACATGTACCACAGTATATGATTAGTATTTATACTTACAGATGTGTAACATTGGGTTTTTGCACATGCGGGACCGTTTTGGCTGATCGGTTCCCGTGTGGCTGCGGTGGATGTGACGGACTTCTCACATGCAGCAGGTGTAAACCACCAACACACACAGACCCTGTGATGATGATGATGATGATGATGATGATGATGATGCATCAGAGGTGGAGACAGTAATGTGTACTGATGGGACGTTTGATGCATTAAGAAAAGCACTCAGTCAGCGACTGTTGCATCCGCAGGAAGGACTGATTGGTACAAATACATACTGTGTGTACTTATACTGTGGACACATGAAAATGTTTACTTTCTGAAACATGTTTCGCTGACATTTTCGGACTTCAGAAAAACATTGATGCAGTACTTGTACTGTACCAGTACTGCTGTGTGTTTTCATGTGAGGTCATTCAGTGTTTGAGTCTTGCTGAGGACCAGTTTGCTTTTAGATGTTGTTGTTGTGGAGGACTTCAATGTCCCACCGCTGACTTCCTGTCTCTGTGTCTTCCCGCAGGGCTCGGCCTGAAGCCGCCGATGTGGTCGCGTCCCCGCTGACATCGAGGCGCGTTTCAGAGGCGAAAGGTCATGATGACGACGGTGGCCGCCGAGTACGACCACATGGAGCTGCAGCAGCAGTACAGCAGCAACGACACGGTCAACAACCGCTGGGATGACGACTGGGACAACGAGAACAGCTCGGCCCGTCTCTTCGAACGCTCCCGCATCAAGGCGCTCGCAGGTAGGAGCCCACATTAGTGTCTTCTCAGTGAGGGGGGACGGAGACGGACAGTCGACACGGACTGTAACAAAGACAGGAAATAACTGAGAGGATCAGAAAAAACCCAAATCACAGGAGCCAAACAGCAAAATGTTTCTGCAGGTGAGTTCAGAGTTCAGGACACGCTGACGCCGTCCAGGTGAAGACGCTCCCACGGCCGAGATGTTCTGTGTGATGTCACGTCTTTCTGAGGCGTGTTGGATGGCGTAGAGGAGACTCCTCGCAGTCTCTGCTTTGATTCATGCTTGTGATGATGTCAGACATGTTTTGCTGCTGCGAGACGTTGCCATGTCAACTGTCGTGACTTCCTGTTTCTCCCCTGCTGACAGTCGCACTGGCGCGGCGCCGGTGGACGAGTCGTGGTCAACGCCCACACACAGAAAACTTCCCTCATGTGCAGAAGTTCACTTGTCATTAGCACATCTGACTCCTGCAGATCATCGGCTCCACGGCGTCCGAACGTGTCGACATCTCGTCACAAGTTCAACTTTGGTTTCCAAACAGACGCCGTTCAGCAGCGTTTCTCTGCGGTCTGCGGCCTTAAACCAGCCAATCAAAACGACGAGAATCACCAGACACAAGGCGTCTGTCCACCCCGTCACCAGTCACATGACATCACATCCTGTCAGAGGCGAGCTGAACCGCCAAGCTGTCAGTCAGGAGGAGAAGATACACACGAGAAGTTTCCCAGTTTCCTCTGTATTCACGGATCTTTTATTCTGAAGGGTTTTGCTCAGAGGTGTTTTATTGTGAAGGGATGTCCTCCCATCATGCTTAGCGTGCTGACTTAGCATGCTTAAGTCATCCTCCGCTCATTGTGGGCTTACAGCTTCAGTTCTCACACATTCGCCGTACGTCTGATGGGGTGGCCCCGCCCACTCAGCCACACGGCCGTCCAATCAGCTGCTCGGGTCCCCCTGTCACACCGCTGACGCTCACTTTGTCCGAGAACAGCAGGAAGAAGTGTTGTGTCGGCCCCTCAGGCCCCAGCGGCCCCCGACATTACAGAAGGGGGACCGGTTCAAACGCCGGTGAGGTTTGTCTGTGGATCAGGTGGGTCAGCTGATCAGGCTGGTCACGGTGGTTGCTACGGTGTTGAGGGAGGTTATTATGGGCTGGCAGTCGGGTTCTGACACTGCAGCGAAACAAGCTGGGCATTTGGCTAAATGAATGACTGTGAAGTTCAGTGATTGGCTGCCTGTTAGTGAGGTCACCATCACGTAAATCATCGACTCGCGTGTGCGTGTGTGTGTGTGTGTGTGTGTGTGTGCAGGATGTTTGTTTCACATTTCCTGTCCTTCAGTCAGGAATGTGAAGGAACAATGAAAGGAAACACACACACACCCCTGATGACATCATTGTCATGCTGTAACATCATTGGCTGGTCACTGAATCTGCTCTCCCCCACACACACACATCGACACACACACATCGACACACACATCGACACACACATCGACACACACATCGACACACACATTGACACACACATCGACACACACATTGACACACACATCGACACACACATCGACACACACATCGACACACACATCGACACACACATCGACACACACATTGACACACACATCGACACACACATCGACACACACATCGACACACTCTGCTCAACAGAAAACTTAAAAACATTTCAAACCGACAGGCTGAGCCGAAGCCTCGATGTTCTCTGACCACAAGCTGCACCAATCCCTCAGTTTAATCTTTGACCGTGTGTGTTTGCAGTGGGCGGGGCTTGTGTGTGCTGCGTGTGTGTGCTGCGTGTGTGTGCTGCGTGTGTGTGCTGCGTGTGTGTGCTGTGGAGGGAAACAGAGCAGTCAGTCACAGCAGCGAGCAGGAAAAGGCAACAGAAGAAGAAGAAGAAGAATGAGCAACATGTAGCTGCTGTGCTGGGCAGGGCCGGACACACACACACTCACTCTCATATACACACACACACACACACACACACACTCACTCTCATATACACACACACACTCACACACACACACACACACACACACACACTCACTCTCATACACACACACACACACTCACACACACACACACACACACACACACTCACACACACACACACACACTCTCTCACACACTCATCCTGTGAGCGTCACTCTGAACTCTGGACTCGTTTTCTTTCCTGTCCTGGAACACGAGGACGTCTTCTGTCTTCGTTCAGCTGTGAGTCCGGTCGCTTCAAGAACACGTCAGGACTTTTTGGGTTTTGCTGGTTCAGGTCTTTAAAAAGGGATTTTGACTGAAACTCGAGTGGATTTTGGATGGAGGAACTTTAGGTCAGCTGGTCAAACACGATGGAGTCGGTGGGCTGATTCGCAGCAGGACTCGCCGACTCGCCGCCCGGTCGCGTGTTTCTTCGTAGCGGCGCCGAGCGTTCGGGACAGTGATGGAGCTGGAGTGGGCGTCGGTGGACTCGGCTCAGCTGCAGCACAGCTACAACCAGCTGGAGGGTCGATTCAAACAGCTGCAAGGTAAGACGAGCGGGGGCGCAGCGGCGGGCGGCGGCGGCGGGCGGGCTGATGGACGAGCTGCTGCTGGTTTTGGTTGCTCTGGTCAGACTGGGATGGTGACGAGTGGCTGGTTTTGTCAGAGTTCTGAGTGAGTTCCTGTTTCGTGCTGCAGATGCTGGACCTCGTGGACTCCATGAGATCACTGATTCGTTTCAGAGATCTGATCTCTGACTTGATGGTTGTCGTGGCGATCGAGAGTCCACATTACGTACCAAGGAGCCGCTCTTATCTGACCGGCCGAGGCAGCGTTCTGCTGGCTGAGGTCCGTGACGTGTTGTCTGGAGCGGCGGTCTCGATTCCCACCACAGAACCTGAACCTGCGGGTGTTCAGGGGCCCGCTGCTGTACACTGTGGTACTCTGCATGGTGCCTGAACAGGTTGTGACTTGTGACCTGATTCCTGCCTTGGGGGCCCGTTTTGCTCAGGGGCCCCACACGGTGTCACTGTGGCCCTGCTTTCACAGCTTTTATTTTGTATGAATCAGTGTACGCTTCCTGTGATGTCATCATGGTTACTGTCTCCTCCGTGTGAATTTGCGTGTCAGATCCAGTTTAGTTTCAGGCGGTTTTTCAGCCCTCAGTGTTGTCTGCAGGCGTCTTCTCAGGCTGCAGGCAGAACCTCAGCTTACAGCAGTTTTATTCTGAGACGGAGAGAATGCACGAGTGAGTCTGAGACAGCAGGATGGGTGATCGATCGGTAATCAATATCTCTTCTGTCAGTGGGCGGGGCCTGAACTGTCACAGCCGTGTTACTGACCCAGAGCGTCACACTGTCAGCCGTGTGTGGGCCTTCTCAACTATTGATTACAGATCAACAATAAAACATGACTGCAGCGGCTGAAGGTTTTCCAAAGTGTAGCAGTACATGAAAGTCCTGTTTGAGCTGCTTCTGATTGGCTGGCTGCTGAACCTCACGCCCCTCCTGCTGATGACGTCCTGCTCCCTCTGGGTCAAACACTGAAATGACTGTGAAAGAGCTGCGCACCAGAGGACGACTTCCCAGCCGGAAGCCAAAGATCAGTTTATTGATTACTGATTGGACCTCAGAGTGACCTGCAGCCCACCTGTGAAGGTTAAGCTGCTGAAGTCACAGACATGACGCACTTGTGTTGCCTGAAGGTGACCAAACTGTTGGCTTCCCTCGTCACTTTTCTGGCAGGAAGTCCTGAAGGCAGACTTCTCCCATGTGGTTGGGGCTGAGTACCTGCAGTCAACACTCAGGGCTGAAAGCCGTTACCAACTTATTAAAGAGTTATTTTAGCTAAAACCTCATTGAACTGGTGAATATTCTCCTGAAAGGCTTTGTGGTAACCATGGTGACACATTACTCAGCTGTGGAGCCACAGACTGGCTAATGTGGCTAATGTGGCTAACAAAGAGTTGTTCAGACTAACTTCCTGTCTATGTGTGTGTGTGTGTGTGTGTGTGTGCGCAGATGAGCGTGAGGCGGTGCAGAAGAAGACCTTCACTAAGTGGGTGAACTCTCACCTGTCCAGAGTGTCCTGTAGGATCACAGACCTCTACATGGACCTGAGAGATGGACGCATGCTGATCAAACTGCTGGAGGTCCTGTCAGGAGAGAGACTGGTACAGTACACACAGTACACACAGTACACACAGTACTTCTGCCTGAAGTGGACATCATATTTGTCCCGTTAGTGTTGGGTGGTTGTTTTTGGGAGTCACATCACAGCTGAACCAGGTCCGTCCTATTTCCTGTTTTGCTCCTGTTGGACTTTGGGCCAGCGAGGCCTTGATCCTGGATTCAGGCATTCAGATAAGATATGAGAGCGCGCTGGCTGCCGTCCAGCCGAGGACGCCTCACAGCTTGCCCACTTCCTGCTCTCACACTGAATTCAGTCGAGACGCTGAAGGTCACAGCACCACCTGGTGGATGTGGAAGGAACTGCAGTCCTGACTGCATCTCTCTGGCTTTTCTCTTCTTCCAGCCGAAGCCCACCAAAGGTCGGATGCGAATTCACTGTCTGGAGAATGTGGACAAGGCCCTGCAGTTCCTGAAGGAGCAGAGGGTCCACCTGGAGAACATGGGCTCCCATGACATTGTGGATGGAAACCACCGCCTGACGCTGGGCCTCATCTGGACCATCATCCTCCGCTTCCAGGTAACAGCAGCAGCTCCTGCAGGACAGATGTGCTCACGTGGTTGATGCGTAAAAGAAAAACAAATTTTAGAAATGAAAGGTTAATAATGAGTACAGTAATTAATAACTTGGTTGTCTTTGAGGTTCAAGCCGTGGTCTAGAGGTTGGAGAAGCGACTTGTGATCGGTAGGTCGCTGGTTCAATTCCCCCACCAAACGGGCAGGAAAAATTTGAGTGTGTTGGAGTGATAATGTTACCACCCCCCATTAGCCGGCTGATGTGCCCTTGAGCAAGGCTCTTAACCCCCCAATATGCTCCCCGGGCGCTTGGTGCTGCCCACTGCTCCTGTGTGTGTTTCAGTCAGTGATGGGTTAAATGCAGAGAAGTCGTTTCCCAGCTTAGGATTAATAAAGTAACTTAAATTAAATTAAATTGAAGAGGCAGTAATGACAAACTCTTCCATACGTCGTCTGTAGCTGGTGAGTATCAGATCACATAAATAATCATGACGTTCACGCAAAGTCGAACCCTCAGCTTGACAGTTTGAAACGATTGGCTCATTGATAAAATGATGTCACGCTGCTGTCAGCCAATCCGATCAGCTGGACTGTGTGAGTATTCTGTCACTGTGAGTACTTTTCTTTACATGTGATGATCTCAGATTGTTATGTTGAGTTTGAGTGTAGTTTTCTTTCTGTGACGTCCGATTGCAAAACAACACGACTTGACGTGAAACAGTTTCTGTCACGTTGACAGACAACTGCAGTAATTTCAGTAATATAAATACAAAGTACATCATCGAAAGTGTTTCATGTACTCCTCATTTCCTGCATATTCTTAATAGTATTAATATTTCCTTAGCTTTAGTTTACTTGAATAAAGAGTCTTCAAAAACCAAACAGACAAGGTCTTCGGGACTCTTCGGTCCTGGCAGGCGGAGCCACGCCCACTTTTACTACTCATTAACAAACCAGCCTCTGATTGGTCCACCATCTCAGCTCAGCTTAAAGTCCAGGCTTGTTCATGCTGACAGCAGGCCGTCGTCATGGAAACCCAGTCCAGGTGACACACCTGGGAAATTCCCTGTGCATGTTTGAGTATCTGACCAATCAGCCGTTACTGCAGGACAAACACAGCCGGGGGGCCTCCTCTGCCCTGAAGTCGTCCTCACAGGCAAAATCTTATTTTAATGAAGGTTAAGATCCAATCAGCTCCGACCGAGCAGGAGGTTCAGCTCTGCTGCGACTCTGAACACAAACAAACAGGCTGCAGTCTCTGTTTGACACGTTAACAATAATAATAATAATAATAATAATAATAATAATAATAATAATGCATTTTATTGATAGGCGGCTTTCTAGACACTCAGGGTCACCTTACATCATTAGTCATAAAAAACACACACAATAATTAACAACAATAAGAGACAATAAAATACAATTTAAAGTGTACAATGCTTCCATGCAGTAGTGGTCAGAGGGAGCAGGCCAGTCTAAACAGATGGGTTTGAGTTTGGATTTGAAATGAGGGAGTGAGTCAGAGTTACGGAGGTCAGGTGGAGGTGAGTTCCAGAGCTGCTCTGCTCCCCATGGTAGCAAGGTGGGGGGGGGGCAGCGAGATGGAGGGATCTGAGGGTGCAGGAGGGTGTGGCAACATGGAGGAGGTCAAAGAGACAAGGTGAGGCACTGTTGTGGATGGCTTTAAAGGTGAGGAGTGAAGTATTTTATAGCTGATTTGGTGTGTGATGCCTGTACAACATCCACTGCACGTCTGCCCGTCCTGGGTGAGGGATCCCTCCTCTGCTGCTCACCCTGAGCTTTCTCCCAGTGTTTCCTGTTAAAGGTTCTTCTGGGAGTTTTTCCTCAGTCCATGTGAGGGTCGAAGGGCAGAGGATGTTGCTGATGTTATGTAAAGCCCTTTGAGACAAACTGCTTGTAAAAATGGGCTGTACAAATAAAGTTGTCTTGTCTTGATGGGGAGCCAGTGGAGCTGTTGTAAGATGGGTGTGATGAGGGGGGACAGAGAGGGGAGGTGACTTTTACAAGAACGGTGGGAAGGGAGTCTAACTGGCAGATTGAGGATTTGGATTTTTGAGCAAGTTTGGTGATTTCGTTGACTGAGGGTAGGGTGAATGCTGAGAGCGAATGGGTGGGGGCAAATGGGACCAGGGCGGGTGAATTTGGAGCAGAGGTGGGTATAAGCTGCTGGTAAATATGTTCAGTTTTTGTAGAGAAAAATGATAGCATGCTATTACAGAAACCAGAGGAGTAAAGGTGAGGAGGAAGTGAAGGAAAGAAAAGAGAAGGAAAAGATGGATTTGGCTTCAGAAATGCAGTCTTTGTAGTGTGGGATATGGTTAGAGTACAGGTCCTTGTGCACAGTGAGACCGGTTTTCCTGTACAGTCTTTCAGGTTGACATCCTTTAGCTGTCTTAGAGTGGGAGTGGACCAAGATGCAGAGAGAGTAACCGACACAGATCTGGTTTTGAGTGGAGCAGGATTATTTAGAAGGTTATGGAGGCTGTTGTTGTTGTAGTGTGAGAGCAACTCATCTGGGGCAGAAAAACTGTCAGCACCGGGGAGGCTGTTGATACTGGAGGACAGATTGTCCAAGTCGATGTCTTTAATTTTACAGAAAGTTACAGTGCGTGGAGGGTTGCATTTGGATGGTGAGAGGCTGACACTGAAGGATAAGAGGATGTGGTCTGAGAGAGGGAGGGACATCCCTAATCAACAAAACTGATAACATGACGATTTGATTTGTCCATCACAACCTGCTTCACAGACGCAAATCAGAACAACAGACAAACACAAACAGAATCAAATAAAACCAAGATGTGACAGCAGAGGAGCAGATTCAGCTGGATGAATCAAGATCTGCTTGTTCACTTCCAACCGGTCATGTCCATTCAGGAAACGTGATGTCATCACCTCACTTTGTGAATACAGCTTCTTACCTCATAGCTTAGATGATGAGCTGAGTGCAGCAGAGTCCACTTATGAGGTGTTGACATTTAATTGTCCTGCACTGCAGCCGTAACCAATCAGCAAACAGCATGTCGAGTCCGTGCACAGGTGAACAGCTGAAACCTGAAAAATCTGCTGTCTCCACCTTCAGTCTGACTGAGCTATTAAGGAGCAGGTGCTGTTCTCACCTGTACAGGTCACACGGGTGGTGCGCTCACCTGTACAGGTGTGGAGGTCTGACTTTGTTTGTGTTTTCAGATTCAGGACATCAGTGTGGAGACTGAAGACAACAAAGAGAAGAGGTCGGCCAAAGACGCTCTGCTGCTCTGGTGTCAGATGAAGACCGCAGGGTGAGACTTTACTGGTATTCCTAATACTCATAAGAATCATAATAATGAAACACTTTATTTGTAGGTGGCTTTCAAAACACCCAAGGTCACCTTACAGGTCATAGAAAGCACAGAAACAACACAAAGCAACATTAAATCAATTTCAATGTATAAAATTGTTGAAAACAGAGAAATTGAACAGGCTGGAAAGTAAACATGTCACCCATCGGACTGAAGATGTCAGTTTAAGGAGTTTTGAGACGTGTTTTGAAAGTGTGGAGGGAATCAGCTCAGAGCGGCTGGAGGCTCTGAAGCCCGTCGTGGTCGGGTGGGCGGATGGAACAGTGAGGTGAACAGAAGAAGAAGAGGGTGAGTTAACGTGTTCAGGTTATGGATGGCCTTAAAGGTGAGAAGCACAGTAGGAGTGATGCGATTAATGGAGGGGGTTCTGTGAGTTCTGGACCAGCTGCAGTTTATGGATGGACTTAAGAGGAAGACCAAACAGAAGGGAGTTGCAGTAATCAATGTGGGATATGAGCAGCTCGTGAACAAGAGTGGCGATGCTGTCAGGTGTGAGAAATGGGCGGAGGTTAGTTGACCTTGCGTCGATGGAAATATGCTGACCAAGTGACATTATGCTGTTGAGGATGACACCCAGACTCTTGACCTGACAGGAGGGAAAAGCTGAGGTGTTATTGATGTCAGTGGAGAAGATGTCAGATTTTGTCAAGGTGGATTTAGTGCCAATCAGGAGAACCTCAGCTTTGTCACTGTTACACTACATAAAAGAAGAAGAGGCCCCAGAACAGAACCCCGGGGAACACCGGAAGTGAGTAGAAACCGCTGACATTTTGGAGGTTTTGATTTGGATGAACTGAGTGCAGCCAGAGAGATAAGATTCAAACCAATTCAAGGGAGTGTCAGTGAATCCAGTAGAGGCAAGTCTGTCAAGGAGGATGTTGTGAGATGGTGTCAAGGCTGCACTCAAGGAGAATCATGGATGGATAAAAATCTGGAGTCAGATGCCCCGAGGAGATCATTTATCAAAGCAGTTTCAGTGCTATGGAGGAGACGAAAACCAGACTGGAATTGTTCATAGAGGTTGAACTTGGAAATCTAAACATGGACCTGAGAATCAACAGTTTTTCAAGAATTTTAGAAAGATACCAGGGGTGAGGTAGGAATGTACGATGTTAGTTATTAAGAAGGACAGAGAGGATAAGCAGGCCTTTGCCGGGGCAGCCGGGATGGGATCTAACTGACAGGTAGATGGCTTGGATTTTCGAATACGGCCAGATACTTCAGCAGCACGGGGAAGATTGAAACTAGAAAAACAACTGAAAGGGGAGCCAAGAAGCCGGAGAAGACAGTGAGAGGGGTTATGGGCCAGTTTTCTGGTAGCCTTCAGCTTTCAGTTGACACAGTTGTGAGGTGAATCTTGGATTTTGACGTATGAGAGATGACACACACACCAGATGTGCTGCACAGACAGAAGTACGGTAGCTGGGATGAGCCAATAATGCGGTCACAACTGCAGCCGCAACTCCTGGTTTGTTTAAATCCATCAGGATGTGAAATAATTTTAATGCCTTTTAGCAGTAATAGTAGTATTTCAGAATACTTTGTTAAATACTGTGATAATCCCATTTACCAAAGAGCAGGCGTCGTCACTGCTGTAACTCCACCTGGAGCAGGTGGAGCACTTCAAATGTAGAACAATACATCATTAACGCTGGCGCCAACCTCGTCGCTCCAAAAGCTCAGGGAGACTCGGAGTCCACAGGTGGATGCAGGGTGGAGCTGCAATGTTGGATAGATGCTGCAGTGAGAGGAGTTTATCATGTGAGAGTAGCAGCAGACTAACAGGCTTACAGACACACTCACCTGTACAGACTCACCTGTGCAGTCTCATTCTTACTGTTGTGTCTCTTGTTATTGGGCTAATTTAAACCTTGAGGTGAAAGAAACCCGTCATCAGTACCAGGTGTTCTTGTCCTCAGGTATCCCAATGTGAACATCCACAACTTCACCACCAGCTGGAGAGACGGGATGGCCTTCAATGCCCTCATCCACAAACACAGGTAACATTTTACATCCATCAAACACCTGACTTAAGGTTTCAGGTAAATTTTGTCAAGCTTGTCATTTTATTCCCTTAGAAATCACATAATTAAATTTTGATCTCGAGAAAAGAACTTTTATTATTTCAAAACTTTATTTAAATCAACCTTTAAAGCTTTGACGTTTATCTGATCCAAGTCACGTGTGTTTCTTCTGCCCAGGCCCGATCTGATCGACTTTGACAAGCTGAAAAAGTCCAATGCTCACTACAACCTGCAGAATGCCTTCAACCTGGCAGAGCAACACCTGGGCCTCACCAAGCTGCTGGACCCTGAAGGTGAGACCCTGAGCCAGTTCACCTGAACCCAGACCCGAAAAACCCTGCAGCAAACATCTCGACGTACGATGACGACACTGCTTTTTATTACCTGCAGCAGTTAGTCCTGTTGGTCACACTGCATAACACGGTACACAGAGTTACCTGTTCAGGTGCAGCACTGAGTGTAGGACGTCTGTGTTACCTGTTCAGGTGCAGCACTGGACAGAGTCTTTGGGTCTGAACAGTGAGGACAAAGCAGAAGTACCTTAAACCTTCTGATGTGCAAATCAGTTGTAACCTCGTTTTCCTGCTCTATTTAAGATCTAAACTTTCTAGATGGATGTGAACGAACTGAGCTCAGCAGCAGGACTGGAATGACTCGCTGCTCTGTGTGTTGCAGATATCAGCGTGGACCATCCCGATGAGAAGTCAGTCATCACCTACGTGGTGACCTATTATCACTACTTCTCTAAGATGAAGGCTCTGAAGGTGGAGGGCAAACGAATTGGAAAGGTCAGAAGCCAGAAACGTTTGAGTACAACTCACAGATAATCGGGACACATTCATTGATCGGTACTGCTGATCTAAGTTCAGTAGTATCAAAAATATGTGTTCACCTGCGGTGATTGATGTTTTTGCCAGAAGGAATCTGCTCCAAAGAGAAAGAACAACTTTAGATTAAAGATTCAAAAGGTGGTGACATCACCTGATTTCATGTCTGTGTTCCCAGATCTGGAAACATTACATGTTTGACCTTTTAAAACCGTGAAGCGGGAAGCTGTTGAAGAGTGCAGCTGACAGTCAGACAGGATCTGTTTGATGAAGACCAGATGTTTTCTTCTCCAGGTGCTGGACAATGCCATCGAGACAGAGAAGATGATAGAGAAGTACGAGTCTCTGGCCTCAGACCTGCTGGAGTGGATCGAACAGACCATCATCATCCTCAACAACAGGAAGTTTGCCAACTCACTGGTCGGAGTACAGCAGCAGCTTCAGGCCTTCAACACCTACCGAACTGTCGAAAAACCTCCAAAGTGAGAACCTTTACCTCCACCCCCACTATCCTGTGTTCTTTGCAGTTCAGTCTAAGTGGACACCAGCAGGTCATTGTATCTGCATAGCTACAAGTCAGGTTTCAGTCCACATGCAACATAACAGTTTTAAATAATTTAACACCAACTAGCGTGGGTGTCTGCCCATCCACACTGTGTGCACCTCCACTATGTCCTCTCACCTCGTTCTAACTTGTCTCTTCAGATTCACAGAGAAGGGAAACCTGGAGGTTCTTCTGTTCACCATCCAGAGTAAGATGAGGGCCAACAACCAGAAGGTGTACATGCCACGAGAGGGAAAACTCATCTCAGATATAAACAAGGTCAGAGCTGCTTTTTCTCAATCAGCTCTGAGGTTTACAACCAGTTTTAAACCTGCCAGTCTGTCATGAATGCATGAAACATGGCGACTTCACTGGTCAGTGTTCCCAACATGAGGATTTACAGAACACGTTCACTTAAGTATTAAACACTTGGTAGTTCAGCAACATTATAATTCATGACAGTATGTGCTTCACTGCTCTAAATAACCTTGTTAAGAAGTGATGGTGATGATGTTCGTCCCTCAGGCCTGGGAGAGACTGGAGAAGGCGGAGCACGAGAGGGAACTGGCTCTGAGGACGGAGCTGATTCGTCAGGAGAAACTGGAACAACTCGCCAGGCGCTTCGATCGCAAGGCGGCCATGAGAGAAACCTGGCTCAGCGAAAACCAGAGACTGGTGTCACAGGTAGGACGATGGTCAGCATTCAGATACGCTCTGTAAATCAATTGTCCTGTGCAGTTCCTTTTCAAAACAATCAGAAAATAACATTTAATATTTGTTGCTTTCATAAATATACTGCCGGTTTCTTTTTTCTGCAGGACAATTTTGGTTTTGACCTTCAGGCCGTCGAGGCAGCCACCAAGAAGCACGAGGCAATTGAGACTGACATCGCGGCTTACGAGGAACGTGTCCAGGCCGTGGTTGCCGTGGCAAAGGAGCTGGAAGTGGAGCACTACCATGACATCAAACGCATCACGGCCAGGAAAGACAACGTGATCCGGCTGTGGGAATACCTGCTGGAGCTGCTGAAGGCCCGCAGGCAGCGACTGGAGATGAACCTGGGCTTGCAGAGAGTCTTCCAAGAAATGCTCTACATCATGGACTGGATGGACGAGATGAAGGTGACGATCTGTCCTACTTTCATGTGGTAGATTATAGAGTCAGATTCATAGGTTGAAAACACGTTTAGCTCCAACATCGAAAACAGGTGATAGCTGAAATGTTGCTCTTGTCTTTGAATCAGAGCAGGACAGTCAGTCCATCATCCTAACTGTGGATCCTCTCTGTCTGTCTTTGGTTTTCAGATGTTGTTGCTGTCTCAGGATTATGGGAAGCATCTGTTAGGTGTGGAGGACCTGCTGCAGAAACATGCCCTGGTGGAGGCTGACATCGCCATCCAGGCTGACAGGGTGAAGGCGGTCAACACGAATGCCAACAAGTACTCTGTCAACAGCGATGGTTAGTAAGTTCTGTGGTGTTGCTGCTTGTTCTAACTTTTAATGAGGCCAACCAATGAGAGTTTCTTTTTGTAGTGGTTTGCAGCAGCAGAAAAGAACCCAGATTAATCAGACCTTAAAAATGAGAACTTACTTACTTCTTCCTATCCAGGTTACAAGCCCTGTGACCCTCAGATCATCCAGGACAGGGTTTCCCACCTGGAGTTCTGCTACCAGGAGCTGACTCAGCTGGCTGCAGAGCGTCGCGCCCGCCTTGAAGAGTCCCGCCGTCTCTGGAAGTTTTTCTGGGAGATGGCCGAGGAGGAGGGCTGGATCCGTGAGAAGGAGCAGATCCTGTCCTCTGTCGAACACGGCAAGGACCTAACGGGCGCGCTGCGCCTCCTCAGTCAGCAGCGCGCTCTGGAGGATGAGATGAGCGGCCGCGCTGGCCACCTGCAGCACACTATCGCAGAGGGCCAGGCCATGGTGGAGGCTGGCCACTTTGCTGCCACCAAGATCCAGGAGCGTATTGCTGACCTGCAGGCTCAGTGGGTGGCACTGGAGCAGCTGGCAGCAGCGAGGAAGAAGAGGCTCGAGGAAGCTCTGGCACTGCACCAGTTCCAGGCTGATGCAGATGATGTTGACGCCTGGACACTGGATGCTCTGCGCATCGTCTCCAGTGGAGAGACGGGTCATGACGAATTCTCAACCCAGGCTCTGGTCAGGAAGCACAAGGATGCAGCGGCGGAGGTGGCCAGCTACAGACCAGTCATTGATTCACTCCACGAGCAGGCTGCCTCCCTGCCTAAGGACGAGGCTGAGTCAGAGGAGGTGCATGGGCGACTGGCTGGCATCGAGGAACGCTACAAGGAGGTGGCAGAACTGACAAAGCTGAGGAAGCAGGCCCTGCAGGACGCTCTGGCGCTCTACAAGATGTTCAGCGAGGCCAATGCTTGTGAGGTTTGGATTGACGAGAAGGAGCAGTGGCTGAACAGCATGGAGATCCCTGAAAAACTAGAGGACCTGGAGGTCATACAACACAGGTGAGACTACAAGATGCTGCATAGGTGCTTGTGATTGTGCACCTCTTTTAGCCAGCACTGCATTCATGTGGACTGTGTCCTTGGCAGGTTTGAGAGTCTGGAGCCAGAAATGAACAACCAGGCATCCCGTGTTGCTGTGGTAAACCAGATTGCCCGGCAGCTGATGCACAACGGTCACCCGAGCGAAAAGGACATCAAGACCCAGCAGGACAAACTCAACAACAGGTACGGTCAAATGTAACATGCAGTCACTGGTTGCCTGTTTGTTCTCAACATGAATCTCTTGGAAGTGCAGGTGTGATTGTACCTGTAGACTGTGATGATCCTCCCTTCTACCTGTAGGTGGAGTCAGTTCCGTGATCTGGTGGACCAGAAAAAGGAGTCTCTGAACTCAGCTCTGGGAGTACAGAACTACCACCTCGACTGCAACGAGACCAAGTCCTGGATCAAAGAGAAGACCAAAGTCATTGAGTCCACTCAGGAGCTGGGCAACGACCTCACCGGGGTCATGGCCCTGCAGCGAAAACTGACTGGTATGGAGCGTGACCTCGCCGCCATTGAGGACAAACTGGGTGATTTGCGAGGTGAGGCCCAGCGGCTGGCAGAGGAGCACCCCGACCAGGCCAAGGCCATTACAGGGCGCCTGGCTGAGATCACCGCTGTCTGGGAGGAATTGAAGAACACTTTGAAGAACCGCGAGGAGTCTCTGGGCGAGGCCAGGAAGCTGCAACAGTTCCTGCGTGAGCTGGATGACTTCCAGTCCTGGCTGTCTCGCACTCAGACAGCCATTGCCTCCGAGGACATGCCCAACACGCTGGCTGAAGCAGAGAAACTCATGACCCAGCACGAAGGCATCAAAAATGAGATCCATAACTATGAAGAAGACTACCAGAAGATGCGGGACATGGGAGAGATGGTGACGCAGGGCCAGACAGACGCACAGTACATGTTCTTGCGACAGAGGCTGCAGGCGCTTGACACCGGCTGGAACGAACTGCACAAGATGTGGGAGAACCGGCAGAACCTACTGTCCCAGTCCCACGCTTACCAGCTGTTCCTCAGGGACACCAAGCAGGCCGAGGCCTTCCTCAACAACCAGGTAAACATTTATCTCACTGCAGTCAAGTGTCCTTTACATCTTCATCACCATGTTCATGACCCACATGTCCTGTGATCTATGTGGATCAAGGTGACTCGGGTTTCTCAATGATAAAATCCTGCCCTGCTGACCAGAGAACCTGACCTGAACATATAACAAAATATTATTTTCAGATGTGCGTAACAGAACAGGTCAGTCCAATCACTGCTGACCACAATTTCTTTCAAGTGTTTATTCAGCCACCTCAGGATTAAAGTATTTCCCCTATTCAAGAGGACCAAAATCTGATGCGATGCTTGGCACTGAATGTTTTACTCCTCAGAGGATGAACCCTTACCTTCCTGTTAGTGTCTTCCTCAGCTGAAACTCAGGATGTTAATGTCCCACAGTGTTTTTACGTGTTAAACCCTGAGTCCTCGCCCCACAGGAGTATGTCCTGGCTCACACTGAAATGCCCACCACTCTTGAGGGTGCCGAGGCTGCCATCAAGAAGCAAGAGGACTTCATGACCACCATGGACGCCAATGAAGACAAGATCAATGGTGTTGTAGAGGCTGGCAGACGGTTGGCGAGCGATGGGAACGTCAACGCCGAGCGTATCCAGGAGAGAGTGGCCTCCATCGACGACAGGTAGACATTCGGTTCAGACGTTTGAGGCTCGTGGGGTTTGTTCAGAATGAAATCTGTTAAACTGCCTTATGGGTTGATTAGTGTGAGTCTGTTGAGCGTCTGTCGCTGCGCTCTTTAATGCTTTTGAGGAATTAAGTCTCAACTTCCCCGATGTTGTCAGCTTTACTGTTACCGGTAGGGGATTCTTCTGCCAAGTGATTAGTAAATAATGAAGTATTCTGTATGTGCTGGTGTCTCGATCTCACTTGTCTTCTACGTCTCAGACATAAGAAGAACAGGGAGGCTGCTGTGGAGCTGCTGATGAGGCTGAAGGACAACAGAGACCTGCAGAAGTTCCTGCAGGACTGCCAGGAGGTCAGCCCCTCCCCCAAAAACCTCCAATACTTTGGACCCTTTAGGTTTTAGTAACCCACTTTACATTTTGTGTGTGTCCAGCTGTCTCTGTGGATCAATGAGAAGATGCTCACAGCTCAGGACATGACCTACGATGAAGCCAGGAACCTGCACAGCAAGTGGCTGAAGCACCAGGCCTTCATGGCCGAACTGCAGTCCAACAAAGAGTGGCTGGACAAGATCCAGAAGGTCGGCCGCCGTTTATGAAGCATTGACTGAACTGCACATGTGCACCTGTACTCCTGTACAGGTGCACCTGTACTCTGCCATAGACCATGGACCATGTGATTCCCAGAGATTCCCTCCAGGAACAGATTTTCTGCATTTTAAAGTCTAAAAGCAAAGTAAAAGTTTAATGCGGTGAAGTGAGCACGGAGTGACAAACCTTTAGAGGACAGAGATCACTTATACGAATGATTTATAGAATTTAAGGTACAGTTTTAACTCTAACCCTAATGTGAACCAGCAAACCTATAAAAACCCTTACATGTCATCATATTATTGATTTTAAAGCTGTTATGGCCAATGTGAATTGAATTAATTGGATTAAATGCAAATATGAAAATACTGATGAATGCAGATTTAAATAGTGGCTTATTTGCCATCGAGACATTAATGAAAACATCAAATTATAAAGTGTTTTGAATCACCTGCTTGCTCTTTGCAAATTACTGTAAGTTTAGTTGGCTTATAGCAGATAATTTTAGCTCAATTAGCTCATCAATTAGCAAATGGTGAAATTTGATGCAACATAGATGAAGAGATGGTTCAGAAAGAAGGTTCATGTGAGGCAGGTGGCCAACAGAACGTGAATCGTGGCTTTTCTTTGTCGTTGTTTTCTGATTATGCCCAGCTGTAACGTCACTCGTGACCTTTAACCTTTGGCTTTTCTCGGTTTGCTGGACCGCAGGACGGCATGCTCCTGGTGGCGGAGAAGCCGGAGACGGAGGCGGTGGTAAAGGAGAAGCTGTCGGCACTGCACGGCATGTGGGAGGAGTTGGAGTCCACCACGCAGACTAAAGCTCAGTGTCTGTTCGATGCCAACAAGGCCGAGCTGTTCACTCAGAGCTGCGCCGACCTCGACAAGTGGATGGGCGGCCTCGAGGGTCAGATCCAGTCCGACGACTACGGCAAAGACCTGACCTCGGTCAACATCCTGCTCAAAAAACAACAGGTACAGCAACAGTAGTACTGCAATAGTGACAGAAGTTGTAGCACCTGCAGTGGTGGGAATTAAATGTATCTACAGAACTCGAATGCACTTCATTTATCGACAGGAAGTGGTTAAAATATTAACTGTAAAGTACAACATAAGAATGCTGTTTTAGACTAATGAATTGGCGAACACTCGATGATCCTTCTGTGGTCCAGCTGAACTTTGAAATCAGGACTGTGATGTGTTTTCGCACTCAGATGCTGGAGAACCAGGTGGAGGTGCGGCAGCGGGAGGTGGTGGAGCTGCAGAGCCAGGTGAAGGCGCTGGGTCAGGAGGTGAAGGACACTGACGAGGTGGACGGGAGGAGGCAGCTGTTGGAGAAGAAGTTCCAGGAGCTGCTGGAGCCACTGCGACGCCGCAGGAATGTCCTGGTGGCGTCCAGAGAAGTTCACCAGTTCAACCGAGACGTCGAGGACGAGATCGTACGTAAAACTGATCCGAGTGTCAGCGTGTTGGTTCTGTTCTGTGCTTTATTACCACACGTTTTCAGAGCTGCGTTGTCTCCGTGGCGCTGCAGCGATGGAGGCAGCACTTCAGAGATGACTGATTAATCAGAGGATGGGTCTACAGCGCCCCCTTCAGGACAATGTTTCTCATTCTGTTCCTGCTGTTCCTTCCAGCTGTGGGTTCAAGAGAGGATGCCTGTGGCTACGTCCACTGACCATGGACACAACTTGCAGACTGTCCAGCTGCTCATCAAGAAGAACCAGGTGAGAGTCTGGCTGAGGTGAGCACCACACTGAGCTCCACCTCCCACAGAGAAACACACTCGACGCCCCTTTGGCTTAATCAGTGTGGCGCTCGCACACATTCCACGTGAATTAATTTATATCCACGATTCAGGCATCCTAACCGGTCTTCTCCTCCCCATCAGACTCTGCACAAGGAGATCCAGGGACATCAGCCTCGTATCGATGACGTCCTGGAGCGCAGCAAAAGCCTCCTGAAGGACGAGTCCTCCAGTGCCGACGTCATCCGTCAGCGCCTGGCCGACCTGCAGGAGCTGTGGAGGCAGCTGATGGAGGAGACGGAGCTCCGTCACGGCCGGCTGGAGGAGGCACACAAAGCCCAGCAGTACTACTTTGACGCTGCCGAGGCCGAGGCCTGGATGAGCGAGCAGGAGCTGTACATGATGTCCGAGGAGAAGGCCAAGGTGGGCGGGCGACGCCTCCATACTCATGACGACTGATAACAAGCCGACCAACCGGTGAACTCGTTTAGAGTGAACCTGCAAACTCGAATGAAGTTCAGATATGAGAGGAGGACAGACAGGCGCGCACACACAGTTTATCTTTCATGTGGTCCCAAACCTGATGTGGTTTGAGGCGTAGCTGATGAATCAGCACTTTCTGTGGTTTGTTGACTCTCACATCGTGTGCTGTCACACTGAAGCTGATTTGTGTCAATGTTTTGGTCAGGATGAGCAAAGTGCCGTCACCATGCAGAAGAAGCATCAGATTGTGGAGCAGGCGGTGGAGGACTACGCTGAGACCGTCCACCAGCTGTCCAAGACCAGCAGAGGACTGGTGGCTGATGGACACCCTGAGAGGTGCACAAACTGATCAAGCCGAACCAGTTCTGCCCAGTTTCTGTTGTTACCATAGTAACAGAAGTGTGTGTTTGTGTGTGTCAGTGAGCGTATCAGCATGCGTCAGTCTCAGGTGGATAAGCTGTACGCCGGCCTGAAGGACCTATCGGAGGAGAGGCGGGGCAAACTGGACGAGAGGCTCCGCCTCTTCCAGCTGAACAGAGAGGTCGATGACCTCGAGCAGTGGATCGCTGAGCGGGAGGTGGTGGCCGGATCACACGAGCTGGGACAGGACTACGAGCATGTTACTGTACGTTACTGCAAGTACCACTACCGATAGTTAGTGATACTGCATGAGCTGGGACACGACTACAAACTAATCTCACTGTTCATACCAGGACTGACAATATGTTACTACCATTGGTGACTTACCACAACAAACCATATTATTACACTTCATACGATTACTGACCTCTGACCTGTGTGCTCTGTGCTCAGATGTTGCAGGAGCGTTTCAGGGAGTTCGCTCGGGACACTGGGAACATCGGTCAGGAACGGGTGGACACCGTCAACCGTCTGGCGGACGAGCTTATCAACGCCGGTCACGGCGACGCAGCGACGGTGGCGGAGTGGAAGGATGGGCTGAACGAGGCCTGGGCGGACCTGCTGGAGCTCATTGACACCAGGACGCAGATCCTCGCCGCCTCCTTCGAGCTTCACAAGTTCTACCACGATGCCAAGGAGATCCTGGGACGCATCCTAGACAAGCAGAAGAAGCTGCCAGAGGAGGTTGGCCGTGACCAGAACACAGTGGAGACGCTGCAGAGGATGCACACCACCTTCGAACATGACATCCAGGCTCTGGGAACACAGGCCAGTCATTGAACCTGCTTTATGGGGACACTTTGGTTTGTGGGGGACAAGCTTTAGTTGAACTTTATATGAAAAGCTTAGCTGTTCGGTCCTGGACACACCTGCATTTAGTTAGGTTGAATTTTAATCCTCTACCATGGCTGTAAGATTCATTTATAGCACTATAGCAAGTATTTCTCAAATTCCCAAAAAACGTTTTTTAGAATTGAGGTGCTTTGAGTTGTTGTGTTTGGTTTCTCAAACTTGTGATTTAGTTTCAGTTATGAAGGCCTTTCTGTGCCAACACAAACTTTAGTTCGTGCTGCTCACCTGATCTTACCTCCTTTAAACCATGTGAACCTGATCCCACTCAGTTCCTCACAGTGAAATTTAAACGTGTTTGTGTTGCAGGTGAGGCAGCTGCAGGAGGACGCGGTCCGCCTCCAGTCGGCGTACGCCGGAGACAAAGCCGACGACATCCAGCGGAGGGAGAGCGAGGTACTGGAGGCCTGGAGGAGTCTGCTGGAGGCCTGTGACGAACGCCGGCTCCGCCTCCTCGACACCGGAGACAAGTTCAGGTTTTTCAGCATGGTCCGAGACCTGATGCTGTGGATGGATGACGTGATCCGGCTCATCGAGGCCCAGGAGAACCCCAGGTAACAGGAGTGAGCTGCTGTCTGCTGGGCCTGTCGTCTGATAACCGCCGTGATCTGATAAAAGCTGTGTGTGTGTCCTCGTGTGTTCAGAGACGTGTCGTCAGTGGAGCTGCTCATGAACAACCATCAGGGCATCAAGGCTGAGATCGATGCCCGAAACGACAGCTTCACAGCCTGCATCGAGCTGGGCAAAGCTCTGCTGGCCAGAAAACACTACGCTTCAGAGGAGGTGAGGAGCAGAGAGTCACAGGCACACCTGAGATATGATCAGCGAGCTGGAGCTCCGCAGCTAACTGAGCTAGCTGAGCTAACTGAGCTAGCTGAGCTAACTGAGCTAACTGAGCTAACTGAGCTAGCTGAGCTAACTGAGCTAGCTGAGCTAACTGAGCTAACTGAGCTAACTGAGCTAGCTGTAGCTGCGGCTAAAGAGCAACAGTGACTGCTGAATTCAGTTTCTCCTTTAAATAACGAAAAAATGTGAAAACAGTTTTTGTGTTGAGAGAAAACTCAACAGTGAAGACACGATGTGACGTTTTGTTCTTGCGCTTGTGTCCCGCACACAGCAGTGTTTTCTCAGATGTGCTGCTGCCTGATTCAAGCTGATTTAGTTTTCCACAGTTGAAGGTTTGTAGTGGTGTGAGTGGAAGCAGGCGGGCTGCTGACTTCCTGTCTGTGTTCAGATCAAAGAGAAGCTGCTGCAGCTGACCGACAAGAGGAAAGAGATGATCGACAAGTGGGAGGATCGCTGGGAGTGGCTGCGACTCAGTAAGACTCACACGTCCTGTTTCATCCCTGTTACCTGTCTGCCCGTCACCTGATCACTGAACTCACACGGGGTCACGTGTCTGACGCTCGCCGTCTGTTAAAGAAGCCCGCGAATAACACACATCGGTCGGGTTCTGCAGGAGCTCTGAGGATTAAACCTGCTGCAGGTTTAGAAACCGTTTGTCTGAACCAAGACCGCGACGCACACACTCAGTTTACAGACAGGAAGCAGCTACAGACTGATTTCAACTGTCAGTTTGTGGTCATGTTATATAATGCTAATGTTTCTGAGTAGCTGCACTGAAGAGAACTTCATGAGATTGGTCTACTCTCAGTTAAGTTTGACTTATTGGAAATGTTTGGATCTCACTGAAATGTTGTGGGGTGAAGTTTGTGAACGCGACAACAAAATCCTTTTAAAAGGTGTTTTTATATGTGAGGGAAATCACACACATCAACTCGAGCTGGCCGAATAGAAATCATCTCGACCGTTAGCTCGTTCGCTCGCGAGCCAGGCTTGGTCTACTTCCTGGAGTAGCAGACTCCAAACGCCAACAGTCAGATTTTCACATGAACAGCTGAAGTCCAGAGTAGATGGTGGGTCTGACTGGTCTGACTGTGTCCCCCCTCAGTCCTGGAGGTGCACCAGTTCTCCCGGGACGCGGGTGTGGCCGAGGCCTGGCTGCTGGGCCAGGAGCCCTACCTGTCCAGCAGGGAGATGGGTCAGAGCGTGGACGAGGTGGAGAAGCTCATCAAACGGCACGAGGCCTTCGAGAAGTCGGCCGCCACCTGGGAGGAGCGCTTCTCTGCTCTGGAGAGGCTGACTACGGTGAGCACAGAGGGACAAAATCAATGAACTCATCACCACTTATCTTTTAATCTTTTTCCTTTCAGAAACTAAAACCAAGCAGCGTGTTCTGAGAGCAGCCAAAAGGGCGGAAAGCCTCGCGTTACAGCCAGGCTGCAGTCACAGTTCATCATTTCAGTCTCACAATGTGAAGTAACTTTCTTTCAGCCAATCACAGCCGCTTGTCCCTGTGTTTGTCCGTCTGTCCGTTTTCAGCTGGAGCTGCTGGAGGTGAGGAGGCAGCAGGAGGAAGAGGAGAGGATGAGGAAGCCGCCGTCTCCGGAGCCGCCCGTCATGCAGCAGGAGGAGTCTCAGCAGCTCAGGTGTCTCGCTCACCTCATGCCGGTTTGAGCACAGCGGCCCCTGCTGGTCGTCAGAGGAAGTGCAGGTGGTCAGTGATTGTAACGCAGTGTGTTTGTGTCTCTGCAGCGGAGTCGTCAGTCAGAACGGACTGCCGTCAGACCAGGACTCTCCTCGGGTCAGTACTCACATCAACGTGTCCCTGTGGACAGCAGCAGCAGCAGTATGGACACATGTCCTCCTGAAGAAGACAGTTAACGAGACAACGGGCAGCATTTTGAATGTCAGGATAGGCAGACAGGAGGACTAAACTGAAATAGAAATAAGAAAAACTACTAATGGCCACATGTCACTCTGACAGTCTGTCCTCATGCTGATGGAAAGTCTGTTTAAATGGTCCCCGGGCGGCTTTAGCTGTCAGCAAAATGTCTCACTGTGAAGTGGACGAAGACACTTCATTGCTTCTCATCAACATGAGGAGATGACGACTGACTTGTGTGAACTGTTCCTTTAATGAGGCCTGTTGAGTTTAGTGAGACTCACTGCAGTCCTGTGTGTCGTCTCACGTTCGTTTGTCCTCCTCTTCAGGACGGCGTGGACGGTGGAGACCTGGTGAACGGCATGGCAGAGCGGAGTTCCAAGGAGCCGAGCCCCGACGGCTCCCCGACCGCCGGCAGGAAGAAGACGAGCCAGTCGTCCACGCTGCCCTCCAAGAACCAGGACTTGTCTCCGTCCTCGCTGCTGGAAGGACTCCTGCACCGCAAACATGAGTGGGAGGGACACAACAAGAAGGCGTCCAACAGGTAACATCAAAGGTCCAATGCTGCAGCAGATGTCTCACTCCTGTCCGCACACTAATCATCACCTGATCCTGCCATCCTGTGATTGGCAGGTCATGGCACAACGTCTACTGTGTCATCAACAACCAGGAGATGGGCTTCTACAAGGACAGCAAGGCGGCGGCGCAGGGAGTCCCGTACCACAACGAATTACCCATCAGCCTGAAGGAGGCCACGTGCGACGTGGCGTCCGACTACAAGAAGAAGAAACATGTCTTCAAACTCAGGTGAGACGAGTCTCCTTCACACACGTGGACACAAAGCAGGACAGCTGTCACACGCATGCTGACCAGGTCTGCCTGATAACACGTGTGTTTGTGTGTCGGTGTGAACAGGAAACCGAACAGGTGTGAATGAGGCGTAAACGACTGCTGCGTTGCTCACTTTGCTCTTCTTCGTTTCAGACTCACTGATGGAAACGAGTACCTGTTCCAAGCCAAAGACGAGGTACGTTCTCCTCTCTCATGTTTGTGTGGTGATGTGCGAGCAAGTCCAGAACCAGCAGGTCGGTTCGGGTCGGGTCAGGCTTCATCCGTCTACTCTGTCCTCTGTGTCGCCCCCTGCAGGAGGAGATGAGCACCTGGATCCAGACCATCCTGAGCGCTAACGCCGACCGCTCTGACGGGAAGGGCAGCAATCCCGGCACGCCGGCGTCTGGGCGCGCTCAGACGCTGCCGGCCGCCGTGACGCTCACCACCGAGTCGAGTCCCGGCAAGAGAGAGAAGGACAAAGAGAAGGACAAGGAGAAACGTTTCAGTCTGTTCAGCAAGAAGAAGCAGTAGAAAGTGAAACTGACACACACTCCGACATCTTTAGCTTCTTTAAAACCCTCGCACTCCTTATTAACTGGAATCTGCTTCACACCTGAGCTGCTTCGAGCTTCGTGAAGGTCTTGGACAGAGCGGCGACCTGAAGCCATCGCTCAGCTCGCTCTGACGAGGCCTTCGTGAACCTGATCCAGCCGTTAACCCTCCGACACAAAAACGTCACACGAGCCGCTGACGTCTGCAGACGGATCAGCTTTCGGCCTCTGACGGCGTTTAAAGATCTGCGTCCAAAGTCAATGATTCCTTGAAACGAGAAACAAATGAAGGAGGTTGACGGCTGAGGAGCAGAAACGGGTTTGGTCTTTTTCTTCCTGACGTTTTGGTTTGGCGTGCGGTTTCGCGGTCGGTCGCCGAGGCGACAGAGCGGCTCGCTCGTCATGACGCCCGAGTCCCGACACGCTCTGTCGTCGCGGTGCTGCGTCTAAACCGCCGCCCCTCTCGCTCCATCTCGGTGATGTCACACTTGTTTTTCTTTGTTTGTTTTTTATTTTTCTACTTCTGAGTTTCTTCCCCAGTTTGTGACTTTAGGGACGTTCTTCCTCTGCCTTTGAGAAATTGGACCAACAGTGCATTTTGCTTTACGATCATGTTGACTTTTTGTTTGTTCTCTGCAGCTCCGCAGCCATTTTGCTCTGTCCTAAAGGCAGCCGGTCGCGTCGGCGGAGGTGTATGATGTAGAAATGTCCACCTGCATGCTTCGCCTGAATCACTCACCTGAAACTAAACACCTCCTCGTTTTTCAAAAACCTTTCTCTTGGTTTTCTTTGGCTCTGCTGTACGTTTCAGATCCTTCAGGATGTGCGAGGCGTCCAGTCCTGCAGACAGCAGGCGGCGTCCGGCTGTGGAGACGTGAAGGTTGCTTGCTTGTGGTCGCACTGCGCTGCGTTCAGACTTCCTGCTCTTTGATACTCGTGCTGTCACTGTTTATCTATCGTACTGAACATGTATGGGAGTTACGCCATCTTACTGCACAATCAGAATTACATCTATAGGAATGAAGAAGAAGAAGCTGTTTGAGGCCAAATATTTAAGCAGAAGTTAGACCATAAAGGCTTTTCTCATGTATGAACCTGCACCTGTAGACTTTAAAGCTCTCTGTCAAATCTGTGCGATGTCATTAAAGCTTTTAAACTTTAAACTGTCCTCTTGTCTTCGCTAACCACAAACCGTCAAACCTGCTGATGAAATCCTCCCACAGTTCAGGCTGAAATGTCTCATGGTGTCCACTGCCAGTCCAGAAGCTCACGCTGGACCCCGAGGACCCCCTGTTGTCCCCAGTTCATTGTTTGTGTTGATGGCTGAGTCGGCAGCAGCTGGTTTCACAGCTGGACCTCCGGACAGCCGACCTGCGGCGCTGCAGCTCCAGACTGAACGGACACCGAATTTATCTGTTCACCAAAAAATAACAGAATTTATCGAGTATTTAATTTGGATTATTTTGAATCCTGCCGTCACGTAAACAGTCGACAGGAAACTGAGCGTCAGCCTTTGTGGAAATAAACCACACACGTCTCCCTGTGGTCCTGAAGAGCTTTCCCTTGGCCGCTGGGTTTCGTCTTGTGTATGGGGTCAGCAGGCAGGTCAGGCTCCTGGTTCGGGTCTGGCTTGAGGTCAGGGACCCTGCTATCAAAACACTACACCTCCCATCATGCACGGCGGGCTACTGAGCGTATCGCCGCAAGCCGCACCTGACCTGACGCTCTGAGAGAGGCGGGAAGCTCGCGGAGGTTAGCGCGAAGAGGACCGGAATCTGCGGATTTCAAAATAAAGCTAAGTAACTCGTCATTAAAATAAACAAAAGAAATATGTTTTCAAAATACACACTTGAATAATTTAAAGATACAACACTGATATTGTTACTTTTAATTTTACTAAGTGTAAAGAGTTAAATCTTCATTGTAATAACGGACGCTTAATTTTAACTTGTGCCCACTGAAATACCACGTATTCACTTCTACAGATACTCCTGTTGTAAAGTGTTATCAAATATACAATGTAATAAACAGGCATAATCAGAATCAGAATCAGAATTGACTTTATTGCCATTGTAAGTGAAGAGGTTCCACATTACTAAGAATTTGTCTTGGTGATTGGTGCATACATAGAACGTAACGAGTAACATATAATAGTAGAATAAAATAGAGTAAGGTAAAACAAAATAAAATAAGTATAATAAATATGTTCTGGTCCAAAAATGAGGTAGTACAGAGTGGAAGTATAGTGCAAGTAGGTGAGGTAAACAGTGCAAATGGTCAGCAGGTGGATCATGACATGAGCAGAAATCAGTTCCTGTACTGAAGTAACTAAAGTGCAGAGCAGCATGTTAGTCAGTTGGTGTTCAACAGTCTAACAGCACAGGGGAAGAAGATGTTCTTGTGGCGTGAGGTTTTGGTCCGAATGGACCATAACCTCCTGCCTGAAGGGAGTTTCTCAAAGAGTCCATGTCCAGGGTGAGAAGGGTCAGCTGTGATCCGACCTGCACACCTCAGAGTCCTGGAGGTCTACAGGTCTCTGAGAGATGGAAGGCTGCAGCCGATCACCTTCTCAGCAGAGCGCACAGCACGCTGCAGTCTGTGCTTGTCCCTGGTGGTGGCCCCAGCGTACCACACGGTGATGGAGGAGGTGAGGATGGACTCAATGATGGCCGCGTAGAACTGAACCACCATCTTGGTTGGCACCTTGCGTTTCCTCAGCTGCCGCAGGAAGAACATCCTCTGCTATGCCCTTTTGATGAGGGAGCTGATGGTCAGCTCCCACTTGAGGTCCCGGGTGATGGTGGTACCCAGGAAGCAGAACGAGTCCACCGTGGAGATGGGGGTGTCTGTCAAGGTGAGGGGGAGCGATGGAGCTGGCACTTTCCGAAAGTCAATGATCATCTCCACTGTCTTCTGGGCGTTCAGCTCCAGGTTGCTGTTGTTGCCGCACCAGGACACCAGACGGTCCACCTCCCTCCTGTAGGCAGACTCATCCCCGTCCGAGATGAGACCGATGAGGGTGGTGTCGTCTGCAAACTTAATCAGCTTGACAGACTGGTGGCCGGAGGTGCAGCAGTTGGTGTAGATGGAGAAGAGCAGAGGGGAAAGTACACAGCCCTGGGGGGTCGGTGCTGATGGTGCGGGTGTCCGAGACATTCTTCTCCAGCCTCACATGCTGTTTCCTGTCTGTCAGGAAGTCAGTGATCCACAGGCAGGTGGGGTCAGGCACGTTCAGCAGGGACAGCTTGTCCTGGAGGAGAGCTGGAGCTAATAACTTGTGTCTCGACTTTGTAGGGTCGTGGGTGGGCTGGATCCCATCCCAGCTGATGGGGTGCAACCTGACCAGGTCAGCAGTTCATCCCGGGGCGGGCGTGTGGGCATTGGGTCCGGAGGCTCCCTGTTCGAGGTGCGAAACGCGAATACGCTCTAATGAATTTATTTTGAAAGGTGTAACAGGAAATGGCGGTGTTTGCTCTTTCCGCCTTGACGCTGTCAGTTATCCCTGGGATCCCCGTTAATACCTCAGATTCCCTCGTCATTTCTCTTTATTTTCCCGGTTACTGTCGGACCGGGTCGCTGCTGCGGGTCTCTGCCGGGTTAACCCGTGTCCACCGACCTGCAGGAGCAGGTGCAGTCGATGTGGGACGGATCGGACGTCGGTTTTCTCTCGGGTTGGGATGCGGATTGGCGCTGCTGTAATCTCCGGATTTCAGCTGGAGGCAGCGAACAGACGGCGGCAGGAATCAGCGCAGAGATTTTCTGATTTCAGCCTTAAGACGCTTCGTTTGCGGAATTACCGTAAATGTGCACCGAGTGTCCGTTATTTTCGGTTAGAATAACGCAGATTACAGGCACGACGTGGACACGACGTGGACAGAGACATGTGTCCTGTACAGATCGTGTTTGTGTGGTGACCTTCCGCTGATGTCCCGGGTTTGGTGACATCTTCAAACTAAACCCTCCAGTTTGGGTCATGACTCAGAAAAACGTTATCAGAAGGTTTCCACAGAACCTTTCTGTTCCTAAAAATGTCCATGTAGGCTCCTGTACCTGCTAATATTCTGCTCGCATTTAAAGAACGTGTGGAGAACCTGGAGGAACGTTTTATAAAGACAAGCTAATGAAACGAACACCAGACGTCATTTCATAACCTTAACGAACCATGTGAGAACATTGACAGAGCTCATTTCATTTGCTTTATTGTTGTAGTTTGAAACACTTTAGGTTGGAAACATTTTCTAAATTTGCTTGTTTTTACAATTTATAACCAAACTGCAAAGATCTCAGAACGTTTTTACATCCAGAAATGATTTTACTAATTTTTGGAAAAGTCCTACCAATTGACTTGTGAGTGACTTTATGAGACTTGATTTTGTTCAGTAAAAAGTCGTTTACTACAGAAACTGACAAGTGTAATTTTTGTTACCTGAACAGGTGACAGGTGTTTTAATTGGCTGAGGGCTGAGACTGACTTTTGTTCTGGGGTTGTAGGCTGTAGCTTCGTCCATCCGGGTTGTTTGATTGATTCCCGATCAGCTCTCAGATCAGTTGAATCATTTAGTCTACCAGCCAAAATCTTGTTTTGATTTTTGGACGTGTCGCTTTGTTGTGAGGTTCATCTTCTTAACCGTGAAAGAAAGAAAAGGCAGAAATGTAAGCTTGTCAATGTTTTGTTGATGACTCCCCGCTGTGTCATCGGTTTGAACCTCAAACTTCTGCTGAGTCGTTGTGGGGCAGTGAGGCTGCAGGTTGGAATTATGGGAAGCGTAGTTGGCTGCTGCACGCTTAAAGAGACTACAGTGACGTGACTAACAGCGACTAACGGCAGGTTTGGATGGACACGTGTTTTTGTGTTCGTACAGGAGAGGTTTTGTCTAGCAGATGCTACATTGCTGCTGCTCAGGACGAACCCGATCAGAGCCCATCAGACTTCCTGGTTTAAACCAGCAAGGCGCACTTGGTTTTTCTTTGTGGATTTTTAAACTTTAAGCCGACATGTCGGATAAGACGGCACCACGATGCCAGCTGAGGCTGGAGTGGATCCACGGATACCGAGGTCACCAGTGTCGTAACAACCTGTACTACACCGCAGGAAAAGAGCTGGTGTACTTCGTGGCCGGGGTGGGCGTGGTCTACAACACCCGAGAACACACCCAGAAGTTCTACCTGGGACACAATGATGACATCATCAGGTGAGGTGGTTTTCATGTGCTCATCAGAGGCAGAACGCTGCACTGAAGTTTGTGTGCTAGCCATGCTGTCAACACCTGGTGAACAGCTGGGTGAGAAAATGAAGACGTCAACTACAACTCCCAGAGTGCATTTCACTGAGAAACTGCCAATCGCAAAGCTTCAGCTAATCAGAAAGATTCCACTTTACAGGAAGCCGATGAAACTGTGATTTAAAAGAGTAACTGAACCCCAGAGTTGTGACTTACCTTCTGCTATCCATGAAATTCCAAAAATGCATCTAGAACATGAAAGTACCGACTTGGGCCAGATGGGCGGCGCCGCCGGGGGTGGTTGAAGTGAAAGCTTCACAATCTGGTGGTGTTTTTTGCAGCCGGCATCGACGCGTCTTGCCACCAGCTAATGAATACTAAACCTAACTGATGCTAAACCAAACAACTAAAGGACGAGCTGAAGCTAACCTGCTAGCTAACAGCCGTCTGAAATCGCTAACTAACCCTCTAAATACTGTAAATACAAAACTAACTATAAAATTAACACCAAAGTATCTATGCTAACGTTACCATGAAACAAGTCAGTCACAATATTAAACCCACGTAATCCACTCAAACTGCTCTCAGCGGTCACCTCAGTCTTACAGGCGGAGGCAGGGGTGGTGTTGGTGACGTAGGCTGCCTCCAAAACGTCACCTGCCTCCAGCTCAGCCACTCACAGAATTCAGTTGTAATAGCAGGTTTCACCCTGTAGAGGGCAGTCGCTACGCACATTCATAACACAAACAGAAAATTCAAATACTTTACACTAAAATGTCAAGATTTGGACCGGAATCAATCAGTGACATGACTAAATATCTATTTAGATTGATTTTCAGCAGAAAAAAGTGGTTTAGGGGTTTAGTTACCCTTTAAAGTCATGTGCTGGCTTCTCAATGGCAACAGCAGCTGAGGATTGTGGGTGTTGTGGTACTGGAGACAGATTACTCAGAAACAAAGTGTAAATTAAACTAGTGCTTGTGACGTGAACATGCGTGATGGCAGTGTGACCCACAGAGCAGCAACAGCTACACAGTAAATATACACAGTAAAAGTACACATTAAAAGTACACACTAAGGATTGAATTCTGTCTGTGTTCACTTGGACTCAGATAGTTTAATTGTCTCATGACTGATTGGTGATGCAGGAGAGTGTGTTTCCATGGAAACAAGAGATGTAGCGGTGAGGAGGGTCCTCACTGTGACAGATGTTCCAGATGCTGCTGCAGGCCCCCCTGCAGGTCTCCGTCTGACCCAGTTCAGCAGCAGCACATCGTGTCTCTGTTAAAGAATCAGTTCGCTGTTTATCTTTAAATGTATTTTTTTACGTAAATGTAAAATGTAAACTAAAACAGTTCAGGTCTTAAAACTGGTTTTTGACTTGAAGAGTGGAGCCACAAGGTGGAGGAGCCCACGTAGCCCAGTCTGACCAGTCTGGGATTAATGTCACGATGTGGGCAGAAACAGAGCAGTAAACCTGATCTGGCCTCTGGGCTCATAGTCAAGTCCAACACACACCACCCCGGGGTCCTCGGGGGCCCCTGAGGGCCAGTTCCAGTCCTCGTGACCCTGGACTGTCGTGTTTGTGACTCAGCAGCAGCTAATCGATGAGAAATCAAATCCAGTGGAATGCTCCTTTAACTGCTGTAGCAGATCGGGGCAGGAAGTGGCTGCTGTTTGAGTCCCACGGCCTGATGGGAGCTGACAGCTGAAGGAAAAAACGCTGATGATGAAGACGAGCCGGTGAAGACCGCTGGCAGTGTGAGCACAGTCCTTCCCCTCACGTTGTGCTGTGACAAGCCTCTGACCTGAGATCAGATTGAGATCAGATGAGAGACACTGAGAGAAGTTCAGCAGCCGCACAAACGGCTGCAAAAATAAACACCAAAGAATATCACAAAGAATGTTCACAGTGTTGACACAAATCTGAGGCTCTGCCTGTCTCTCTGTCTGTCTGTCTGTCTGTCTCTCTCCCTGCCTGCTTGTCTGTCTCCCTGCCTGTCTTTCTCTCTGTCTGTCTGTCTGTCTCTCTCTCTGCCTGTCTCTCTCCATGCCTGCCTCTTTCTCTCTCCTTGCCTGTCTGTCTCTTTCTCTGTCTGTCTCTCTCTCTGCCTGTCTGTCTCTCTCTGCCTGTCTCTCTCCCTGCCTGCCTCTTTCTCTCTCCCTGCCTGTCTCTCTCCTTGCCTGTCTGTCTCTCTCTGCCTGTCTCTCTCCCTGCCTGCCTGTCTCTCTCCTTGCCTGTCTGTCTCTCTCTGCCTGTCTCTCTCCTTGCCTGTCTGCCTCTCTCTGCCTGTCTCTCTCTCCCTGCCTGTCTCTCTGTCAGCCTGGCGATCCATCCGGATAAGATCCAGGTGGCGACGGGTCAGGTGGGTAAGGACCCGTTCATCTGTATCTGGGACACCTACGCCATGCAGACCGTGTCCATCCTGAGGGACGTCCACACACATGGAGTGGCCTGCCTGGCCTTTGACTCTGATGGACAGGTGAGACCACGCCCCATCGCTATGATGTCACTGGTTGTGGTTAATGTTATATTAACTAACAGAGCGGAGCTACGTGTTACTTCACACATGGATCAGTGTACTTCATGTCTGCTTCCTGTTTCTGTTTTGCAGCGGCTGGTGTCAGTCGGCCTGGATGCCAAGAACACGCTGTGTGTCTGGGACTGGAGGAGAGGACGAGTCCTCGCCATGGCAACCGGACACTCGGACAGAGTAGGACTCTTTGTTCACACTGTAACTGACACACAGCGTCAAACCCCTGCTTGCTGTGAGGCAGCTCGTAAGTCCCCATAGGAACTACGTGAACTTGTCTTTTCTACAGATCTTTGATGTGGCCTGGGATCCGTTCCAGTCCAGTCGTCTGGTCAGCTGTGGAGTCAAGCACATTAAGGTGAGTCTATTAGAGTTTGACATGACGAACGATTTCGCTGGATGTCATCGTTCAGCTGTCTGGTTTTCGGTTCTTTAGTACTTTGAAGTGATGGTTGATGACTCTTGATGTCCACGTGTCTGCAGTTCTGGACACTGTGTGGGAACGCTCTGACTCCAAAAAGAGGCATTTTTGGGAAGACGGGCGACCTGCAGACCATCCTGTGTGTTTCTGCAGCCAAAGACGAGCTGACGTACTCTGGAGCTCTGAACGGAGACGTTTACGTGTGGAGAGGCATCACTCTGATCAGGACTGTCCAGGCTGCACACGGGGTTCGTGCACACACATCCACACGCCTGCAGAACATGTCGGTCCTTTGCAGCACTCACATGAACTCGGTGTCTGTGTTGTTCAGGCGGGGATCTTCAGCATGCACGCCTGCGAGGAAGGATTCGCCACGGGAGGACGAGACGGCTGCATCCGACTGTGGGACGTCGACTTCAAACCCATCACCAAGATCGACCTGAGGGAGGCCGAGCAGGGATACAAAGGTGTGAGCGTGTTGTCACATCCCGAGTCCTCACAGCGTCTGTTTCAGCGGTCGGCTCGCCGCTCACAGGGTGTTTCTGACTGTGGAGGTTTCATTCTGCTGAGGATTAACGAGTCTGGTGAAGTGTTTTCGCCGACAGTATGTGTGATGAGTCGTTTTTAGAGACTCCACCTCATGAGCTTTTCAGTTTGTACTTTCACCCACTAACAAATCTACTGGACGTCAGAGGGACTGAAAAGTCCGGATTGCCAGGACCCGTGGTGTGTTGGGATCAGTATACTGTGAATAAAATCATGTTGATCCCGGTCCAGTCGCTGCGCCGACGTGCTGAAGTCATGTGGTTTGATGCTGATGGATGTTAAGTATCTCAGCTGTCTGTCTTATTCATCAAACCAAAGATGCTCCTCCTGGACCTTTTGCATCAAATGACCACAAGCTGCACTGAATGAATAAGTAACGAAACCAGAGATAAATATTTGAGCTGAAGCAATGATTGATGTGTCAGTCGAGGCACAATTGATCTGCAACAATTTGATTATTATCCATTGACTACACTGGTCCCAGCTTCTCTCCATACCTGTGAACTCTGGCAGACTGGGATGTTTTGACCAAGCAATGAATCAAGATCATCTGAGAACTAAGCCGCAGATGAACTAATGGATAATAATTACTAGCTGCAGCTGCGCTTTATGTCGAAGTCCCCCGTCAGAGCATGAAGATGTGTTCAGTCTGCTGTATGAAGAGGCTGAAACTGTTACCGACATGTCAGGTGTGGTTTTGGTTTCAGGTCTGTCGATCCGCAGTGTTTGCTGGAAGGCCGACCGGATCCTGGCAGGGACACAAGACAGCGAAATCTTCGAGGTCATGGTCCGAGACCGGGACAAACCGGTTCTGTTGATGCAAGGTCACAGTGAGGGCGAGCTGTGGGCCCTCGACCTGCACCCCAAACAACCGGTCGCTGTCACCGGGAGCGACGACCGCTCGGTCAGGTGGGTCTGAACCACCACCACTGACGGCTGCCGATCGGCCGAGCTTATGTCTCACCTGTCTGCCTCTCACCTGTCTGTCTCTCAGGCTGTGGAGTCTTCCTGACCACACTCTGCTGGCTCGTTGTAACATGGAGGAATCTGTCCGCAGTGTTTCCTTCAACAACGACGGATCTCAACTTGCTCTGGGCATGAAAGACGGATCCTTCACGGTGCTGCGTGTCAGGTGACCTCAGGGTTGTGTTGCTACTCCTAAACGGGTTCATTCATTCTGTTCTTACTCGGATGTAAAACCATAAATATTTGTTGTTATTCAGTCGAAGAGCACTTAGCTTCCCATACAGATACTTTGGAATTTGTGTTTAGCTACAGGAGCAAATCAAGGAGGCTAATTTCAGTTTTATTGAGATTGATTGATTGGTTTATACTCAGAGCAAGAGTTTCAAGTGACTCGTTAAAACTGATGTTTAGTTGGAAAGCTCTGATAAAAACCTTTAGTCGTAACTCCCAAACTTCTACAAGCTGGCGAGTGAAAAGTCAACCAGTAAGTCACAATGTAGACATTAATGAGAGTAAAATACAGGCTGAAACCTGGAGTTTCCCTTTGAGAGAGTCGAGATAAACTCCGCCGAAGTTCAGGATCATCTGGTCACTGCTTGTGTAATCATTTTACACAGAAAATCTAGAGTCAGTTTTAATTAATGTCAGATGATTTTGTTTTTGCTTTATTTAACCTTAACCTTTAAACTGAAAGGCCTCAGTGAGATTAAAAATCTCCTTTTCAAGAATGTCCAGGTTGAGACAGGCTGCGATAACGCTGAGTGACAACATAACACAAAAGCGCCACAAAATCACAGTTAGACAGAAAAACAATTATAAAATCATGCCAGAAATGTCTCAGTTTGGTCAAAAGGTGGTACGAATAACTAAAGTGACATCTTTCAGGGACATGACCGAGGTCGTGCACATCAAAGACAGGAAGGAGGTGATTCATGAGCTGAAGTTTTCTCCAGACGGTTCCTTCCTGGCGGTTGGATCCAATGATGGGCTGGTCGACATCTATGCTGTCGCCCAGCGTTACAAAAAAGTGGGTGAGTGCAGCCGCTCCACCTCCTTCATCACCCACCTGGACTGGTCAGTCGACAGCCGCTTCCTGCAGATCAACGACGGTGCCGGAGAGCGACTCTTCTACAGAATGCCAGGTACAAATCTTAGTCCGAGGCTCCAGTGCACCGAAACGGTTTGGTTTGTTGTTTTTGTCCCAGAGTGATTGTAGTGGGACTTACCAGTCTAGACCGAGGATTATCTCTCCAAACCCCAAAACTCTCCCTGACCTTTTGACTTTTTGGTCTCCTCCTGCGTCCTACAGCAGGGAAGCTGGTTCCTAAAGAGGAGGCGAAGGGGATCCACTGGATGACATGGACCAGTGTCATTGGGGCTGAGGTGAACGGCATCTGGCCAAAATACTCAAACATGACTAACGTGAATTCTGTGGATGCCAACTATAGCAGTGCTGTGCTGGTGACCGGAGATGACCTCGGCCTCGTCAAACTCTTCAGGTTCCCCTGCCTCAAGAAAGGTTGTACTGACACGTATAGACCTTTTCCACTACAGAAAGCCACTTTTAGACTTTGTTTCAGTCGTAGGAACCGGGGTCTGAACCCAGTCCTTGAGGTACTTCCTGGTGCCTTAGTAACTACAGGAGTAAACTTTGAGTTTTGCCAGTTTACAATAAACGGGTCTGATGAGGGACTCTGTGGGATTCATAGTGACCCCCAACTGACGCCCAACCCCACTCCTGCAGCCATCCGTCTCTGGACTCATGACTTGTTTTTAACAGCAATCTCTGCATCTTCTTCCTCAAACAGGAGCCAAATTCAAAAAGTACATTGGCCACTCCGCCCATGTGACAAACGTTCGCTGGTCCAACGACCTGCAGTGGGTCGTCAGCACTGGCGGCGCTGACCACGCCGTCTTCCAGTGGAGGTTCCTGCCGGAGGGTGTCATGAACGGAGTCCTGGAACCCCTCCTGCAAGGTAACGCCAACATTTACCACTTCAGCATTTATCTCAGATCAGTACTGGACCAGGTGTTTATGAGGTGTGTACGTGCTGTGTGTGTATTCTGGGATGCGTATTATTTTATAATTTGTTTAAGAAATAATAAAAACTGTCATGATTTTTCCTTGCTGGTGTCCTCAGAGGGTTACGCCGACTCCAACAGCGGAGAGTCGGACTCGGATGTGTCCGACGTCCCCGAGCTCGACTCAGACATCGAACAGGAAGCTCAGACCAGCTATGAACGTCAGGTGACCAGAAAACAAGTCAGTTACATGCTTTAAGTTTCCTGTCTGTCGCACTGACACACCTGACTCTGACTCACCTGTCTGCAGGTGTATAAGGAGGACCTGCCTCAGCTGAGGAAGAAGCTGATTGGTTCCCTGAAGCGGCAGAAAGCTCCAGAAGAGGGTCTTCGTCTGCAGTTCGTTCATGGGTAACAATGTCTGAACAGACAGGATGAAGTTTTGTGCTCATTATGACTCATCAGACTGTCAGCAGTTTGAATTGTTGTTTGTTTAGAACAGCCTCTGCTAACTTACACCAAGGCCAAGGTATTGATCTTTTATTATTGACTTCGTCACATGCACGTGAAAGGACAAGTAGTAATAATTCATTAGTTAATAATAACAGATTGCTTTCTCGTGTTTGGGTGTGCAGCCTTTTGGGGGGACCAGTTTCTGTCTTAGTGTGAGAAATGAGGTGAAATGCTTCAAACACGTATGGACGGACGATGTTGTTGAAAACACGTCCTCTCTGGTCGTTCCGTCCTCCCGCTGGGCTCAGCGGGATGAAGCGCTCCGTGTGAGGTGACCAGCGGTGGACCTGACCGAGGCTGGTTTCCTGTCTCCTACAGGTATCGGGGCTTTGACTGCCGTAACAACCTGTTCTACACTCAGGCGGGGGAGGTGGTCTACCACGTGGCCGCCGTTGGTGTTGTCTACAACCGGTTGCAGCACAGTCAGAGGTTTTACCTCGGCCACGACGACGACATCCTCAGCCTCACCGTCCACCCGCTCAAGGACTATGTGGCTTCCGCACAGGTACGTCTGGCCAATCAGAATGCTGCATGTTATCGTCAGACTCACAGTGGGAGTGTTTCTGATAGGCTGTCTGTGTGTTCAGGTGGGCAGAGACCCGGCTGTCCACGTCTGGGACATCCAGACGCTGAAGTGTCTGTCACTGCTGAGGGGTCATCACAGTAAAGGAGTGTCTGCCCTGGAGTTCACAGGTACCCTGACTGACTGCACCATTTGGTACATTGCAGTTAGTTATAACTGGCTGTCTGTGAGTACTGAAGTGTCTTCTTGTCTCTTGTCTCCTCTGGGGGCCGCCGAGGTTGGAGAAGCGGCTTGTGATCGGAGGGTCACTGGTTCGATTCTCCCACCGGACGGCAGGAGAAATTTGGGTGTGGTGGAGTGATTAATGCCCCCCCCCCATTAGCCGGCTGATGTGCCCTTGAGCAAGGCACTTAACCCCCAATATGCTCCCCGGGCGCTTGATGCTGCCCACTGCTCCTGTGTGTGTTTCACTGCATGTAATTTGCCAGGTGTTGCATATGTGTGTTCAACTAAGGATGGGATAAATGCAGAAGACGAATTCAGTGTGTGTGTGTAAAAATATATATACTGTCAATAAAGTGATTCTTCTTCTTCTTCTTCTTCCTGTCCTTCCTCTCCTGTATCTCTGTGTCAGCGGATGGGAAGAGTCTGATCTCTGTGGGACTCGATGAATTTCACTCCATCGTCGTCTGGGACTGGAGGAAAGGAGAGCGACTGGCCAAGGCCAGGTGAGCCCATCTGAAGCCTACCTGTGTGCCTTACACACCTGACACCTGTAAACCGTGCTGTTGTGCTCAGAGGTCTGAGTGTCCCATGTCCTACCTGAGACACAGCTGTCCATGTGTCTGCAGGTCACAGACGTGGACACCACACGTGTCTCAAGCTAAATCTGCTTACTTCCTCACGTTTCGCACATCAGGTTGGCAGGTGTTCACACTTTGGCGGCACTTTCAGACATCTCATCAAACATCTTTCCATCTCATTGACTAACCTGGGGCTAATGAAGACGTTCCACCCACATTTTCACTTGATATTAAACCTGAACATGAGTGAAAGGCCTCCGTGGCTGCAGGTTGAATCTTGTTGTTTGGTGGATATTTAAAGACCATCTCATCTCCAAATGAGAAACTTGTTTGAAAAGTTGAAATATAAAAATATTCAGACTTTATTATTCCTGATAGAGTCTGAATGTTAATACTCTATCCTGTGGTCAGTATTCTTCAGTGTGTTCACATTTTTCCTGAATCATTGAAAGCTTCAAGGAAGACGAGCTGAGGCTTCAAGTCAAACAGCAGAGGACACTCGTGTACCGAGTTAGCTGACCGTTTGTGCTTAGATTGATCATGAGACACGAAGCCTCTCAGAAACTGGACCTTTTGGGACTCAGCACCTGTCACTGGAAGACCACAGGCAGTTCAACGGTTTCTGGGTGTGGACACAACAGAGGACGTCTCCCGGCCACATCGTTGGCACAGACAGCTCAGCAGCACCTCTGTTTCCTCTGCAGACCAGAGCCAGATCCCGGCACCCATCACGTGCTCCACTGATGTGTCCTGACCAGCTGGATCTCTGTGTGGTTTGGAAGCTGTACTCCCTCCAACAGGAGAACCCTGCAGTGCATAGTGAATGCAGCAGGAAAGATCGTTGGTATCTCTCTCCCCTCCCTCCTGGATGTCTACAACACACACCTGGCCAGAAAAGACCCAGCTCAACCCTCACACAGCTTGTCCAGCTTCCTGCTGTCTGGGAGGAGATTTCAGAGCCTCCAGGAAGCTGAATGCCCCCTCTGCCCTCTGCCACCACGAAGACTGGACTCTGAACTCGGTGTCAGTCCTCTATATGTCCTCTGCATAGAGCAGAACTTTGACTTTCTGGCTTTTTACTGTTTTCGAGTAGCTGCTTGAGGAAATTGCTGAGAAAAGAGATGGAATACTTAAGATAAAATATGAGGTCTTCAGTAGGAACTGATGGGCTGAGAGCTGAGAGCCACAGACAGGAAGTCAGTTTTGTAATTAACGTGAATGAGCATTGTTGGTTTGTGAGTGAACATGAGAGTTGATTTTATAAAGAAGTCTGTCCTGCAGGGGTCATAAAGACAAAATCTTTGTGGTGAAGAGTAACCCGTTCAGGATGGACAAACTGGTGACCGTTGGCATGAAGCACATAAAGTTCTGGCAGCATTCAGGTACGCTCGGTTCGCTCCTCACCTGAGACCCCCCTTTGTTCTCAGATTACTCGTTTGTCTTCTTCTCTTATGTTGAGATGGCAACATCCATATAAGAGGAAATGATTTGTTTTGCTTTAATGACAAAAATGTTGAAAACAGAACACAAGATAAAAACTGGGATCTTCATGTCACATGACAAGAACAAATCGCACAGACAATAATCAATAATTAATAAGAGGTTTTATGTTGATTTTGAGTCAAGCTTAGAGTTTCTCTCTGGTTCCAGTCTTTGTAGTAAGACAGGCTAAATGGAGCTCGCTAAAGTCCAGCTGTTGTGTTTTACTGTGATAATGACCCTCAGTCCCGTCCTCCTCCTGCAGGTGGCGGCCTCACATTTAAACGGGGGATTTTTGGGAACCTGGGGAAGCAGGAGACCATGATGTCAGCGTGTTACGGTCGGTCGGAAGACCTGGTCTTCTCTGGAGCCACCAACGGAGACGTTTACATCTGGAGAGACACGACGCTCATCAAGACCATCAAAGCCCACGACGGCCCCGTGTTTGCCATGTGCTCCCTGGACAAGGTAACACCTGGACCACCCAGAAACACCTGGGTCACATACCTGCACCTGCTTGTAGGGAGGGAAGGAGATACTTGTGTATGACACGTGTTGGGAACCGAAGAAAAGTTGTGTGACATGAATAAAGTTCTGCGTGATTAAGTTAAGCACTTCGTTAGTACTTTGCAGATTCAAAAACTGAACCTGAACTGAACAGGGTGTTGAAACCTAAAGTAAACAGCGAAGATGACCCATGCGTCTTCTGTTTTCGGTTTCCCGTGTTGTGTTCACTGTCCAGGGTTTTGTGACGGGGGGGAAGGACGGCATCGTGGAACTGTGGGACGACATGTTTGAGAGATGTCTGAAGACGTACGCCATCAAGAGAGCAGCTCTCTCTCCATCATCCAAAGGTTCCATCTTTATCCATGGTTTTATGATTCGTCTTTGTGAAAACGTAACCGTCTCTGACGAAGAGCAGATTTAAAATTCGGCCTGCATCAGTCTGCTTGTGTTCAGTTAAGAGTGAAGACAGACAGTCTGTATTGAGGCGTCTCCATACTTTATAAAACAGGACATCATTTTAACCTGCTGAAGCTACAGGATCTGCCCTGTAGCCTACAGGACAGAGACTAAAGTCTCCTCAGGGGGCGCCAGAGAGCAGCTAAAGGAGCTGCTAACAGGAGCTGCTAACAGGAGCAGCTAACAGGAGCAGCTAGCAGGAGCTGCGAACAGGAGCAGCTAACAGGAGCAGCTAGCAGGAGCAGCTAGCAGAAGCTAATTCATGTCATTGTTAATGGAGACAGTTTAACTTATTGAAAAGAGAAATATATAAACAAAAACCAAATACATAAATTAATAAGTTTGGGGAAATAAATTGGGGGAAAGTTCACACCTAAACACACCCAGTAAATACTCAAATAAATCAATAAACTAAATGGATTAATTAAGACACACAGCAGCTCTTTGTGTCTGTGAGCAGCTCATCAGACACAAACACCTGCAGTCCTTCTGTCTGTGTGTCAGGTCTGCTGCTGGAGGACAACCCGTCAATCAGAGCCATCACGCTGGGTCACGGTCACATCCTGCTGGGGACAAAGAATGGAGAAATCCTGGAGATCGACAAGGGCGGACCGATGACGCTGCTCGTTCAGGTCTGGAGAAATATCCATCGTATCCAAAGTTGATGGCCGTTGGTCGATTGATCTGGTTTTGATGAGATCTTGTGGATCAGAATGTCTATCTGGCTGTCACATTATTAACACCCAGGTTTCACTTTGTCCTACAGAATATGTGACACCTGTCAGCTGTTTACTGTCAGCAGCCAACCCCTGAAAATTCTGTTGTCAGAGTGTCGTTGAATGCATCACATGAGTCTCTACAGGTATAATTTTCTGCTGAACTAAATGTTAATCTCCATGTGTTGTGTTCAGGGTCACATGGAGGGGGAAGTGTGGGGTCTGGCTGCTCACCCTCTACTTCCTGTCTGCGCTACTGTCAGCGATGACAAAACTCTGAGGATCTGGGAGCTGTCATCCAATCACCGCATGGTCGCCGTCCGCAAACTCAAGAAGGGTGAGGAGGAAACATAAATAACTGCTATCTTTTTAAATCACTTTACGCACAACAATATGTTTTTACTTGTGTTGTCATTACCTGTACGTTACCTGGCAGGTGGGCGGTGCTGTGCCTTCTCTCCTGACGGTAAAGCTCTGGCAGTCGGTCTGAATGATGGCAGCTTCCTGGTGGTGAACGCCGACACGTTGGAGGACATGGTGACCTTCCACCACCGCAGGGAGCTCATCTCAGACATCCGCTTTTCCCAAGGTACCTGACCTCACCACGCAGGCATGACATAGGATGATGATGGTGATTGGTCAGTGGGTGGTGAGTCACAACTGTGTGTGCTTCAGACACGGGGAAGTACCTGGCTGTGGCGTCCCACGATTCCTTTGTGGACATCTACAACGTTCTGACCAGTAAGAGAGTGGGAATCTGTAAAGGAGCCGGCAGCTACATCACACACATCGACTGGGACTCCAGAGGTGAGCGCACACTCACCTGCACAGCTGCTGTAAGGATCAGGCGTGGTCCAACACTTTAGTTCAGGGTACAAGATGGTTGTCCTGAAGTTTAGCTCAGGTATTCATCTTCCTCAGAGGAGTCCATCATCTCAGTATGCAGATCTGTTCCTCACAACGCACCTCTGAATCTGTTGACTTGGTTAAAAGCTAACACAGCACTTGACACGCAGCATACAGATGTGTCACTGTGCTTAGTTACCGCTGCAGTATGGTGATGGTTTGTGGTTTACATCTCCAGGCTCTTGTCTGTGTGGACAGGTAAACTGCTGCAGGTGAACACTGGTGCTAAAGAGCAGCTTTTCTTTGAGGCTCCTCGAGGACGCAGGCAGAACATCAGCGTGGCAGAGGTCAGTCTGGTTGTAGTGGTTGTCTTTAGATTCACGGGACTGTCTCCACATGGACACGTCTCTGTGTTTCCAGTTTGAGAAGCTGGACTGGGCGAGCTGGACTTCAGTTCTGGGTCCGACCTGTGAGGGAATATGGCCGCCGCTCAGCTTCGTTAACGCCACGTCGCTCAGCAAAGATCACAAACTGCTCGCCACCGGAGACGACTTTGGCTTCCTGAAGCTGTTCAGCTTCCCGTCCAGGGTGAGATGCACTCGGTCCTTTACGTGACATGAAGATGCACCGCTCTTCCATCACATGTTCTTGTCTTGATTTTAAATTTAGAAGCCATTTGTTTTCCTTCTGTAAGCATACAAACCAACAACAGTTTGATCTGATGTTTAAATTAAAACTAAAATGTTACATTAGATGCTTGATTATGAATCTACAAATGAAGAAAACACATACTTTGGCAAAAGGTTGATTCATTTAGTGGTCCTGAAGGTGGCGCTATAGGAAATGTTGCGGAATCATACACTACAGTATGATGTGGACACTGACAGACACTGTAAGAAATGTTGTAAAAACAGTTCTGGTCTCCTGGTCTCCTTCTCACTCTGACTTTCCTAACAAACCGACCTCAGGGACAGTTTGCCAAATTTAAGAAGTATGTGGGTCACAGCACCAACGTGACGAACATCCGCTGGTCCAATGACGACTCTATGCTGCTGTCTGTGGGCGGGGCTGACACGGCGCTGATGATTTGGTCCAGAGAGCCGGTGGGTTGCAAAGAGAGCAAAGCTGTGGACAGCGAAGAGTCGGACGACGACACGGAGGAGGACGGAGGTAACACAAACAGCAGGACAAGTGGACAAAGCTTTTTGTGAAAGTGTCCCCTGACTCTGTCCGTAGAGCCAAGTTTTCATTACAGTTAGAGTTTGATCACAGCAGCATCTGGTGGACGTTCATGGTACTGCAGCTGACAAGACTGCTGGCCTGGAAAAGTCATGAATTCATTTCAAGGCCTTGACAATACTTACGATTTGTATAAAGTCCATTCATGCATGTCACAGACTTGTTGTGTTTTCAGGGTACGACAGCGACGTTGCCCGGGAGAAGGTGGTGGACTACATCACTAAGGTCTACTCTGCAAGCATCAGGAACATGTCAGGAACCAGACCTCACCTGCAGCACAAAGAGCTTCCTGTGGAGGAGAGGTACCACACTGCTAACACGCTGATTGTTTTCCTGATTTTACCTGAACTGTTGCTGAACTTGTTTCCTGCTCAGGCCTCCTGTGAGTCGAGCTGCACCGATGCCTGAAAAACTGCTGAAGAACAACGTGACCAAGAAGAAGAAAGTGGTGGAGGTCAGTCGGAGCCTCCATCATCAGTCCACTGACTCATTTTAACGGCATTTTCAGCTGTCTGTATTTCCTCTGTCATGTCTGCTTTTCAGGAGCTTGTGTTGGACCACGTCTTCGGCTACAGAGGCTTCGACTGTCGCAACAACCTGCATTACCTCAACGATGGTGCTGACATCATCTTCCACACCGCCGCCGCCGTGGTCATCCAGAACCTGTCCGCCGGTCAGTCTTTGGATGGATGGATGGCTCGGTTTTAAATGTTGTTGTTGTTGATGAGGATGACATCACATTTCCTACTTCCTGTCCTGACAGGAATCCAGAGTTTCTACCTGGAACACACCGACGACATCCTTTGTCTCACTGTCAACCAGCACCCAAAATACCAAAACATCATCGCTACAGGACAGATCGGTGAGTCACACAGCAGAACTCAGTGGGAGCAGACAGCCTGAGCTCACGGTTTCAAGTCCAGCTGAAGTGAAACTTTGAGTTAGCACCAAACTGCTAACGGGAGTCTGTAGGCTTAACAGAACAGTTCATCCAAACATAGAAGTGCAGTTGTTGTCTTCTCACCAGCAGGCTGATGGAAAGTCAGGTGAAGTTTTTTTATTTGCTAAACATTTCTGGAGCTTCACAGTAAAACTGAGATTCTGGGAACTAAAATGATAAAAAAAAAAACAAACAACAGGAAATAAACATAAAAAGGCTTCATGCAGCTCATAATCCAAGTCTCTAGAAGCCCCAAGATCCCAAACAGATTTCACTTCACTGCAGCTGCTGAGCTGACTGCACGCACCCCACATGCAGAACACAACTGGACAAACTGTGCCTTTAATATGTGCAGCTATGAACCTGAAAGTCACTCTGATATGATTTTTAGGTGATGGCTAAGTGATTATTAATTAAGTGATTCAGTTGATATTCAGCTGTAAAGCTTTAAAGCTGAACAAATGGCTGAGCGTGCTCGTGGGCCCGAGGGGTCCAAAGGCCTCAGGACTAGAGACTCTGACTGTCAACGTTTTGCAAATCAACCGCAAAGGGATACAGAGTGAGATCAGAGACAGAAAACGAGTCCACTAACCATCATGTTTGTTCTTGGCAGAGCATTAAAACTGATCAGCTCGATGTTCTCATGCATGACTGGCTGCTTTTTGCCCATTGCACCTCTTTTCTTTTCTACTGCTTCCTCATTGTCACCGCCTCACCTCATCACCAGGTGACATCACTGACCTGCCAGGTAAGACCCTGCTCACCTGATCCATTGACACACCTGTGATTGTGTTTACTGTGGAGCACACAGTGTTTAACCTGTCGGTATCGTTGGCTCTCGGTGTGTAGAGGCTGAAATGTCCGGTGAGTATCTGTCCTAGTTGTTCTGTCTGTAGCTCGACCTCTCAGTCTGTCGGAGGCCATGTTTGCACTGATGTGGGTTCATGTGAAAACACAGTTCATTTGTATGACCCATTCACACTGACCCACAACCAGAAACTGGAGCCTCTTCAACTTTCTGTGAGTTCTGCTGCCATCACTACAGAAATGTTCGTCTAATATTTTTTGTCTCTTACAGATAGATTTAGAAAAGTCCTGTTTTCTTTAATTGAATGAATGAAAATCCCCACCAGTGCATTTAGATGCTTTGAGTTCTGTCTCATCCTGAGTTCTTTCTAGACACTACATGAAATTTTAGAAAATTCTTAAAAAACCAGTTGACTTTATAGAGTCAAAAAGGGTTATATATCAAACCAAACATGCTGGATAACATGCAGAGTTCAGCTGCTGAGACACTAAAGGCCGGTGCGACTGGCGACTGTCTCACTAACAGATACAGTACACACACAGCACACCTGTAGAGTAAGGATCAGGTGTTGGCTCAGGTGTAGTCCTCTGCAGCACAGGTGGAGTCTGCTGCCCTCCAGTCAAAATATGAATTCTCTTGAGTAAGAGACACATCATTAACCTCTACTTTTTAATCTGAGGTCACAGAGAGAGACAGAATTCAGCTTTATATTTTGTGAAACATTCAGACTTTACGCCCAGGGTAGACGTTTTGCATCAGTTTGTTGTGGAAACGCTAAGGGGAAGCGTGTGTCATACGACCTTTGATTTGGAGCAGTTCTGTCACCAAACATTCCTCTGGGTTTAGCTTTATGCAGTATAGTGGCGCTTATGAAGTTTGCTTAGTTGTCCTGGAAATGGCTGAGATGCAGTTGAAAGCTCTGGAACAAACAATTGGATGTTGAGTGAAGATTATTTTGTCAGTCTAGTCAAGAATTACCCTTCCCTTTAAAGCTAACCTTTTTTGTTGTTTGGCAGCCACCATTAAGGAGAAGATGAATTTTTGCAGGGTTTAGAAAACCTTAGTGTGGATGGAAAACCTTTCTTAAACAGTGTTTTCAAATTTATCAACATGAGTGCGAACATGGCAATTGAGAAATTAAAGCACGTTGGACTAAGAACAAACCCTTGCTTATCGGCATGTTAAACCAGCCCCACTAGCCTGGATGGGTACTGTATGTGGTGTCTGTGGTCCTGTGGTAAGACTGTGATTCAGAGGCTGCTGCTGCACATGAGTTCTTGTGGATGCTAGACCCGGTTGTGTCGATGCACAAGATATCAGGGCATGAATGTCAGGCATGACTGTTCCTTACCTGCTCAATAGAATGCACTGGTCTTGTTTTAATGACCTCCATGATCACATGGGACTTTTTTCCCAACAGCCAGTAGATGTCCAGGGTCAAACATTTACGCCAAATGCATTACAGAGAATAAATATACAACTAACTTATGTTAATTGAGGATACTCAAAGGGCGTTGTGTAAAAGAAAACCAGTTGAACCAAAGTAAAAGAACATTAAACAAACTGAAGACCACGAATTTCTAAAAACTGTGAACAGTGAATACTGATCCTTCTGTCAAGGCTGTAGATGTTTCCGTCCTTTTTGTTTGGTCGTTTTCGTTAGTTTGGATTCATCATATATTTAACTTTCTTTAAATTTGCAACTTGTGGTGTGGATTACAACTTATTTTCCCAAGATATGAATCATTTTGATGTGTTCCTGATTAGACATCAGGAGAAAGGAGTCCTGTGTGGTCATGACCGAAGGTATCATAAATAAGGATGGAGTTGTTTTGATTTTCTGAACTCTGAATCCAAAACACAGTTACTTACCTGTGTCGTCAACACTTAGCTGTGTTGAATCAGCATGTCAGTACGTGTCCCCTTTTTCTCCTCAACGGTTTGGAAATAGTAAATGACCCTTAGAGAGAGGATATTTAATCACTTGACGCGCCTATCTCCCACCTCAAGTCCTGAATCTTAGCCTGTTCTCCCTGATACTCAGCATCTCCACTCCTCAGTTACTTTTGGTTCCATTTCTCCCTTAGTTCAGTGGCTCTTGAACTCCTCACCCCACTGGTTCCTTCATCTCTTGGTGTTTTGATTCAAAGATTGAATGGCATTTCGGTTCCTTAGTTCCTGCCTCCTTGGTCCATAAGCTCTTTGATTTCATGATTTAGTGTTTTTGTTTTTCTGCTGTTTGGTTCCTTGCTTCCCCCTACTACCCTAGGTCCATGATTCCTTGGGTTCCCAAAGTTCTTGTGTGATCATTACCTTAACACTTTCGCCCTTTGGTTCACTTAGCACTTAGCATGGATGGTGGTTCCATGGTTCCTGGCTACCTCTTTGCTCCTTGATACTGTGGATCTCAGGTTCCTTTATCCTGCTGTTCCTTAAATCTTTGGTTCTGCAGTTGCAAGGATGCCAAGATTGTAAAGTGTACAATATGTTAATTGGTCCTTTGGTTCCATGATTATGAAGGCCCATAGGTCACAGGGTTCACATTTCCCTGGATACCTAAGTCCAGGGCTACTCAGTGATTTGGTCCCATGGTTCCTTGGCCACCTTATATCTAAGGTCCTTTATGCCACTCTGCCTGGGCATCTTGGTTCCTTGATTCCTTGATTCCTTGATACAGTGGTTCTTAAATTTATTGTTCTCTGACTCCTCAGTCTTTTGATACTTCAGTGACTTAAGCTGTTGGATGCTAGGGTCCTTGACTGCTTATACCTTAGTTTCATGGTCTGTGATTTTTGGGCAACCTTAATAGCTTAGATCCCCGGGTTCATTAGTTCTAGAGAACCTGAGTTCCTTCAACCCTTGATTCTTTGGTCCTGAGGTTCCAAAGTCCAGTCCAGTCCAGTCCATAGTTCCAGGGCTACATGATCACCTTAGATCCTTAGGTTCACAGTTCCTTGGATCCTGTTTCTACAGAACTTTTGTTCCTACGGTTCTGGTCTCTTCTGACAGGCCTTGCTCCATCCATCCATGTGTGGGATGCCATGACCAAGCAGACCCTGTCCATCCTTCGATGTTCCCATGCTAAAGGTGTTGGCTACATCAACTTCAGTGCTACAGGAAAACTGCTGCTCTCTGTTGGTGTGGAGCCTGAACACACCATCACAGTGTGGAGGTGGCAAGAAGGTACAAACATTTGTCTCATTTGGCTGCCTCATTTTAATTAGTCAACTCTATAATACGATCAAATGTTAGACTGACTTTATGAACAGTTTTATCATACTGAGGATATCAAACATCCTGCTGAGTAGCAGGGTGACACCATGGATGTCATAGGTTGTAATTGATGTGACATTAATGAGAAATATGATCACAGGTAGCTTGTGTTTTGAATGATTTATGTACTTACTTGTGCCAAGCAAATAAAGCTGCATTCCAAATATTTGTTTCCAGGAAAAGTTGAAGTGCAGGCAGAGGTTGTGTAGCTGAGCTAGTTTTCAATTCCTGTTGGCTTTGTGGATACAGCACAAGGTGGCCATGTTTAACAGGCTGGCTTTGTAATGTTTCTTTGTAAAAGCATCACATGACTGCAGACTGAATGGTCAATTAATGTCTGTTAATCAATTACTGTTAATTTAGGGAAGTAGCCACTTGGAAAGTGATCTTTCACCTTTCTGCCAGGCACCAAGGTGACCAGTAAAGGTGGACATGCTGAACGGATCTTCGTGGTGGAGTTCAGACCAGACTCTGACACCCAGTTTGTGTCAGTGGGAATCAAACACATCAAGTTCTGGACTCTGGTTGGAGGTTCACTTATGTACAAGAAAGGAGTGATCGGCTCGGTGGAGGACGGCCGCATGCAGACCATGCTGTCTGTCGCCTTTGGTGCTGTAAGAGTTGTTAATACTTGAGTTCTAACTCACAGTCAAAATGTAAAAGTCAGTAAGTTTTTTATGAGTTTGTAGTAAGTCAGTGCTTGTCTCCTCCAGAATAATCTGACATTCACTGGTGCTATAAATGGAGATGTGTATGTATGGAGGGAACATTTCCTGGTCCGAGTGGTGGCAAAAGCACACAGTGGTCCTGTCTTCACCATGTACACAACCCTGAGGGACGGACTCATTGTCACTGGGGGGAAGGAACGGCCGTGAGTACCCAAAAATCAGCACGCTTTATCCCAGCTAGAGTTTTGATGAGAACTCACAAACCAGTGCTTCCTTCATGTTCAGACAAGTTCTTACATCACTCAGGCTTTAGATACATCAGATTGCCATGCTGAAAGCCACTCACACACCAAAGGCTGCCAGTGATTTTGATGGACAGACACCACAACAGGAGGCCCTACCAAATGAACGCTAGCTTCAGGGAGTTGTAGTTGTACAACCCAGTTCGTAATGTTCCATCACCTGTAGGTTAGCGTTAGATTACATGAGATGTTCCGCTTGAAATACTGTCTTGTTGTGATGTTTGCGTGTCTTAGTGATGCCCTCAGTCAGGATCAGAAAAGGTCTGGTGCCTGGGGGAATCAGAGGAATGGTTTTTTCTGACTATACAGTTGTTGATGAGATGATCAGAAGGAATCAGAGCAGGTATAGGGACACAGAGATTTCCCCCAAGAACCAGGACTCACAATTTGCCAGGTGAAGAGGAGGGTCACATGTGAGTCTGTTGGGGCGTAGTTAGTGCTGAGATCTTATGACGCTTGGAATGTCTTGTTAGACATGAAATGTCTTGTTAGAATGAAATGATGCAGAAGTGCATTAAGTCTGAGCTATGAAAATAAAACTATAATGTTTGTTGTTGTATCTGACAGGACAAAAGAGGGCGGTGCTGTGAAGCTCTGGGATCAGGAGATGAAGCGCTGCAGAGCGTTTCAGCTGGAGACCGGCCAGCTGGTGGAGAATGTCCGATCTGTGTGCAGAGGGAAGGTGTGAGACAGATCTGATTCTAAAACAAAACTGTTGTGCGCAAGGGCCACAAAAGTATTATTTTTCATGTCATTGCACCAAAAAATTAAATGAAAAGGACTGTAAGAAGCACATTATGCCAGTTACAGAGCAGTTCCTGGTGTTATTTTGATGATACCCAGTGGCACCCTTGTACAAATAGCATACAGATGGACAGATACTGCACTTAATGAAGCATCTGCATTAACTAACTGCAGCAGATTCTAGGGACACTGAAATATAAAATTCAGATTCATTTCTTGTCAAAATAGGGTGCTTTGCAAAACTGGAAATAAATGTTTCAGCTGAAGGTAAGATGATCTTTATTGTCATCACTGGTTCAACAACCCACAACCTTCTGACACATCTTTTTTGTTTCTTATGATCCAGGGTAAAATCCTTGTGGGAACCAAGGATGGAGAGATCATAGAGGTTGGAGAAAAGAATGCTGCCTCCAACACCATGATCAATGGACACACTCAGGGAGGGATCTGGGGTCTGGCCACTCACCCTTTCAAAGATGTCTTCATCTCCGCTAGCGATGATGGGACCATCCGAATATGGGACCTGGCTGATAAGGTACTGGTCTGAAGACTGAGGGTGGAGACTCTGGTTGAAGTTTTCTTAACATCTACTTGCATGTGTTGGTATCTTGTTTTCGGTGTTAGAAACTTCTGAACAAGGTGAGTTTGGGTCATCCTGCCAAGTGCACCTCTTACAGTCCCAACGGAGAGATGGTTTCCATCGGTATGGAGAACGGAGAGTTCATCGTCCTATTGGTAAACTCCCTCACAGTCTGGGGCAAGAAGAGAGACCGCAGCATCGCCATCCAGGACATACGGTAGGATATCATCCCTTAATGGCGATCAGGACATATAGTAGACATTCTCCGTTAACACATTGTGGCACCGTGTACCTCAATCAACCGCACATATTTTTGGGGGCTTTCTTGTGGATCAGGTTCAGTCCAGACAACCGGTTCTTGGCAGTGGGTTCAGTTGAAAGTGCTGTGGATTTCTACGACCTTTCTCTGGGACCATCCCTTAACAGGATTGGCTACTGTAAGGACATCCCGGGTTTCGTCATCCAGATCGACTTCTCTGCTGACAGCAAACACATCCAGGTTAAAAAAACTAAAAACCAAGACAAGTGTCATTCAGTGCGATCAGGCCAAGTTTGATTACCATGAGAGGTCTTAGATGTGGTCACAACTGTTGATTTTTCCACAGTTAAGCTCAGTGCATTTTTTTCATGCGAGCATCATACATAAGTGAATTTTCTCAAACACAAATCTCTATTTCCATCCCAGGTGTCCACCAGTACCTACACTCGGCAGGTGCATGAAGTTCCCTCAGGAAAGATTGTCACAGAGCAGTCTGTAGCTGAAAGGATCACCTGGGCTACCTGGACCAGGTGAGGCAGGCTATGAAATATGAAAAGGGTCAATCCTCTAAAATACTGAATAATGTGTTAAGCTTCAGGGACATGCTGAATGGTGTAGGAATCATACTGTCGGGTCCATACAACATACAGCAGAGTGTAGGTCGTACTGTATGTACTGTAGTGTTACTGTGGTGCTAAAGAAACTTAGTGAAGATAATAAAGATGGAACACTTTTTACTTTTAATTTTACTCACAGTCCAGACTCTCATAATTGTAGCTCAACTCCAGATAACTAATCATTTTATGCAGGGTACCGTGCAAGATGTAATAAACAAACTTCCCATGCTTGAGGGCTTAAGGAACATAAATCTGGCCTTTACTAGTGGGGAAATTCTCATACACTATATAGACAGAAGTATTGGAACACACCCCTCTGTATGGGGCTGTTTCTCAGGGTTTGGGCTCGGCCCCTGACTTCCAGTGAAGGGAAATCTTAATGCTACCAGCATACCAACATTTTGGACAATGCTATGCTTCCAACTTTGTGGCAACAGTTTGTTGGGCACAAATTCCCACAGAAACACTCCAACATGTTGTGGAAAGCCTTCACAGAAGAGTGGAAGCTGTTAGAGCTGCAAAGCTGTCTGTGTGTTTACAATGAGACGCCATTAAAGTCCCTGTTGGTGTGATGGGCAGCTGTCCCAATACTTCTATAATACTTATAATTCTTTTCTGTAAAATGTTTCTTAGCTTTTCTTAGCTCTTAGCTCTTTCTTAGCTTAGGGGAATTACTGAGGACCCCAGGGAGCCAAGCATAGGTAACGGTGAATATGCGTACCGCAGCCGCTAGGGGCCATAATTTGAGTCTAAGGAACTCTTTCTTTACTATCTTTACAGCCTAGACAAACAGTGTAGGCCAGAAGGAAGCCTAAGCAGTCAACTGTAGAACTTAGCTAACCAACAGTGGCTTAGGAAACCAACTGTAGACAATACATATCCTGTAGAATATATTTTGAACAGAGTGTGGGTCTAAAAATCATACTGAAAAGCCCAGGAAACTGCATGGAGAAGCAGCGCAACATAATGTAGAGCCCAGATGTAGAGCTTATAGAGCTTAGGGAACTACCTCTAAAGTCTAGGGAACATCAACATTGTAGATCTTCAGGAATATACTGTGGGCAGAAAGTTTTGTTTTATTTTCCTAGCATCCTGGGTGATGAAGTCCTCGGTGTTTGGCCTCGTAACGCAGAGAAAGCAGATGTCAACTGTGCTTGTGTTTCCCACGCTGGCCTCAACCTGGTGACAGGAGACGACTTTGGCCTCATCAAGCTGTTTGATTTCCCATGCTCAGAAAAATTTGTACGTGACCGTGGCAGCCTTCAGAAATTGTTAAACAGATAATTGAGGATTACTGCACAGTGGGTCAATTCATCACCTCTTTGTATGTTCCTGTGATATCTTCACAGGCAAAACACAAGCGTTACTTCGGTCACTCTGCTCACGTGACAAACGTTCGCTTCTCCTGCGATGATAAGTACGTGATCAGCGCCGGCGGCAGCGACTGCAGGTGAGATTAACTTTGACCACATCTCTCAGGCTCATTCAGTCCCAGCTTCTGATTCAGTGCGTGAGGCCAGTCAATGGCCATTTGTACCTCTTCTCCCTCGTCAACTGTCGAGTCCACACACTTCACACATGAAGGACAAATGCTGTTTTTCCAGGAGAATTCTCTCCATGTCTGTCATTCGGTGGATGGAAATCACCAGTTAAGTTTGAAGAAAGTGAGCGAGTTTTGACTCAGATTCAGACTCTCGCTTTATCTTTGCAATAATTCTTGTTTTTTGCTGTTATCTTCTCTCCAGTTTATTTGTGTGGAAATGTCAGTGAGATCTCCGAAACCCTCCGGACTCCACCCGGATATGCTGTCAGTCTCCTTTTCCTCCTGTGACACGTCAGTCCCTTTACCTGAGATCACACAGGACAGGAAGTCTGACAACAAACCACGTGTGAGGGTTTCAGTCTGCAGATTTTGCCTGAACGTCTGCTGACAGACGGGATCTCCAGCCCCGCCTGCGGTCCAGTCAGTGCTGACGGTGTTTTGTTGTGACGTAGTTCTTGTATATTCAGATGCATCTCATGTGACGCTGAAGAGCAGCCGTTTGTACTTCAGGTCTCTGTGTTCAAATGTTGGTGTTGTTGGATTTGTTGAAGAAGAGAAGTAACCTCCTTAGAAGAACTTGTAGCGGCTTCGTGTAGCGACGTTTTTGTTTGTCAGTATGTGCCTTTTCACAAACTCTGACCAAACATTTGATACACGTGTATTTACAATCATGGGGTGCTATGAAACGCGATCATTTAGGGCTGATGATTACACAGATGAATACTCTGGTTTGTTTTTTGTATCTCCCACTGTCTGAAGATGATGCAGTTGTATTTCATAATAGAGGAAAGATGGATCTTTGTTTGATCCCAGCTGTTAAAACTGAAGGTGTGAAAATAGACTGAAAATAGTTTGATTAGAAAAGCGAACTGATTCTACCTCAAAATACAATAAAGTGAAACTAAATAATAGTAAATAATATTTAAGGTAGAAAATAACTATTTAATAGAACTCATGTTTGATTGAGCAGAACATGATGTCTGAACGGGTTTTCTTTCCACAAGTTGCTGCTGTGTTTTCTCCGTTATTGGTCTCCTGTAGAAATAAAACTTGAAGAAACTAAATGCTGCTTTTGAACATCTGAACAAGGACTTAAAGGGAAACGCCAAACAAAAGGCTTTGAGTCATGAATCTGGTGACGTCCTGCTCTACAGAGTCCGAGACCTGCTCAGCAAGGAACCTGAACATCAGCACTAACACGTAACTTTTGTTCTTGATGTGATGCCAGTGTCCGTGGCAAACGTGAAGTTAAAGAGTACTTTGGGTAAACCATCAATTTGGCTTTTACGGTTTGTCAGATCCTAAGGGAAAACGTTCTAAATGATGTGCATGTTTTTCAGGCTTTCCCTTGATTTTCCTTTTCGAAGAAACCTGGAAGTGTTGTGAACAGTGTGACTGGTTTGAGATGGTACACATATGCAATCTTTGTTGACTTGCCATCCGTGGTAGAGATGTTTGGGTGGCAAGTGAAAGTTAGCACGAGTTAGAGTGGACATAATTACATGAATAAACTGTAACTAAGAGCCAAATGATGAAGTGTGATGAAGTGACTGAATAATCAGAGTTAAAATTGTTGTGAGGGTTGTCGTAATAAATGATATCACAGAACTGAAGTACACTCGTGTGGCAGCACTTTATTAAAGATCATTGAAAACGTAGTACAGGGAAACTGAAGTAAAAGTCTAATCTCTGATTGGCTGAAACGGCTCCTTCAGCAGCAGGTATTAAAGAACCTCACATTCAAAGTGGAGCTTCAGTACTGCAGTACTTATGTACTTATGAGTACTTCTCATGAGCTTTTGGATGAGTTCCACAGGGTGTTATGTTGGGTCCTGTAGTACCTCATTGTTCATTACTTTACTTGAACACACAGTAGTTCAGGTCAACAGTTTAACCACTATTCTAAGCCAAACTGAAGGTAACCATAGTAACAGTACCGATTATAGAGTCCTTAGTTAATTGAGTGGTGAAACTAACCGTTGGGTAAACGACAGAACAAGGTCCCTTGAGGTTGTGTCGAGACAGTCGTGGACGTCTGCTCACCATCTTTGAGTCTGTGTAATTACAGATTTTAAAGAGACTAAATCTAAATCAAGAAGTCAATACCCTTGAAAGATTAGATTGTCCTAAAAATGCAACTTTTTCCCCAGAAATGTAGATGAAATGAAACCCTAGTAATATCACATGGGCATCGTGGAGGTTCTGGTTTTGTTTTGTCTGTTTATTTGTACAAAACGTTCTGAAACACGTTAGCTGACTGTAATGAAACGGATATTGACATATTCTGTGCCACAGTCCACATGTTTAAATATCTGACCTGAATATACATAATTCTTGTGTTTAATATTTAAAGATACGATCATTGCATGTGATTTATTTATCCATTCTAACTGTGGTAAAACTACACATATGAAAGAAAAGGCAAACTGTTGATCCTTCCTGCTGATAACATGAAGTTAAACAACAAACGGTCAGCAGCTCCACTTTGGGATGACAAAGTTTGTATAGTTAATGTTTTGACGTTGGTGGAAGAAGCATTGAGAAGCTTCAGTTAAACCACCAACACAACAATAAAAACGCTCCATCAGAAGTAAAAATCCTGCAGTGAAATGCAACAGAAGTTCAAGTACTCGGTATGCAGAATGATTTTAAAATATATTTAACTATTTCATTTTATTATTTCTATTTTAATGTTGCTGCTACTTACATAGTAGCACAGTAGTACATACATATGTAAATATATATTTATATAATTGTGTGTGTGCGCGCTCGAGACTTCAGTCAGCCGAACTGCTATCTTCTAGTTTAACCCTCGACAAACTTTTGTTTTTCCAAATCAAACCTTTATGGTTTTTATGTTTCTTAAATCATTATCTGTCCATTACAATATCAACCATCCACAAATACAAATTGTGTACCTTTACAGACTGAAAATGGCGTCACAAAAATAAAACCTTTAAACAAAGAAATAAAAGAAATAAACCCAACGGTCTACTTCTAAATCAGCAAACTGGACGGCCCCTGTGCGACACTGTTGTAATTACACGGTTTGACCACTAGGCTCGTTCGGTTTAAACTGCGCCTCGTCTGCAAAGCGGACCAAAGCAGGCGCAAAGAAACTCGAATATCTCCGTAAGGGCTGCGCTGCAGCCGCGTGCGTCAAAAACCGCGGCCGTCTCGATCTCGTGGGATTATCGTTGACTGCGCGTGCGAGTCGTCAGAGCAACCGACGGTGATCAATTCTGCGCAGATCTGGCTCGTATCACCCACTCACCCACTTGCACTATGCTCCACCCTGCACTACCTCACTTTTGGACTACCTCCAGAACATGTTTATTTTACTTATTTTATTTTATTCTCCTATGTTACTCGTTACGTTCTGTGTATGCACCAATCACCAAGACAAATTCCCAGTAATGTGAAACCTCTTCACTTACAATGACAATAAAGTCTTTTCTGATTTCTGATTTCGTATCGAATAATCCCACTGAGTCAGCTTGCCTTCAAACCTTCCGACCGCAAACCGTAAAGGAGAAGTAGTTTTCCTCCAGGCCGACAGGGGCGGTATCGGCTCATCCTGGTACGCCAACCGACTGTCATGGCGGCTCCCTGGCGGAGGTTTCTTTCACGGTTGAACTGAACTGACAGATTAACATTTCAGAAATGAGCTAAAAGAAGAACACGTCGGTGTCAGGTAAGAAACTAAACCGAAACAGACCAATAGTTTACCTGCCACGTTTACGTACCGCGAAATAAAAACGTGATGTCTGTGTTTTCTAACCCTGTTCGTCCGATAGGACTCGACACACCAGACTTCAGTCAAACGCGTTGTATTTTAGCGTCGTCAGGTCACGGCACCTGAGCTGACTAAACCTACACCTGCTCCTCGGAAACGCTTCGCACTCTTAACAAATTCGGCTTTGATGTAATCCTCCAAGCCCCTATTATTTCAGCTAAAACGACATGAATCATTCAAGATCACCTTCCTGGGGTCTGATGTTAACGTCTCCGACACAAAGTCTTTCATGTTCTTTTCAATGACGTCTACAGCGTGTGGCTGTTCAGCTGTTCTCTGGTCTGTGCTGGTGCTGGTCTGGTTGAGAGCAGATCGTCTGCTGGCTGCCTTCAGCCTTTCAATCCTGCAGATCTTTGATAATGAAACCTGTCAGAACAACAGCTCTTCCTGTGTTATCACATGATAACTGAACAGACCTGGAAAAATATTAGCAGCAGAAGAAGCTAAATTTTGATCAGTCACCATCTTTACAATCGTGTTTGCACAGGAAGTCACCTTCACTTCCTGTCTCTCTGCAGGTATGAATGTGATGACATCAGTGATGCGGGGGGCCCGACGGCTCGTCCACGCCGACCCGACTCTTCTGAGCAACTTCCTGCCTGTGCCCCTCTGCTGTCCTGCTCGAAGCTCCGCCCCTCTGCTCACCTGTCACCAGAGCAGGAAGTTTGCCTCCAAACAGGTGAGTGTGACTGTAACTGAATGAGACAGATGGGAAATGCCGTCTGGGTTTACCTGCGTTTTTAACTTGTGTGAACGTGCAGACGACTGCTGCTTCATGTGCTCAGTACAGAAGAATGTTGGCATGTGTTGGCAGGTCAAAGGCGAGAAGAAGCACAAGGTCAAAGCTAAAGTGGACAAACAGGAAGTGGAGATCAGACAGAGGATGACGGTGGCGTCTCTCGCTGAGGCCATGAACAGAGACTGTGGTAAAGCCTGACAAAGACCTTCAGAGAGACCCCTTTGAGTGTCAGCAGGCTCTGATGAATAAAGTTTTTCTTGGTTTTCAGATCACGTGTTTGAGGCTCTGCTGAACACCTCGATGGATCTGGAATCTCTGGAGCCGGACTCGGTCCTGGACGAGAAGTGGATCAAGGAAGTGGTGACGCGATCGGGGATGAAGTTCAGATACGCCACACTGAGGGAGACCAAACAGAGACCCAACAGAGACGTCCACAGGAGGTACGAGACAGGAAGTCCCAGTTCATACACGAGTTCAACTGGTCAGCGCGTCCACAAATCAGCCAATCAGAGTACAGCAGGAAATGATGCAACATTACAAAGAGAAACAATGCTGCCAGCTCAGTGGCCAATTTGTTTTTGTTTTAACTTAAAAATGATTGGGTGTTGATGACATCATCACCACCAGTCACATGATCATCAATGTATGGGGGCCTAGAGGTTGGAGAAGCGGCTTGTGATCGGAGGGTCACCGGTTCGATTCCCCCACCGGACGGGCAGGAAAAATTTGGGTGTGGTGGAGTGATTAATGCGAAAAATGCTTCACCCTCCATTAGCCGGCTGATGTGCCCTTGAGCAAGGCACTTAACCCCCAATATGCTCCCCGGGTGCTTGATGCTGCCCACTGCTCCTGTGTGTGTTTCACTGCATGTAATTTGCCGGGTGTTGCATGTGTGTGTTCAACTAAGGATGGGATAAATGCAGAAGACGAATTCAGTGTGTGTGTGTAAAAATATATATACTGTCAATAAAGTGATTCTTAATCTTAATCTTCTTAATGAAAGGAAAGTTTAAAACAAATGTGTGCTGTAGTTGTTTCAAGGTTTGACTCAAGAACAAAAGTCTCTCCGGGCTTAATGAGTCTTTGTCTGATCTCTGGACCTGTCAGACCTCCAGCAGACCCGTCCAACCTGGTGCCCCGCCCCCCGGTGGTCACCATCATGGGCCATGTGGATCACGGTAAGACCACCCTGCTGGACAGTCTGAGGAAGAGCCAGATCGTGTCGATGGAGGCCGGAGGGATCACACAACACATCGGAGCTTTTCTGGGTAATGACACACACACCTGAGAGTCCTCATCTGCTGCTTTATTCACCTGCACCGACAAATTACTGAGTGCAGTACAACAAAACAACACACATTAAAATAAATTCATACCTAAGACACAAACAGCTACTTGAGTTTGGAGCCTCTTCGTGTTTTTCCAGTCGGCTTAAGATGTTAGAGACAAAGTAAAGGCAGAAGATTGTCTGGTTTTTAGTTCGGTCAACTTATTGATTGTTTTAGCTGCAGTGTGTTGGAGCCTGACGGGGGTCTTTCTTTAACTGAAGACCAGCTCTTACATCAGAATTCAGGTAGATCATTGATCTACCTGAGGAAGTACTTAGTAGTAATACTTTTGTGTGGTAATTCAGTATTTTGAACAATGATGATGGGGTTTTCCTTACAGTCCAGCTGCCTACAGGTGAGAAGATCACCTTCCTGGACACTCCAGGTCACGCAGCCTTCTCCTCCATGAGAGCCCGCGGAGCCAATGCCACCGATATTGTCATCCTGGTGGTGGCGGCCGATGATGGCGTCATGAACCAGACGATCGAGTCAATCCAGCACGCCAGGAGGGCCCAAGGTGTGAGCTCCACCTGGAAGTCAAGGCTGAGGGCCATGCTTACCGTTTGTGTTTCTGTTATGCTGTTTGTTTCTGTGGCTACTGTTCAGTTTCTACTGTTTCTCTTGCGTTTCAGTGCCGATGATTGTGGCGGTGAATAAGTGTGACAAGCCACAGGCCGACCCTCAGAGAGTCAAACAGGAACTGCTGGCTCATGATGTCGTCTGTGAGGAGTTTGGAGGGGACGTTCAGGCCATCCACATCTCTGCTCTCAAGGTGACGTCAGCAGCACAAAGCTGGAAGATGCAAGTTCACTGAGGTTTAAGCTGATGACGTTGTTGTTGCTGTTGCCAGGGCGACAACCTGTTGGCTCTTGCTGAGGCCACGGTGGCGTTGGCGGAGGTTTTGGAGCTGAAGGCAGACCCCAGTGGCCCCGTGGAGGGACTCATCATTGAGAGTCGCACCGACAAAGGCAACGGGTGAGTCATCATCAGTGACCTCAACAGATGGTACGTAACCCTGGTCCGTAACCCCGGTCCTTCGAGTTCTGAACCACCACGTATCCTCTCAGCCCTGTAACAACAGCAGTCGTCCAGCGGGGGGTGCTGAAGCGAGGCTGCATCCTGGTGGCAGGGAAGAGCTGGGCCAAAGTCCGTTTCCTGTTTGATGAGAATGGGCGAGCGGTGAAGGAGGCCAGACCGAGTACTGCGGTGGAGGTGGTCGGCTGGAAGGACCTGCCTTCTGCTGGGGAGATCATCCTGGAGGTCGAGTCTGAGGTGAAAACCAAACCACCAGTTTGTCAGGGGGTCGGGGGTCTCCTGGTCACTGACAGTTTTCTCGTTGAGCAGAAGCGAGCGAGGGAGGTGGTGGAGTGGAGGACCTATGAGGAGGAGCAGCAGAAGCTGCAGGAGGAGCAGAGCGCCATTGAGATGAAACAGAAGCTACACCTGGAGGAATACAAGAAGGAAAGGGAGGGGCTAACTCACCTGAGCTGGAGGCAGAGGAAGTCGGCACTGTATCGAGCCAACAAGGCCAAGTTTGCCGTGAGGCCGAGCGAAAAGGTGCAGCAAGACGAGCTGAACCTGCCGCTCATCATCAAAGGTAGACACAAAACCTTTTCCTTCCTTCTGTCAACATGACTTCACCAAAACGAAAGCTGCTGAGACGCTTCAGTGATTCAGTAAGCGTATTTATGTGCTGTGACGGTGAAGTCCAGTCGTTCAGGTGCACACGATGCCGTCGTCTCTCCTCTGACCTCCAGGTGACACAGACGGGTCGCTGGAGGCCATCCTGAACATCCTGGACAGCTACGACGCTCAGCAGCAGTGTCAGCTGGAAGTCGTTCACTTCGGCATCGGAGACGTTTCAGAAAACGACCTCAATATGGCCGAAACGTTCGCAGGTAAGCCTGGCAGGGTGCCCAGTGTTTCTACTTAAAAATGTACTTTGAACAACACGCTGAATATTAACGAACAGCCGTCAGTTGTTTCCTGTCTGACAAACTGACCGGAGAAAAGATGAAACCGTCTGATCAAAGCTGAAGCACCGAGCTGACGTCAGGATCTGAACTCCTCTTTCAGGTTCGATTTACGGCTTCAGTGTGGGAGCCAGCAAGTCGATGCAGCAGCTGGCGTCGCGGCGAGGCATCCCGCTGCGACTTCACAACGTCATCTACAAGTTGATGGAGGACCTGAAGGACGAGCTGAGCAGCAGGCTGCCTCCTCTCGTCTCAGAGAACGTCGTCGGTGAGGAGACAAACGCTGGACCAGTCTGGAAACACAAACCACTTTCTGATTTCTGTAAAGGCTGACAGCAGCTTCTCTCTGCTCGTCCAGGGGAGGCGACGGTTCTCGCCCTGTTTGATGTCTCCGTGGGGAAGAAGAAGGTTCCTGTCGCTGGCTGTCGCGTTCAGAAAGGCCAGCTGGACCGTCGACTGAAGTTCAGATTGATCCGAGGCCGAGACACAGTCTGGGAGGGTGAGTTGGACCTGGATCTGTCCTAACACCTCGGGGCTCCTGTCCATGCTGACCTTCCTGTGATGTTCTCCACAGGTTGTCTGGCGGCGCTGAAACACCACAAAGACGACGTTCAGACGGTGAAGGTGGGGGTGGAGTGCGGCCTGTCAGCTGATGGCGACGCCGACTTCAGACCCGGTGATGTCGTCGTCTGCTTTGAGGAGGTGGACACACCGCAAGTCACTTCCTGGAACCCCGGCTTCTAATACTGACTTTTCATCCCATCATCCTCTGCTGCTGGAAACAGGAAGTTCATAAAGCTGCTGATGTACAGACTTCCTGTTCAGTGAATGTAAACGTGAAATGAATCAGGACGCGTGACATCACTTCCTCACTTGGTTCTGGACTTTATTGGGTACACCTGGACAGTCTAATCAGAAACGAATCAGTGAGCTCACACTGTTGACCCTTAAAGGGACAGTTCACCAACTCAAACACGTTTCTGCTGTCACCTGCAGTGCTGCGGATCGATCCAGATGGCAGCGTGACCGTCTGCGTTCTGTTCAGTTTAATGGAACGAGTGTCCGTCTGCGGTGAGCAGGTTCATATAGAAACTCTAATCACCGCACGTGAGGGTCCACCTCGTTCGTTTGCACTTCAGAGTAGGCCGACGTCAAACTATTGATCAGATGGATCGACAGCACCGCAGGGAATAAATCAAGTAATGTTAATAAAGTTTAAACAAAATAAGTCACAAGTCATTTTAATGGTTTGAAAGTGTGTGAAGGTCCTGCTGTCTGATTGGACAAACCAGCAGTGAGAAGTCTGTCCTGATGTGTTAAGCTCCCGTCTGCAAACACATCAGACACGAGTGTCCAAAGTCGGCTGCTGGCTCGTCTTCACTTCCTCTTAGTCTTTCCCGGTTTGGCGAGCAGGGCGGGGTCGATCTGGTCTGGTGTCAGTCCTCTGACGGCGAAGAGTCGGGCGGCGTGCTCTGCCAGCGCCCCCCCACACTTCAAACCTCTAGACATCAGTTCCTCCTTCAGGACGTCCAAACCCAGAGCCTCCAGCTGATCCACAGAGGACACCGAGGACAGACAGAGCTGATGCCGAACCTGCCAAAACAGACAACACTTCAGGTAAACATTCGCCTTCATCGCGTCGTCTTGTCAAAACCAAACTGAGACAATTCAGACGAGCACCGAGCTCGTAACTGATGATTAATCCTTTGACCTCAGAATCTGGACGTTTCGTCCACTGCTCCTCAAACGGATTCGCTTCACTGACATCAGTTCTCATTCCGATCGACACCATCAGCTTCCTGTCAGCTGATCCATCACTTGTTTGATGGAGCATTAAACTCAACTTTAGCCTTTCATGGCAGCTCAGCAGAATTCTGGACTTCGCCGGTTCATGCAGCGTTCAGACGAGGCTGTTAGCAGCTCAGAGCAGCTGCTTGTTTTTCACTCGACTGGGTTGAAATTTGTGTTTAACATCGAACAAATGAAGGATAAATGACAACATCTCTTCACGGAAAAAGTTCTGGTGAGTGTGAACGGTAATCGATTTATTAAAGTAAATCAGTTTGACCCGAGTTTCCACTAGTTTTCACTTTATGGGAACCTTACTGACCCCAAAGAGTGCAGGTCCTCTTTAACGTATTCTGACAGACTTTGGCTGGCCGAATTTGAAAAGGCCCAGCTTGTGTAGCTTTGGTTGGCCGCACACCAGATGGTCCTGGTCTCCGTGTTGCTGGGGGACTAAATATTCTTCTTTCATCCTGACGTTGACCACTTATATCGAGAAAGTCCCTGACCTGAACCAAGTGGTCCTGGGTGAGCCGGTAAAACTAACCCCACACAGTGACCGAAGGAGTAGAGCAGATTTTCAGAACACGTTTCAGTCTTCAGTCAGCTGACGAAGACTCTGATAGAACGACCGGTTTCCTCAGCCGACCACAACTCGCACGAGCAGCAGCTGCACCAGGGACACAGTGTGAACACCTGGTCAGGCCACATTATGGGATGGACTGAGACAGGAAGCTGCAGCAGCTGAGAGAGGACAAACTACTGACCTGCTGCTGAGAAGAACAGCCAGACTCCTCTGATGGTTTAGAGTCTGGAGGTCTCTGATCCTCTGCAGGTCTGACAGTCTGGTCTCCGGATGCCTCTGGAGGTCTCTGATCCTCTGCAGGTCTGACAGTCTGGTCTCTGGACGCCTCTGGAGGGCTCTGATCCTCTGCAGGTTTGACAGTCTGGTCTCCGGATGCCTCTGGAGGTCTCTGATCCTCTGCAGGTCTGACAGTTTGGTCTCTGGACGCCTCTGGAGGGCTCTGATCCTCTGCAGGTTTGACAGTCTGGTCCACGGACATCCGTGGAGGTCTCTGATCCTCCAGAGTTCTGACTGTTTGACCAGCCAATATGGAGCTGCAGTCAGACGCAGGAGACGAGCTGGAAGAGACGGTTTTGATCCAAAATGATTTAACTGGACATAAAAATCTCAAAGTCTGAGTGATGCGTTTGAGGGGGTCGGGTCTCTACCTGCTGCTCTGCTCAGGCTCCGCCTCCACTCCACTCCGCCTCGTCACAGTAACAGCAGCAGCTCCACCACTGGAGGACGACGTGGATGGAGTCTCTTCATCGTCTTCGTCCTCAGAGCTCAGCAGTTCATCTGCCCCAGTCCTGTAACCATGACGACACACTGAAAGCATCAGACACGATGAAACAAGGTCGGCGGACTCTGAGGCGAGCAACATTTTAACGACTAATCGCATACATCACTTCCTGACATCTCCGGTCAAAGGCCAAATCAGACCTGTTTCACGTATTCCTGCGAGGAAGACTGCGGCCTCGTCATCGCTCGACACACCTGAGGTTTTCTGATCTGCACTGACGTTTAGAGCACCCGATTCCTGGACGTCCGTTTAACACACCTTGTGCTCATGGTCAAATGGGACGACAGAAATGACAGACTCACCAGAAACATGCCGCCGCTTTCTTCTTCTTCTTGTGCGGCTGCTCGCTTTCAGCCGAGTTTGGCCTCTTTGTTGCTGACGCTTCGGCTGCCTTCACCAGACCGCTGGACGACGCCTGCAGACCTGAAACACACTAAGCGTTACAACCCGACTGATCCACGTCCACAGCAGTAACCCGCCTGTAGTCGCCTCAGAGTTACGCTGATGCAACACAAAGTGAAGATCCGAGCGGCCGGTGAATCTCAAGCTGAGGTGAGACCCGACAACAGACACAAACGAGCAGCGACTCTAAGCCTGGACCTTTACGAGTGCAGACCTTTGATCACCGAGTCCTCGAGTCTCTCTGACAGGTCGTGACACTGCTGCTGGTACTCCGGGTCAGTGAACTGGTGTTTGGGTTCATGCAGTTTCCTCTGCAGACGCTCCAGACGACGCTGCTCCTTCTCTGCCTCGCGCTCCGCCTGCTTCTTCAGCCACTCTGCCATCCTGCACACACCACAGAAGAAGAGGAGTTACATTTGCGTCTTTCATCACCTGTGGCGAGTTGACACCTCCACACGAACACCGGGTCGTCACTTCTGCACTTACTCTTTCTCGTGGTTGACGTCACGGAGGCGACGGCCACTCAGATCTCTGCAGGCCTCGCGATTTGTCGTCTTCTCGATCTGAGCGCCCAGAGCTCGCAGCATGGAGCCGAACCCTGAAACACACGGTTCACGACACCACAGAAGAAGACACAGACCATCCATCATTTGAGGTTCCAACAAATTCATGTTTCAGCAGGTTTTCTGACAAACTTTTTTGTCTGTTTCCTGGACCAGACCTCCTTTCCCCCCACAGAGACGAGGCTCCAGGTGATAGACGGCTCCATGCTGCAGAGGATCGTCCAGATCTGACAGTCGGCCATTTCTGGTGACGTAGAAATCCTCTGAAGAAGAAAGTCCCTGCAAGCAGACACACACCCGCATGCTATGATGGCTTCACAGACCTCACTGCTGGTGTTAAATACAAATTCGCTGACACGTCAGGTCAAATGTCTGAAAATGTTCATTACTGGTGAGAATTCCACAACTATGAGTTTTTGATGTCCTGTAGCCAAATTCTGAGGGAGTGTAGTTGTGAGGTTATCAGTATAAGCACAAAATATCTTGTCACCGTACAGTATTGTACTGTGTACTAGTACTGTACGTGTTGAGTCTACTGTGTCCCGGGTTTTCTGAATCAGGATTTTAATCAAAGTAACATTTCTATACGCGTGACTCATCGCACACGACAAGATCTCAGCTTCGTGGTTTGTATGCGTGAGCCACAAAGCTCACGACACAATATTAAAGCCACAACTGGAAAACGACTTTAATGAGTTCAGGAAATCCTGCAGTCGGTGATTCGGTCGTTCGGCTAACGCCGCTAGCTTATTTGTGTTTGTTAGCTAGCCTTAGCACATCAGCTAAGTTTACACAGCGACACTCAGACACCGTTTAGTTAAATAATGTCATTCAAACCCGAGTTATTTCTGTTCCCGTTCGGTGTGGATACGAACCTGCTGCTGGGTGAACCGGTTCAGAACGTCTCCGACCACAGATCCATCAGGAAACACCAAGTTAGAGAGTCCGAAACACGGAGCGTTCACGAACACCTCCATATTGGCCCTTTCAACTACAACTGCGAAGTGCGCACGCGCTCTTCTTCTCCGCTCATTCTCCAGCAGGGGACGTCACCAGTTAACACAGCGCCATCTGCTGGCTATTATCACTCAGCTCAATATCTATATAATGGTTTTTAGCTACAGTCAGCCAAAATAATGTATACACACATCAGAAAAGAAAAACATGCACAAATATTGAGAAAACATCGTACAACAGTACACCGTATCTATATGTATAGAAGTACTTATACAAATTAATATTTTATGCATGTTTTTCTTTTCCTGATGTGTATACATTATCTTGACTGACTTTTTGTTGTAAAGAAATGAGGTGATCTTTAAAATGGCAAACTTTCTCATAGTCTTCAAATGTTTTGTTTTGTTAACAACACATTAAAACAGATTCAGTTTATTATTATATAAATCCCCCCTCACCCTCAACACTGGATCTCCCCAAGGCTGCGTGCTGAGTCTCCTGCTGTACTCCCTGTACACATGACTGTGTGTCCACATCAGACAGTAACACCATCATAAAGTTTACTGACGACACAGCCATCGTGGGGTTAATCTCCCACAACAAGGAGGAGGCCTACAGGAAGGAGGTCACCCACCTGGAGAGCTGGTGCCGGGAGAATAACCTCCTGCTGAACGTCAGCAAAACTAAGGAGCTGATTGTGGACTACAGGAGGAAGCAGCAGAAGGACATCCGTCCACTCTGCATCGGCGGGTCTGAGGTGGAGAGGGTGGACAGTTTTAAATACCTCGGTGTGACCATCACACGGGACCTGTCCTGGTCACTGCACATTCACAGGACTGTTAAGAAGGCCAGGCAGCGTCTGTTCCACCTCAGACGCCTCAGAGACTTCAGGCTCCCCCTCAAGGTGCTCAGGAACTTCTACACCTGCACCACTGAGAGCATCTTGAGTGGGAGCATCACCACATGGAGGGGCAGCTGCACAAAGCAGGACCTCTTGGCCCTCAGGAGGGAAGTCCGCTCAGCTGAGAGGACGATCAGAACAACTCTACCCGACCTGCAGGACATTTACACCAAACGATGCAGGTCGAGAGCTGAGAAGATCCTCAGGCAGCCCCATCACTAAAGATTAAAGTGACATATTTTGTCATTGGAGGGAACTCACTCCAACGAAATTTGTTCTCTGCATTTAACCCACCCAAGTGACGTGCACACACACACACAGCAAACCCGGGGCAGTGGGCGACCGCGTGCAGCGCCCAGGGAGCAGTGGGGGTTAGGTACCTTGCTCAAGGGTACCTCAGCCATGGACACCGGGACGGGGAATCGAACCAGCGATCCACCGGTTACGGGTCCGACACCCTAACCGCTGATCCACGACACCCCGGACACTCACTCTTCTCCCTGCTGCCATCAGGCCGTCGGTTCTGCTGCCTGAGAACCAACACTGAGAGGATGAGGAGAAGCTTCTTCCTCCAGGCCATCCGTCTGCTCAACAGTGAGCGTTAATCTGGACAATCCCACTCCCACCTGCACTACATGTAAATACTGTACATGTAAATATGACACATTTTCACATTTTTAATTTTATTATTTTTGTAAGGTTTCTATTTTACAATATTTAATTTTTACTTACCTGTTTTTTGGTAGCAGGAACATAAAGAATTTCACTGCACATTGTACCATGTGTGATTGTGTGTGTGATAAATAAACCTTGTATCTTGTATCTTGTATCCGAGAAAAACTGCATCCGACTCCAGCTGACACCAAGTCAAGAGGTTTTATTGTCGTTTCAGCTGTTTACAGTAACAGTGAAACGAGACATTGTTCCTCCAGGGACCAATTAAACACAAAACTGCACACCGCAAACTGACGCGAGACTACACATAATGCACAGGACTGTGCAGAGTTTTTGTTTGCTGATTATTTTTCGATTGATCAAATAAAATGAATGGTAGTTACGTCAGCCCTAATCTTGTCAGGTTTATGTTGCTGGATGTCAGATACTCTGTGCTTTGGATGTACAAACTGTTTTGCTCCACTTTCTCACCCTCAGTAGATGAGTTTTAACCTTAAATCCACTCAACTGTTGTCGCATGTTACAAAGCGGTGAACGAGCTGCGCATGGAGCCGTCAGGTGGCGCTGTGGGCGTGTCCTCGCTACAGGAAGCTGGAACAGGAAGTGACCTTCGTTCTGCCTTCTGGGACAACATGGCGGTCTTGTGTAAGGTTGTTTCCAGCTTCAGGGGTGGACTTCGATTCACCTCCTTCAGGTTTTTCAGAAACTCCTTCAGTTCAGACTCCAGCGGGACCTCCGGCAGCGACCAGTCCGCTTCACCCAGACTCAAATCGGGCTTCGCTGCCGCGTTCGACCAGCAGTCGGAGCTCCGGCGGGAGGCGGTGAGCGCCGCGGACGGCAGCAGCGCCTCCTCCAGACAAGAGGAAAGCTTCGCCTCGCTGCTCCGCCGGTCCCCGCTGATCCAGATGGGACCAGCCAAAGATAAAGTGGTGGTCGGGAAGATCTTCCATGTGGTCCAGGACGACCTGTACATCGACTTCGGCGGGAAGTTTCATTGCGTGTGCCGGCGGCCGCCCAGCGGACAGCATCTGCATCGCGGCACCAAAGTCCGCCTGCGGCTGCAGGACCTGGAGCTCACCGCCCGCTTCCTGGGAGCCAACACCGACACCACGCTGCTGGAGGCCCAGGCCGTCCTGCTTGGCCCGATGGAAGCCAGGGACGGGGGGAAACAGTGAGCCCGCTGTGGTAAAATGTGAGGTTTTCCGAAGGGAGTTTTGCAGGTGCGGGACTCGGACGTGAGGAGGGACCCTGAACGCCTCTCTGCTCCTCATGAGGAGGACTGTGATGTTGACTGATGTGCTTGATTTGTCTTCGCACGTCACGTTGAACCAAAACCTCCCCTGGAATGTGACGTTTGGTTTGGACTGTGGACTCCAGCTGAGTGTTTACCTGCCGGGAGGACGAAGCCGCACGACCCCCGACAACATTAATCCACGTGTGATCGTCCACACACGCGCACGCCGGCTTGTTGTCAGATTTAAATGCTCATTTGTGTCTCACAGTTCGGACTCGAGTGGTTTTGACCTCCTTACAGTGAAATAACGTTTCTGTGCTGAAGTGCGTAAACCACATGAGTGTTCAGGCACACTGAAGTGTCATTGGGAAATAAAGATGGATGACGTCCAATACGTTTCTGTGACTGATGACTTGACGTTTGATGCTGATGTATTTCACAAGCTTCCGTTTCCTTGTAAACTCTTATTGTTTATGCCGTAGGCTGTTCGTTTGATTGATTGTAGGCGCGCAGACCGGCTGCAAGTAAACCGGCCAACAGCAGGAACCGAAAGAGAATCGGACTGGATTAGAGAGGACAACCTGCTGCTCCAACACTCACTCACAGCTGACCGCTGATAGGCATACCTGACACAGGTGAGTCACATGACGCAGGCGCAGAGAAAAACACAACACAACAGTCGCTTGTTCTGTTTCCTTTAATAAGTGAAAAGCTGAGGTTTCCCTCAGGCTCTGCTACATGAGAGTTTGTATGTCCGAGCTGAACCTGAACGCCTGCACCTGCTGAGGCCTTCGCTGTTCTTCAGCCTCAGGGAAGGTAAACCCAGAGCTGCGACTCTCAGGCTGGGCTCCTTCAGTCCCCAGGAGGACTGAGGGTGGAGGAGCGATGGAGGCGGCAGACAGCAGCTCAGTCTCATCCGTGAACAGATAAATAAAAGCAGTAGTACATAAGTGAAGCAGCAGGTCAGGCTTCTGCGCCGTTATACTGTGATGTGGTACTGTAATGCAGTACTGTTTCCACTGCAGGTTGTCACAGTGTGTACACTTCACAGTACGGAGGTTCACTGCGACCAGAAATCAAAACGCAAGCTGCTCCTGGATCAGCGGTCTGATTTTCAGATGTTATTTCCTCACATGTTCAGGTCTTAGATATTCACTGGCAGGTGCGACTCAACACGTCAGTTCAACTTCCTGAAAACTGAGTGTCAGCAGAAACTTTGCTGGCAGTGAAATTCCAGTCTCGTTAATTCATCTAATTAATACTTTATTTAATCTTTATTTTCTGTCAGAGCTCAGATGAAAACACTCATTCAGAGAGATTCAGTTTACCAAAGTCTGAATTATGTTGACGTTCTGTTCTGGAAGAAGTGATCCTCCGTAATGATGACGGAACCTTTTGACAATAGTTCTAACAGTATATATATATATATATATATATTAATAATTGCAATAGCAGTACTGCAGCAGTAGTGGTGTTGTGGTACGACTGCAGTGAATTAGTTGGCTCGCTTGTTTGGTTTCCTGTTGTTCTTCCTGTTGGAGGCACTTTGAAGCTGAGGTTCTTCTTCGTCTTCAGCCACACATGGTGACATACAGCCACTGAGGAGGAGGAGAAGGAGGAGGAAGAGCAGGGGGAGGAGGAGGAAGAGCAGGAGGGGAGGAGGAGGAAGAGCAGGAGGAGGAGCTGATCAGACACTGAGCACATGCAGCGTTTGTTTCACCGATAAAAACTTCTGCTGCTGATTAACCTGCCGACATGAATGAGTTCAGTCTGAGTCCCAGCAGGTGAGTTTGTTACCTGCTCAGGTGCTCCTCTCAGCTGATATCAGGTAACATTACTGTATGCTCACAGCAGTGAAGCTTTATGAGCCCTAGTGGCTGATGTTTCTGTTTGTTTTCCCCTGGTTTTTAACTCTCAGGCGTTGAACAGGCACCTCTTATTGGCGTAGCTGCAGCCTGCAGACTCCACTCAGGGTTTAAAACGTCCCTTTTTATTTATGTGTAATGAAATGGAGTTCAGACTGAACCAAACAACGCAGTGAAGAGTTCACAGCAGTACAGGTCTTTAAACTACTACCATTAATTCAGACAACTGAAATTGGTTTCGTGTTTCGTACCTCAACGATGTTAATCTCGACAGTTCCTGTCCCGTCTCGGTCCAGCTCCTGGAAGGCCTCTAAGAATAACACCACGAGAGGAGAAACATGTCAGCACCACATGACACCGCGTGACACGATAAACTCAGCTGTACGTACTGAACATGGCCTCCAGTTTGACCAGACAGCAGGTGAAGTTGTCAAAGTCGATGATCTCGTTGTCGGCGTATCGAGCGACCAGCATCTGATAGAGTTTGTTGTTCAGTTTGAATCCTGAGGACAGCAGACATGACGGGTTAGTTCAGTAAAAGTGAGTGCCATCAACACTGCCGGGACATCAGGATCAGTGTAACTTTACCGCCGTTTTCCAATGCCAGACGCATCTCGTAGGAGCTCATACATCCTGATTTATCCAGATCAAACTCTCTGAAGATCCCCTGCAGAGGTAATCCGTCATCAGTTTCAGCAGCTCCATGGATAAAAACTCAGAACAAGTCAAGTCCTGCAGAGTTAAAACAAGCACTAACCAATAACCAGCTGTGATCTTCTTAATGTTTCTTTGATGGACCTCTGAATGAACCCACATGACACATGAGACTGAGAACCTTGAAAGTGATCTAGAACTCACCAGCCACTTCCTGATCTTGTTCCAGAGAATCTGAAACTCCAGCAGACCGAGGCGAGCGCTGCCGTCTTTCTGCACTCAAGTGAAGGTCAACACTTTTTCAACACGTGAAGAAGACTGAACCTCACAGCAAATACATCAATAATTTGTTCTAGCAGCCATCTTTAACTAAATATTGGCTCGGCTCACATGAATCCAGAACCGGTGGACCAGAATTAAAGCTGGTTGTGGTAAAGTTGAAGAAATGAACAACAAGAGTTCTATTCTGAGTATCCAACAGTAAAAACACCAACTTCTCTGAAACACATGAATGGATGGATGACTACACCGACTGTCGCCGTATCCAGCGGCCTCAGGTTTCATTCACAGGTGAGAAAACACCTGACGACATTATAATGAGTGTCAACGACAAACATGTCAGGACTCGTGACCAAGCTGGCATGTTAGCGTTGGGGAAGTTTAGCTGCACGTTTTCTTCCACGGCTTTGCCAACATGTCACCTGGCCTTGCCGAAGACTCGGGTCGTGTGAAATGAGGGCAGAATGCATGATGGGAGAGAGCAGAACCAGCGGACAGCGAGGATACGTCCATGAGGCTGACCATGGCTCTGCAGGACTCCATACTGAAACCATCGGTCTGCAGATCTCTGTCTGTAAACAACCACAGAGGAAGAAGTCATGTTAGACTGTGAGAGTCGATCTCATGTCTCGATGTGAGGCTCACGAAGGAAAAGAGAAACGAGTGGATGTGAGTCACAAGAAGGTCGAACGACCGATGGGATGGAGCCGATCCAGTAACTGACAGCTACGTTCATGACGGCGACTTTCCTCTTTGTTTGTCCATCTGTTTAACTGGACTGAAAAGCTCACAGCTACCACACTCAGCTTACAGCACAACACAATTAGTCGATTAGATAACTGACATGAAACAAAACATGAGATTCAATAAACTGAATGTGACTCCTGAGATGCACAGTAACTGTGACGAACACAAACGAAAAGCTTATTTTGAGTAAATGTTTCAGTTCTTGTCATTTAAACAGTAAAAGCTGTTGTGTCACGTTGTTGTCTTCGGTTCTTCACTGTGATCAGTCACCATCAGAGCTTCTCAGACGCCACATACTCACGTTTGGACACGACTCGGTTCAGGATGGTCCTGAGCTCTCGCACTGAGATCTCCATGTCCTGATGACAGAAAACAGTTTGACATTTTATCAAATTTGATGTGTTATTTCTGATTATATGACATACACAGAAGACTTAGTTCTTGCACAGTTTTTCAAACGTGTTTCTTTGTATGGGCAGCAGTCACACGTTCAGGCATGTTGTCCTGTACATGCAGTGTTCACTGGTGACGTGAACTCACGTCTCCTGACAGCTGGGCGAACATGGACCTGAATGAGTCATCGATGTCGCTCTCTGAGATTTCCTCCTGCAGAGAAGAAGAACAGGAAGCTCTGAAGGTCAAAGGGTACCTCAACACACAGCCAGGAATCATACGTTACTCTGCATTCGCTTCCTAAAGCGTACGACACAAACGCTGAGACGCTGACATCAACAAACATGAATTTATTCACAAGACATACAGTAAACAGGAGGAGCTAAAAGCTTCTGCTGTCCTGAAAACCGAATAAACATAAAGAAATGAAGAGTGGGTCTATCAAATTATTTCTCACTCCAACTGTTCATCAGTATAACTTCATTCGTCAAAGTTTGTTTAAAGGAGCAACCTGTAAAATATGGCCAGAATTTGAAGTCATTTCCAGAGATGCAGCAAGCAGCAGATCACCAGAGTGACCACCAACTGTCAGCTCGGTTACCTTTGGATGTAGCTATAGCTACTCTTAGCTCAGTCAGCTGTGGCTGCAGCTGAACTGGACTGTGTCTGGACCGAGACCCTGGTTCTCATCGACACAGTTCAGTAAAAGAGAGTTGAGAAGGTGTTCGTTGGTTTTCTCTGTTCAGAAAGGACAAGTGTTTCCTTTGTACCCATTCTGTGAGTTTCTTTTGTGTCCTTATTAGACTAAACTCTAAGAGATCCTGTGAAACTAAATGAACTCATATTTGTCTCCCAGCTGAAACTACAGGGACCTCTAGAGGCCCAAAGTGGTATTACAGACACGATAAGCTGCCGCTAGCTGGTTAGCATGCTAACTTCAAGATACAAGATACAAGATAGGTTTATTTGTCACATACACAATCATACACGGTACAATGTGCAGTGAAACTTTTTATGTCCCTGCTACCAAAAAATAGGTAAGTTAAAATTAAATATTGTAATATTGTTCAGTAGATGCTACACAACATCAGAGACGTCTCTGACATAACATCAACACGGTTGTTTCTTCACATTCTGTTGAAGATGTTGGTTCATTTGTCAAATGTTCTAAAATAAATTTATGGCCACGTGTTACAAACACCTTTAAAATGTCTGTTTAATCAAAGGTGAATCAGAAAGTCTGAATTTGTGTCCATCTGTGACACATTTTTTGTCCACTTTACTGGAAAATAAAGGAAGATGTTAGAGCTGATGGCAATAAAACCGGAAGTTCATTCATCACCAAATTTTGAATTTTTTTAAACACAACATCAGAGAAAATGTCATTTCAAAGCAAGATGAAATCATGTTTTTACCTCTTCTTCAAAGGTTGCCACCACATCGTCGTCCATCTCGCTGCAGAGATTCACACACAGACAAGATCAACAACTGCACACTGAAGCAGAACAGACGAGTCGGTCTCAGGATCTGACAGACTCACTCGGTCTCAGACTGCTTCTCGGTGAAAACTCTCAGGACGAAGTCGGCCTCCTTGGCGGGTTCAAAGGTTGAGGGGACAATCAGGTACTCGCCTGGTGGGAGGCGGAGCCTGGCGCTCACCTCTCGTAGGTTGATGAAGGTCTCTGAGCGAGCGCAGGAGGAGTGACGCAGGAAGAAATCCTTCTTCATGTGGACGCTCGGACAACCTTGATACTGCCAGACAGACGGGCGCCGGCGTTAATTTCTACGAGCTAAACGTTTAAACTGAAGCTGAACTGTTCAAAAGCAGACTGCAGACTCACCTCCTCAGGGATCTGTGAACGAGAGAAAACACAGAAGAATCATTTGCGATGACGTTCGATTATTACTCATGTTTTTAAAGTGTTTGGTTACTATGACAACGCTACCAGGTGGTTTCTAAGATGCTGGCTGCAAACTAAACGGATGTTCAGGATGGGTTATGATTATGTTAATAACGGTGATGGTTTATTTTGAAGTGCTTTTGGAGAAAAAGTCACAAAGTAAAGAAATAACATTCACAGTAAGAGAAAGGTGCCCTTCTGGGTTTTAACCTGACCTAATGCTAAGCTAACAGCTAAGAGATCCAAAGTCAACAAAGGATCAGTGATCTGCTCTGAGATCAGACCTTAAACGTATTTTTGTTGTGTACCGTGTTAACAACTACACATTCCTTTGGCTTCTGACCTCGTAAATGGCGAAGCCGATGGTGTGTACATCCTGGCCGTGGCGGCGGTAGCGTCTGCGGTCTTTCTGCATCAGAGCTACCAGGAAGCTGCAGGAAGCCTCCTCATCCTCGGGGTCATCATCCTCCTCCAGCAGGCAGATCTTATACTGAGGGTTGATCCAGAACGTGTCTGCAGGGAGGCAGCAAAGCATCATGGGAGTCATGCAGCCATTAAAGTGAAGACGGTAGATTACGTTCTCCACCCCCACCCCAACCGGCCTGCCTGGCCTTACTGGGATGGTTCCTGCAGCCCCCAGCAGTGCTTCCTCTCCTCCAGCTGCCCTCAAACATTGTGGTGTTCCAGAAATTGGTGGAGTCCTCGCTGAGAGCGTCAGGGGTCAGGTTACAGATCTCCAGCCTGGAGAACTGACGGAGAAACTCCTGGAAAGACATCCTGACAGACAGACGGACAGACAGATGTCGCATCATCTTCAAGTTAACTCTCACATTTAGCTGTCCAGTAGAAACCTACCAGAACTCTCCATCCTCCATTTTACAGAGCAGCTCGTCCTTCTCGGCAGAGTCGATGGCGCTCCACTCTGAGGAACTGAAACATCACAAAGTGTTGTTTCATGTTAGCTCCTGTGATTTGTGTGGAGGGTAAACAAACAGAATTTCCAGAATTTGTTTTAAAGCGTAAAGGTGAAGAACTGACTTGTCACTCCAGGCTCCGGTCCACTCCACCTGACCCCAGGGGTTTCTGATCCGGATCAGGCGCTCCTGCTGGCCGCGGTACTCCACCTGCAGAGAGTCCGACAAACATCCAGGAGCCCACACAAAGACCGGATCCTCTGCCCAGTGTTGATGTGATTGTGACAGCTGAGCTCACCTGTCTGAGTCCCGTCACAGAGTAGGCGTGGCCTTTGACCAGCTTCTTGAAGGTCACCGCCTCCATGTCGAAGGCACTGGTGATCTGAAAAAAACACACCAAATGTGTTGAGCAGCTACAGCTGACATGATGCCGCTTCTATATGAAGAAAACATCTTGCTACGCTCTCCATCACTGTTTTCTTGAGGTAGAAAATGTTTCTGTCGAAGTAAGAGACGAGCATGTGTGGTGTGTGTGATAGACTGACGTCGATAGAGCAGCCGAGCAGTGATCCTTTCTCCAGAGCTTTGCTGATGATACGATAGAGATCTCTGGGGGCTTTCTTCAGCTCGTACATCTCGGCCACTCCACCCGTAAAGTCCTCAAAGCCTTCAGTGGTGCTGCCTCCGGACAAAGCTTCGTACGAGCCGTTCAGCCTCAAAACACACAGCAAACACACAACAACTGCAACATTGACGCCCTGGAAACCCTCAGTTCAAGTTAAACAAGGTTCAGGCAGTCTGACGTTTAAGAAGAAAAGATCAGAGCGTCTAAACCTCCTGAATTCAGATGTGTGTTTGTAGTGACGAGTTCAGGGTGTGAAGGTCTGACATCGAGCTGTTTAGCAGGCCAGCTGGTCTTACTTGGCGTAGGCCTTCTCCAGCAGGGCGCTCCAGAACTCGTTGCCTTCAGCCGAGTGCACAAACATCAGCTCTCCTTCTTTGACCGGCAGACGGTCATCGATCACCACGTCCACCCACTCACCGAACTGCCAGAACTACACACAGAGGGAGGAACCCATTAGAAACAGATAATCAATACAAATGATCGTAGACTTGCATGCGGACAGTACCAGTAAACTCTTTCACATTATCTCTGAAGTGAATTTATATGAATAATTTAAGTCCGATAATTTATAATTCTGACGGTTCTAAGATGACCAGCCTTTGATTGGTTGGAGAGACTGAGCCTCAAGGTTCATGTAACAGTCAGCCCATAACTCAAACATGGACAAACATGTCGTCTTTCACTTGACCTACTCCCTGTCCTCTGCTGCATGCATCCTGCCACCAAACCAGGAGCTGTCTCACCTCCCAGAGCCTGACAGGTAGAGAACAAACTGACCAGGGGTTAGGGAAAACCTGACAGTGAAAACCTGTGAGTAGACACAGCACTTTTAATTTTTATCTCAACATCACAAGTTAATTATTTCATTATCTCAAACAGTGTTGTAACAGTACCCAGAAGCCATACTTTAGCAAAAGCAATTGAAATATAAATGTTACTTTGGTAAAAGTGAAAGTCATCCACACCAACAGCAAAAGTCTCACATTAAATGTAACCGAAGTTACCAGATCAATGTGAGGGCATAAAAGGTTCAACATTTGTCTCCAAAACGTAGTGTAAGCATGAAGTAGCAGAAAATCTCGTTTGAGTTAATTTATTTTGTTATCTTGAGAAAACTAACCAGTTTCTAGACATAAAGAGATAATTTATGAGGAGAAAGTGACTTCATAAGACACACAAACTGCTCTGCTTTGACATGATGGATGACGACTGGGTGGGACAACAGGACAGTCTGCACAGGCTGCTGTGTTTGGGAGCCAAGCATGTAAAGCTGTGACAGGCTGAATTCACAGAGTAAGCAGCTGAATGACGGCCTGGCGTCCAGCAGGTGCACATCCACGGAGGTTTGATCGATAAGTGAGACTGATCAGCTGATCGGTAATGGACTTCAGTTTGAAACGGTTACTGTGGTTCTCTGTGCATCCCTGAGAAGGTTAATTATCTCATTGTCTCGAGATAACGAGAAAACAAAGTCATGAGAAGAAAACTGTGTCTGTGGCCTTTCCACTGTGAAAGCCACGATCAGCTGAAGTAACCCTGATCTGAGCCCAGACGACAACACGGGTGGATAAATCAATACGCGATTTGGACTTCAGTCTGGAAGTTCCGTGAACACATCAGCACCAGTGAATTAAAGCTGTGGCAGGGTCAGATCAGTGTACAGGTGAAGTCTCACCTGGAAGTGGAAGATGCCAGCGTACTGGTGGTTGAAGCTCTGACTGTGAGGAACGACGCGATGCAGCAGCCGCTCATTCAGAGTCAGCGAGCCGATGGCAGCCAGCAGCCAGCAGTCGCCTGAACGCCAGCAGAAACCAGAGAAGATTCAGAGTCAGCATTCAAACAAACACAAACCGGCTGTGAAACTTTCCTCTTCGTCTGTGAGAACCTCTCAATATCACAACATAAATGTTTCACTTGTTTTATTTAAGCAGGAGTCTCGCTCAGATTCGGATTCTGCTTCTCGGACAGAAGGACAATTACACTTTGAATTAACTTCCTTTCCATCAAAGTGAAAAGAATGGTTGTATTATAATACTGACGTTCTCAGTGAATCTCAGTCCTATCCTGACCGGGTGAACAGGTGGCTGATGATGACATCAGACAGGTGTGTGTGTGGACCTCAGACTGACCCATCTAAAGGAACTCAGACTGCCTGCAGCTTTCACTGTTAAAACCAGAGCTGGTCCTGAATTCTAAAACGACCAAATTCAACAAACTCCTGCAGCTACAGATCCTCCGCCCCACCTGCACCTGGATTAAAAACTTCCTGTCGAGCCGACCACAGTCTGTGAGACTCGGCTCCCACCACCCCTCAACACTCACACTTAGCACAGGTTCCCCTCAAGGCTGCGTCTTGAGTCCTCTACTGAACGCCCTACAACCGCCCTCCGACCCACACAGCTAACTATATCATAAAATATGCTGATGACACCACTGTGGTTGGACTCATCTGCGTACAGGGCCAAAATACAGAAACTGTCACTCTTATTATGGACTTCAGGAAGCACGGACAGGACCACGCTCCTCTCCTCATAAATGGAGAAAGTGGAGTGGAAACTGTCACCACCTTCAGGTTTCTGGGCACCCTGATCTCCACAGACCACTCCTGGACCTACAACATCAAGGCCCTGGTCAAGAAGGCTCAGCAGCGGCTACACTTCCTGCGTGTCCTCAGGAAGAACAACCTGGACAGGAAGCTGCTGCTGGCCTTGTATCACTCCTCTGTGGAGAGCGTGCCAACATACTGTCTGGGTGTGTGGTACGCAGGCTTCACAGCTGAGGACAGGAAGGCGGTGCAGAGGATCATAAACACTACCCAGCAGATCTTCAGCTGAACTCTGCCCACCCTGGAACACATCTCCACATCCTGCTGCCTCAGAAAAACCAAGGTCATCATGGGAGACCCGTCACACCCTGTCCACCCCGTTTGACCTGTTACCCTCTGGGAGGCGTTTCAGGTCAACCAAGTCCCACACCAACAGACTGAAAAACACCTTCTTCCCCTGGATCACAATCTACCCCCGCCTGCCTGTTTTGTTTTGTTTGCAGTCCCTTCACCTGTGCACATTTTGTTTTCATTATGTATTCCATTTCACACTGTACTACTGTCTATATGCATATATAATTTCATTGCATACTGCACTATTTGTCTACAGTTTTCGGTACACATCCTCTTGTTCCTGTGACGTTTCTGTTTTGCTGTTATGATGTTTTTGATATTGGTTCTTTTAAATTCTTCTCTGTGGTGTACGGTGGCTCCTGCTGCTGTCTGACCTGAGCCCGACTCACACATTTCTGCAGGTGAAACTGCTCCCGTCCTCAGCCTGGAGGAACTGAACCGATGAACCGATGAAATGAGTTAAGGTCACATGACACAGTTGTGTTGTGACTCGAGATTAACAGCATCATCAGTGACATCATGAGGTGATGATGATCTTGGCTCTGGTTGGAGGAACGGACTTCAACCTCTGACATGTTTACAGGAAAAGCCTCCATTATCCTCTGATGGTCCATGGAGACACACTAATGCTAAGCTAAACGCTAACATCATCAAGAATTCGAGTTACTTTCACATTAAGTTGCTAATGTTTCTGGCTAATGGAGCCTGGACCCATCAGACATCCATTCACTCATCAATACCGCATCAGGGCGAGGTCAGGGCTGAGTGCTGCCTTCAGGGACTTCTCAGAACATCTCAGCACAGAGCAGACTGGTCTGGATAAAGTTTATGAATTGTAAACTGACGCAAAGACGTCCACAGACAGCTGACCTGTGGACAGACGTAACCCACACTGAAGAGTCTCACTGACTGGCAGCAGGAAGCTGCAGCTGCTCGTCTGTGGTTTCATAAGCTGCTGATCATGTTTGTGTCTGTTAATGAAGCTCTCTTCATTCAGGACTTCATTTATGTGTTGTCACAAAGTGCTGTCCCTGAGACGTGATGTCTTCAGCGTCCAGCAGGTGGTGCTAAAGCACCGAGTGACATCTGGAGCTCCGCCCACTGAAGGAGGCCAAGTCATACTGATCATTCCTGTCCAATCCCACACACACACACACACACACACACACACTCCTCTTCTGACTTCAGGAGGAAACAGCAGCCTGATTGTTTCCTGTAGCTGTGGTGCTGATCCTGAACTAGCAACAGACTTCATCAGCAACCAGTTTTCAAAAGGCAGAAGGAATTTGTGGAATAAAAAAGTGGAGTAAATTTCCATCATGACTTTTATAAACAGGAAGTGGACGGGCGGACATCTGCTGCTGCAGCAGTTTATACACCCGCTGAACTGAACTCACTGTTTACTCTCTGACTCAGCAGGTCGCTTAGCAACAGTCTTCAGGGAGGTTCCCTTCAAAGCACAGCCAGACTGCGTGTGAGGTCACGTGACCAGCGGACAGGACTCACCCAGCACTCCCTGACAGATGTCCGTCCTGGTGGCTCCACCCACGATGAACTGAGGGTTCTCTGTCAGCTCCTGAAACAACCAGTCAGATACAAGCGTCTGTATTACATCACACTATGTCACATGATGTGAAATAATTTTCCCCACAGAAGTCCATTAAAAAACTGCAAAACTGTTGACAGGACAGCTCAGAATGCAAACAAGCTGACTCCTTAGTCGTTGTGTTCATAAGCTTTGGACCTGTTAGCTTTAGCCTCCTTCTCACCGTGGGTCTCTTCCACTCCACCCCTCTGGTTTTGGTGGTGAAAGGTCCGAGTTCCTTGAAGCCCAGTGAAGCTGGTTCTGCTGGGAACATTGGATCCTCAAATAAGGATCCATTCTGCAGACAGTCCTGCCTCAGAGCCTGGAAGTCCTGGTTCTGGTGGCGTACGGCCTGCTCGACCGAGCCCAGACCTCCAGCCTTCTGCCGGTCCTTCTGGATCCTCTCAGAAATACCTCCAAACATTCTGATCCACAACACATCAGACAAACTCATCAGAATCAGCACCATGCAGGGTGTTCAGCCTCAGCAGCGACATTCGTGTTCCCCTCAGGATGAACCGTATAACTTTGCCCTCATCAGGTCAACATTTTGATGTTTATCTGAAGCTTTGACTAGAGGAGCTGGTATTTACAGTGAGAGTGGGAGGAGACAAGATGAGTCTGGATGATGGGATTCACAGAACAGTAAACATGCAGATGTTTGTACCTGATCTCCGTCCAGTTGGCTTGTTGGAAGCTGACAGGAAACAGAAGTCTGGTTAGTTCATGGAATTCAAACGTCACTAAACATCTCAGTTGGATTACCACCAGCTTCTGCACCGTTCAGTCATCTGGAAGGACCTGACAGCACTGCAGCTGAACAATCGATCAGCAGGCGGACAGAACATTCATCACAAACCATTTGGAGCATCAATTCCTCACGAGTTATTTTTCAAAGCTTTCCTTCACTGCAGGTAAAGGAGAGTTCACTTCACCCAGGAAAATAAGACATTCTTCACATTTCTGCAGACCAAACAGTGAATCGATGAAGTGAGAAAGCAGTCGGTGAGGGTGTTGATGATTACTGACAGCAGAGTGACGGCTGAGCTGTGCAGCAGATGAGCTGACTCAGCGCTCTGCTCAAAGCTCTCTGTGTTTACTGGAGCTCCACCAAAATACCACACCGGGACCGGACTGGGACCTGATGTCAGTCAGTCAGTTAGTTAGTAGGATGTTATGGACTCAAACTCAGTCAGATGATTAATCAGTTAGTCATCTTATGTCAATCAACTAATTAATCGTTTTGGCTCTGCAGCACCTGGTGGTTCCTCCAGGAGGTCAAATGAAGTGACACTGAAGGACAAAATCTGAACGATCCAGAAACATATCACAAATAAACTTGAAGTTTTCTGAACTAACCCAGCAATTTCCTGAGAGTCTTCTCGTATTATCACCATTGTGTTGTTGTTGTTATTATATGATTCTAAAGGGAGTAAAGAGTAAACTCATTACTTATCTTAAGTTAGTAGTCCGACAGGTGATAATAAAACGATGTTTAATTCGGTTTAAAGCAGGAAACCACAGAGGAAACTTGTTGTCTCGATTCATTTCCTCGTGTTGTTTGTTATTCCATGTGGTTTACAGATGTTTACTGTTTCTTCCCTCTGATGGACATCGTGGTTCCTCTTTACAGAAAACCTGTGGTTGTAAACACTCTGTCACACTGAGACCCGGGTCTTGACGACCATGATGTCAGCGCGGCAGGAGGCCGTCTCTGATTGGTTAAGAATAAACGATGTTTCTGCTGAATCAGGCTCAAATCACTGCGGTCACCGCAGAACAGACAACAACACGCACCATCAACACTCACCGGCCGCGTCAGTCCTGCCTCGGTCCGGATGCAGGTCCCGGGTGTTGTACCACCGTACTGTGGCAGTACAGAGTATCGAGAGCTGCTGTGGATGCTGAGCTGCAGTATCGAGCCCCGCCCGGCGGGAGGGGCGGGGCCAGATGCTCTTCTTCATCACAGCGACTTAAAGAGACCTGCCCGGCATTATGCTGAATGTTTGCTCTGCTCAACATAAACGGAACTCAAAGTGTCCTTCATTTATTCTGTCAGAAGAAGCTTTCATTCTCACTACAGCTGGTGAACGAAACAAACACGTGCACACAGTGGATCAACAAAGTCCAGTAAGTGTCCAAGTCATTGGTGCTAACATGAAGACCAGATGATATCAATTCTCCAGCTGTTGGCTTGTTAGCGCACTGTGGTTTGGGCTTTTAGCCACTGATGTGAGTAATTCTGTCAGCCAGGAATTTGTTGGGGAGTTACACTTGCTCTAAAGCAGACACGAACTTGGTGGAAAGGAGTAAAAGAGCAGCTTGTCATTTGTCTTTTGGTTATTTCTGTTTTTAATGAAGCAACCTCCAATTGTTGCCATGCTAGTCTAAACGCAGTGTACAACCACGGTGACATCACCCACTGGTTTGTGGCCTATCCCTGTGAAGCCCTGACTTTGGCGTTATGGCCGTCAGCATCTTGTTTTTGGGGGACGACAGTGACCCTATTTGGATGAGTGGGTGGATATTCTGATTGGATCTGCCTGGGAACCTATGGACATGCTGTGGCCAGTCACAAGGTAGCACCACCCGCTTTATGGTCTGTTTCTCTCTAAATGGAACTACAGTACATCATGCTGTAGTGAGGAGGACCTGAAACCAGCGACTGAGACCATAAACTCATCAGGAAACTGTTCACTGAGCTCACAAATCAACGGAGAAGTCAGCTCATTTTCTCATAAGCGCATATACAATCAGACTTCTGTTTGAAACCAGTGGAGTCGCCCCCGGCTGGGCTTAAGGAAGAATGCAGGTTTATGACACACTGGCTTCACTTTTGAGACTATGCATGTCCACTTACTATTCCGTCTTCTCTCTATGGTGGACACAAAGAGATGAAACCAACTTCTGAAGATGAAATTTGACAGAATCACAGATCACATGTACTCAGCCTGTTAAAAGAATGTAGAGAAATTTATTGACTTTACATGGATTCTGTCAATCAGTGTATAGTGTACATAAACAGGAAGACAAGCTGCAGCTGTGAACAGGAAGATGGCGTCCTGCAGTAACATCGACGCCCCCGGCGAACACGAAGCGACAGCTCAAATCATGGCGAAGTTTAACCACTACAGGAAGAAAACAGAGACACCAGGTTTATCACTGCATTACGGTTCACTGAGTGTGGTTTAAGCTGCCGTCACTGCTGGGTCCGGTTCTGGTGCTGCAGGTGCTCTGAACGTGTGAATGTGTTGAACGGACTCATGTGTCGGACGTGTGTGTTCTCACCTGGTTGAAGTTGAGCTCGATGGAGCCGCTGTCGTCAGCGTCGAGTTTCTTAAAGATCCCTGAGAAGGAAGATGAGTCGCACGTCAAAGTTTTTCTGACACAATTTGAAGCTGTGACAGTTAGCTGTATTAGCTCATTAGCTAACTTTTTAAAGCACATTAGAGCATCAGTGAGTACAAAGCGCTTCCCCATTTAAACTCTGTGATTGGCTGTTTCTTGTACAAATGCGTCTGGTAGTTGTAGTTAACATCCACCTCAAAGCTTTAATTTATTTTATATTATTATTATTATTTTATATTTTAACTGTTAGCTTCTTAGTTATCCGTCGACTGTGGACGTTGGAAAAGCAGACGACTCACTGAACATCATCTCCAGCCTCATCAGACAGCCCACAAAGTTGTCGAAGTCAATGGTCATGTCGGCGTCGGAGTACCGAGCCACCAGCAGCTGGTAGATGGTGTTGTTGAGGGTGAAACCTGGAGGAGGACAACAGGTGGAGTTATGGTGGAGAACATCATCAGGCTAACGCTAACACCACTGAAGACTCTCACTTCTGAGGAATGACTTCATGTAGTGATATCTTAAACAAGAGCAAATCCAGACAAAGTGCCTGACACAAATGAATCGTTATCGTTATGTCCCTTCTGCTGAGGCAGCAACTCGTGACAATAAGGAAGACAGAAATGTGCCCAGTTGCCTCCACAGCCACGAAACAAAGAATCAGCTGCTGACAGGATGAAACGTACCGCCAGCTTCAGTCTACTGACTGCGAGGTGCTGAGAGTCCAGACAGCAGCAGCAGAGAGAAACACAAACATCATCATTAATTTATTACCAGAGATAAACACAGAACACGTCAGGACAGAGCGAGAAGAAGAAGAAGAAGAAGAAGAAGAAGAAGAAGAAGAGCTGTTAGTGAGCAGGAGAAGCATAAAACAGTTTTATTGTGAAAGTCCTGTTACTCGGCAGTGAGTGAACACGTCTCCCACTTCGACCTGAGGTTTAATACGAACACGTAGAAGCGAACCTCTGGAAACAGGAACCGTGTGACGGGCTGAGTTTAATGGCGGCAGACGGAGATAAAGAAAACTGAGGAAAACGTAGAGGACAGAGCAAACAAACAAGACGAGATTTCTGAACAAACAGCCGATAACCGTTCACAGACACAGTTCTCATGAACTCATCATGTTGGCGTTCACTGTGATGTCACTTCCTGAAGACATCACTGCTTCTGATGTCCAACACGGCTAACTGAAGAACCCAAAGACTTCATCTGCTGTCATCAAGGACAAACAATGCAGCAGAGCCTCACTTCTGAGAAGCTGGAACCAGCACACGTTTGACATGTTTGGCAGGTGAAGTCCGTGGAAGTGAAGGATGGAGCCATGCTGTCATTTTTTGCTGTTTTATTTAGTCCTCATCTGCAACGCTGAAGTTAATGTGAACTGATTTGCATGCACATTACATATTGTGTCTTTGTACTGTTTCATCTATGAATATTAACTACCTTTGTAGAAAGACAAAATTGATTAACTAATAAGTAGGTGAATCCGAGTCCCCAGACTCTTCATATCCTATGACACTTTAACTGTAGTGAAGCAGAAATACAAAGTCATGTACCAAAGTTTAGCTGAAGGTGGAGTGAGCAGTTCATGTTCGGCTCGGTTATTTAGAGATGTTGGTATGCTGATGAGTTGTCACGTACCACATCGAGACAGAGAAACGGCTGAACTGCTGAATCCCGACTAATGAGCTGTTGAAATATTTTAACTACTCTGTAAACCGCCTGAAGGTGGACTGTCCAAACAACCTGTTACCAAACCCAGTGAGAGCGTTTCCACTGATGAAACAAACCTTTCTAAGAAATTGAGCTGAAAGAGTCTCACCAGTGGAAGAACCAGTAAATCCAGTAAACGTTCCAGTGCATCAGGCTGAGAGCTGCACTCAGCTCATTCAGAGAACATGAACCGACAGCTGAGGACTCACACCAAACACCACGCAAACCTGTCCTGGACCCTCTAACCAGCCCAAATCATTCCCAACAAAATTCAATTCAATTCAATTCAGTTTATTTCTATGGCGCCAATTCACAACAAAAGTTATCTCATGACACGTTCCAATCAGAGCAGGTCTAGACCAAACTCTTTAATTAAACTGTAGTACAGAGAGCCCAACATTCCTCTTGAGCAGCACTTGGCGACAGTGGAGAGGAAAAACTGCCTTTCTGTCTGCCATGTGAGGAGTGTCAGTCGGCCTGAGGAACAGCTTGGTTAAACATGTTAAAACAAGACACAGCTGACACACACCAAACAGAGTGGAGGTCAAAGGTCACACAGCGACACAGCAGAGGAGGTGAACTGCTGCTGATCGTCATGACGAGTACAGAACATTTCAGAAACAGACGTGATGAAGAAAACAGAAAAGCATACAGGAAGGAACAGCAGGAAGATATCAGCTCCAGTTTGTGTGCGTGTGTTCCTGCACAAACAGCAGAAGAAGAATGAAAACTGACCTGCGTCTTTAAAGGCAACTCTCATCTCTGGAGTGCTCATCGTCCCCGAGTTGTCGCTGTCGTTCTTCTTGTAGATCGACTGCAGGAGAACAGAAAGACGCTGCTGTAAGAAGCCGACTGCTGAATCCAGACATGTGGATTTCACTTTCACTTGGTTCTTACCAGATATCTCTGCACCTTCTTCCACAGAGTGGCGAACTCTCCGAGGCCGAGCTTGCCGTTGCCGCTGTCCTGCTGAAGAGTTCAGGATCTTTAAAGGTTCTGCTGTTTCTACAGCATCAAACAAATGTCTGACTTTGACTAAGTGATGCATTTGTTTAGAGTTATTCTAATTCACAGTTTTTTCGTCATCGTTAACCTCCTCCTCAGATTGTGCATCTTAGTGATACCTGAAGTTCTACCTTGTTTTTAAAGAAGCCGGATCCTGTGAGGCACGGCGGAGTGTAGAGTGTGTGTGGCAAAGTAAATGTCCAGCGTTGTTCACAGAGCAGAACTCAATGTTCTCTGGTGTTTTTGTTTGTTTTGAGTAATTTAGTAAAACTTTCCACTATGGTTACGCTGAAGCTTTGCCACATTTTTTGTCCCTCAGAAAGTGAATATAAAGACACTCTGACTGCCAAACATTTCACTTTGAGGTCCCCCACAAACAAACATGGCCTCCACATTCGCTACTGTTAGCTCACTAGCTAACGTTAGCATATGCTGACTGTTAGCAGGACGGCATCAAGCTGAATGAGATGTTTTTAGGATACGTCCATCAGGTTGACCATGACCCTGCTGGTCTCCATGCTGAAGCCGTCAGTTTTGATGTCAGTTCCTGTGAAGAGGAGACAGTAACTTAATGCTGTCGCTGAACAGGTGCACAGGTGCACTAAAGCTTCAGCTTTGACTTACGCTTGGCGACAATTTTGTTCAGGATGGTCCTGAGCTCCACTGCAGAGATCTCCATGTCCTGAAAGATAAAAGGGAATGTCACACCTGGACACCTGCAGGTTAACGTCCTCCCCTCATGTGTGATGATGTTCGTGTTTTCATGACTCCTCAGTTTTCAAACTGAGTTTCTGTTTCAGTGGGATGAGAAAAGAAAGCTTACGTCTCCGGCGAGTTTGGAAAAGAGGCCTCTGAATCCTGCGTCCACGTCCTCGTCAGACACGGACTCCTGGACACGACCACGCAAAGACAGTCAACACAGTTCATCCACACACTGAGACGGCACAAAGCAGCACCCTGATGTCCAATCTGTGTGTGAACTCCGTGTGGACCCTGCAGATACGCAAGCGCCCACAGGCTGTCTGTATATCTTTGCCAGAACTGTTTACTTTGAGTTAGAACAAGTTTAAGGCTGTAGGAGGACGGGGTTCTTGTGATGTCAGTACCGTGTTGGGCTGTGGTACCGATCTGTCTTTAGCCAGTCAGAACATGGATTGTCTCTGACTAGCTGGGGCTAAAGAGACAATCAGGGCTTGCTAAACATTTGTGTAAAATTCAGGACAGGTGTAATCTTGGCTGTGGTTTCTTGATTTGGCGGGAGACAATGAGGCCCCAAACATGCCACAGGACATTTCTGGATTTACACTTGCTGCGAGGTGTTACAAGTTCCCTTATCAGAACCTTCAGTGTTGGTTTGATTTATAGTGTCGGGTGTACAGGATCAGGTCGTATCCTCATTTAATTGTTCTGTACATTAACTGTGCTCTCTCTGTCTTTGATGAACCAGAGTGACAGTGAGCCTCACATCTCATAGAATTGGAGTTACGTCCAGTAACTAACTCTGATGAGATGATTTGGTCCTGTGTTTCTGTTGTTGGGAATCGTTTACTGACTCTTTCTTTGACCTGCTTTATGTTGTTTTCACTCTCAACTATCTCTACCACCATGAGGAACTGGTCAATCAGGAACTGACCAATCATAATCCTTCTTGTTTCCACATGGAATCTCTGCAGCTTGTGAAGCCTTAATGTATGTCGATAAATCAAGTTTTACTTACATCATCTAGTTCAGCGCTGACTGGGTCGTCACAGGGCCTGACAGGACAGGAAGTCAGAATCAGTCATAAAGTTCTTATGAAACACAGGAAGCATTTATTGCATTTTTGATTAACAAAGATACACACCACACACACTAGCTTCCTAAGAGTTGAATCTGTAGGGGCAGCCCACCCAAAAACACCCTTTATGGTCCCTGAAGAGTGAACAGTAAAGCCAGACTTCAGGCCTAAAAGCCTCCATACAGAATCACTTGAATGACCACAGAAACACGACGGACATGTTTTCGTACTGTGGACCTAAACAGGACCTGAACAAGACCAAAGTTTGTCTGACTATCTGACTAAGATATAAGTCTGGGCCCAAAACCAAAGAAGGGACACAAACTAGAGGCTATAGGCCCCCTTCACTTCCCTCCCAAACAGACCAGCAGCACCAGTCATCTTACTCGGTCTGTGTCTGTTTCTCAGAGAACACTCGGATGCAGAAGTCTCCATTGAGGTGCGGCTCGAAGGTGGACGGGACGATCAGGTACTCTCCAGGTGGCAGTTTGAAGCGAGAGCAAACCTCACGCAGATTGATGAAGGTTTCGGACCTCTCCTTCTGAGCGTGGGTCAGAAAGAAGTTCTTATCCAGATGGACCTCCCTCTGCCCTTTGAACTGAACAAAGAAAAGAGCTCATATTCAACACCTGGGCAAGCGGCACAGCCAGTAAGCATAACCTTTACACATGCACCTAATGTCCTGACAGAAATGTTGGAAAATCCAGAAGAAGAATGCAGTGGATCCCGACAGATCGACAGTACTACATCTTATGTATTTCAGGCCACTAACTAACAATCTTTGACTGTTTCATCACTTGTTGCTTCCAGCAACGACTGGCTTCTATTCAGTTCAAGGAAAAAGTTCTATGAACAGCAGTTTTTCCTTTAATGCATGAAAACACTAGAACTCAAGAAAACAATGAATTTAAGCAACAAACTCAAATCCTGGCTGTCTGGGCATTCAATTACCTGAATATAATGGCTACGCAGATGGCAGGAGATCAAACTAAAAACTGATGAATGATTTGGAAAATGCAGTTTTATGTCACCAATGTGCTTCTTCAAATCAAAGTTATCTTATCATCACCACTGCAACCTTACAAATCAATACTCATTAAACCATGAAACAGAAAAGGTCCAAGTTGTCTCGGATGGGACAAGCGGTCTGAAGTCTGATGACATGAATAAGGACTGATGAGTGTTCTGCAGCCTTTGACCTTCAACCTGAAGGTGTCAGTGGCCAGAGCTCACCTGTTCAGGAACCTAAAGCAAAGCAAAAGACAAGAAAAAGGTTTGTTTGGACAGTTGATGGATCTGTGTTGTCCCATCAATCATGCTTCACTCCTCTGGACCTTTTTCTTGATCTGTTCTTAAACCTAAAGCAGACCACAGTTCTCACCTCGTAAATGGCAAACCCAATGGTGTGCATGTCCTCTCCTTGTTTCCGGAGCTTTCTGCGGTTCTTCTGGATCAGACCAACCACAAAGCTGCATCCCACTTCTCCATCATCTGGGTCATCATCGTCCTCATCCAGTTTGATAATAAACTGAGGATTCATCCAGAATGTGTCTGCAGAGGAAGAAACAGCTTCCAGTTACATGAAGACCATCAGTGCACATTGGGAAACTCTTTAAGACTCCAGCTCCTTCTGATGGGGTCAGTCTTGATCCGGGCTGGAGTACCTTCAGTTGGGTTTTTCCTTACTCACACATATCTTTTTCATTTTAACTATTAGCGTATTAGTACTTACAGGGGTGGTTCCTGCAGCCTCCAGCGGTGGATCCTCTCCTCCACGTGCCATCGAATTTGCTGACACTCCAATGTTTAACAGAGTCATCTTCGATGGCGTCTGGGGTCAGAGTGCAAACCTCAATACGAGAGTAGTGACGCAAGAAGTCGTTGAAGGACATCCTGCAGAGAAAGGACAGCTAGGAGATCTCAGTCACCATGAACACCAATATCACAACCACTTCAGGACCTGACAGATCAGTACAGGAGGTTTAGATGGTAGTAAGTTCTGCTAACATTTCAGACACTCTACCTACCAGAACTCTCCGTCCTCTGCGTTGGCATGTGGACAGTCGCCCTGCACTGAGTTCCACTCAGACGATCTGTGAGAACATAACCACAACGTTCTTAAAAGAGAACAGACTTTATGCAACTGGTTACAAGAAAACCTGCTGTGGTTCCGTTCTGGGGTGCAGCCTGGCTCTGGGGTGAGAAAGAGGAGGATGCTGCATGAAGCATCATGGACTCCCTGTGAAGTGCTGGTCACACACAGGATCGCCTTCAGACATCCACCTACAGCTCATTTCACTCATGCACAGATGGACAGCAGGACAGGCTGAGGTGGATCTAATCTCACCTCAATCTGTACGTCATTTAAATTCGCATTGCTTCAAAATTCCTCTTGTTTCCTCTAATCTCTTCTCTCATTGTGTTTATATATCATGTTCTGTCAATGAAATACAGGATTGTAAAGTATAAAACTCAAAGTCAGTCAAACTAATTAGAGGACGCTCTAATGAGACTGACTGCTCATTAGTGGCTAATACAACAAAGACATCTCAGTGTCATCCTGTCTCATGTCTCATCTCATTTCATCAGTTTCTTTGTGAATATAATTCATTTTATCCTATCTCTCATCTCTTTACATCTGGCTGGATCCAATCCAGTCTTGATTTGTCTCATCTACCCCAGTTTCCTCATGTCTTCTGTAAAAGTCGTGATATCTCATTTCATACAGTAACTATTCTTGTTTGACAGGTTGTGTGTGAGCTGGTTTGGTTACCCGTCGCTCCACGCTCCAGTCCACTCCACCTGACCCCATGGGTTCCTCATCCTCACCAGCTTCTCCTGCCGGCCCCGGTAGTTCACCTGGAAACACGACAACAAGGTATCATCCTCCTCGTCTTTCTCGCCATCTCATTCTCATGTCGTTTAATCTGAAGGAGGCGACTTTACCTCCACAGCCCCCGTCAGCGAGTAGGCGTGGCCTTTCACCAGCTTCTGACGGGTGACGGCCTCTGAGTCCGCAGCGCTGGTGATCTGCAGTGTAGCAAGAACGAGGACAGTTTAGTCTTCAATTCAATTTTATTTATTTAGCACCTTTTACAATCAAAATTGTCTCTAGGTGCTTCACAGAGACCCAGAGCCTGAACCCTCGAGCAAGCAGACAGTGGCAAGGAAAAACTCCCTTTTAACAGGAAGAAACCCTGAGCAGGACCCGACTCACAGGGGAGAACCATCCTGCTGATAGTCGGCTGGGTGAAGGAGGAGAAGAAGAGGTAGACAGGACAGAGAGGATGAAAGAGAGAGAGAGAGAGAGAAACATGCAGTAAACATCATACATTACAAAGGACAGACATGACAGGTTGTTATAACTGGAATTCTGGAGATTATGTATTGTATGTATTTGTTTTTTAGCTGATATGTTGTTCATCACAGTCATCAACAGAGAGCAGGAGTTAACCCTAACTCCTAACTCCTCATCTTGAAGTATAAAGATAAGACATTTAGTTTCATCTCTTGTATCCGCTTCTTAATTTCCATCTCTGGAAGCAGTTTTTCCAGCTCTTCTCGGTTCAGGAGATATCTGTTTCATTTTCTCCTTCAACTAAGTTGTTTTTGCAGTAAATACTGACAAGCTTCGCTGTAACATGATAATTTCCTCCCAGTGAAGATGAGAGACAGAGTGAACATAATGAAGACTCACATCGATGGAGCAGCCCAGCAGGGCTCCAGCTTCCAGGGCCTTCTTGATGATCTGGAACAGGTTGGAGGGGGGTCGTTGGAGGTCGAAGTTCTCAGCAATGCCTCCAGTGAAATCTTCAAAGCCCTCGGTGGTGGACCCGCCAGACAAAGCTTCATAGCAGCCGTTCACTCTGTGAGGAAAACACAGAGAAGAGCACACTAAACACTAAACGTTAACTACAGCCAGGACAGCAAAGCGTTTGTGCTGTCGCCTAGTGGTTGATTCATGTTGTGACCGCTATGTATGCAGATTATCCAGATCTTTACGATGCAATAGAGTTGCCTCCTGGTTTAGATATGTGTTCAGATTCGGGTGACTTAGATTACCTGAGGATCACATTATCACCCATAGAAGATGTTCCTTCTAACTGCAGAACTTAGCCGAGAATCATCATGTGTTTCTTGACTATCAAAGTCATCCAGTGACATTTGTTCATCCATGGCTACACTAAAAACAGGAACTGCTAACAGTTTTAACGGCGACTGTGTCACTAAATGTGAACAAATATATTAAAAATCAGTCAGTCAGACTCAGGTCTTGGCCTGCTGTGGTCTGTGAACAGAAGGTTGGTCTTACTTGGCGTAGGCCTTCTCCAGAAGGGCGCTCCAGAACTCCCTCCCCTCCGCTGAGTGGACGAACATCAGCTCTCCATCTTTGACTGGCAGACGGTCATCGATCACTACGTCCACCCACTCACCAAACTGCCAGAACTACACACAGACGAGGAAACAATCACATACACAGTGTCGATGTTTACTTCAGAAGTCTCTCCTAAAAGTCTGAATTCGTCGTCCTGTCCCCAGCAGAGTGGAGCTCAGCTCACACAGCACTGAGGCTGCAGTGGAGAACCGGGTGAAGTAAAGGTGGTGTTTTACTTCCCCCGGCTTCCTCTGCAGCTGCTGTTCTGTTACATAAACACTGAGATCTTGTTAAGCTCATAGGGAGCTGACAGGCTACTGTAAAGTAACAAAAACACAAATTATTCCAACAGAGTGGTATCTGTTACTACAGTCTGAAGACCGTCGAGCTCCTCAGCAGCAGTGGGAAGATGGAAACTGATCTGATCAATGGAAATGTTCCAGTGTTAGCAAGAAAGGCTGATCAAATACGAAGACATTAGGAGCGTCTGACAAAGCATTTCTATTGGACTGAATGGAACTTAGGAACTTGCTATGAACTCAGACTGGACATACTGCAGGGCTTTTGGAGTTCCTCAGGGTTAGGCCCCCGGATTATTTTACTTTGCTTTCATGTCTCCCCTTGGACATAAACTACCCAGAAACACTACAAACATATTTATACTTACTTGGAATGAATTTTCATTCGTGGATGAATGGCTCCTTTAACATATTTGAAAGTAACTGTGTGTTAAAGTGGGTTAATTTGTCTCCACAGTTCAGGTAGACTAACAGCACTAATGTCACATTTCTGTTACCTGGAAGTGAAAGATGCCGGCGTAGTCGTCACCGAAGCCCTGGTCGGTGGGAACGACTCTGGCCATCACATACTCATTGAGCGTCAGTGAGGCAATGGCTGCCAACAGCCAGCAGTCACCTGGACACACAGGAAAACAATCAGAAAGACTAAAACTGACTCACTGCAGCCCCCTACAGGCAGCAGAGCTTATTACAGACAACCAATTCAATTCAATTCAGTTTATTTATATGGCACCAATTCACAACAAAAGTTATCTCATGACACTTTCCAATTAGAGCAGGTCGAGACCAAACTCTTTAATTAAACTGTAGTACAGAGAGCCCAACATTTCCCCTCGAGCAGCACTTGGCCACAGTGGAGAGGAAAAACTGACTTTTAGAAGGCAGAAACCTCGGAGCAGACCCCGACTCAAGATGGGCGGCCATCTGCCTTGACCGGTTGGGTTGAGAGAGAGAGAGAGAGAGAGAGAGAGAGAGAGAGAGAGCAGGAGAGAGAGAGAGAGAGCAAGGGAGAGAGGCAGAGGGGGTGGGGTGTGAGAGAAGGAGCACACAAGCAGAGATGCATAGCAGCAGTAATAATACCAGAAGTATCGGAACTGTAGATAACACTGAGATCTACAGAGCTGATCCTCGAGAGCCGTAAGAAGATCAAGAGCCTTGAACAGAGTCCAACACATGAAACATCCATGATGAGAGGCCACAAGCATCAGCGGCCGTGAACGTCTCAGTAACAAAGCAGCTGTAGTTTGGTTTAGTCCAAACAGCAGCCCGAAGCCCAAAGACTCTTCATTTATTGTCAGGAACAACAAAGAAAGCAGCAGATCCTGACAGTTAAGAGGCTGGAACCAGCAGATGTCTGGCCATTCGACTATCAGAAGGGATGGCAGCCAATTTTCCTTCAATCAACTAACTGATTGATCGTTGCACCTCGAATCTCAAATTTGTTTCTTTGTCTTGGTTCTTCTTCATTTATTAAGAGTTCAGCACTGATCTGTAAAAAAATATTTTTTATTCCAGGATTGCTAAACTCTTATTGGTGCAGACCTGCATGACATCATCACCCAGGCTTCATATGACAATACGTAACGCTTGGATAGAAAAGCTCTTTGAGGATAAATAAAGGAATTCTGATTCTGATTCTCAGGCGACAGGAAGTGGAAAAAGCAAAAAACTACAATAATGGACCAGGTGTGAGAACCAAACTATTTTCATTGCTTAAGAATAAAAAGCTTCAGAGGAAGTTCAGTCAAACTAAAAACAAATTTAATGTAAGATAAAACAGCCTGTGGCTCTTCTGTACTTGTCTGACCACAGATAGTCCAGGCGAGAGGTCTCACTCTGGTGCAGATTCCTGACTGACGAGGTGAAAGCAGAGAAACCTGAGGGAGAATGTGTTTCTGCATGTGGAAACAAAACTTGAATGTGAGTTACACAACAGAGAATCTGCTGCTGTGGTTTAATGAAGGCACGACATGCTGGTGAGTCACGCACCACAACACTGTGTGTGTGTGTGTGTGTGTGTGGGTGTGTGTGTGTGTGTGTGCACGCGTCAGGGTGTGTCCTCAGTGGTTTACTGAACATATCTTCACTCGCTCTCTCCCTCTCTATCTCTGATGTTTGGCTCTTTGTCTCTCGCCCTCTAACAATAGCTGATAGTTGGCAGTCCACTTCCTGTCCTGCTCCTTCCTGCTCAGCCAATCAGGGCCCAGGCTGGCAGCGCCCTCTAATTAGAGCAGGATTCAGATTCTCAGCTGGCTCACATTAACTTCTCTGGGTGTGCTGTAAACAAGGTGTGGTGTCTGAGTCCAGGAATATTGTTCATGTTGGACACGAGATGTCTCCTTTCATTTGATTTCCTGTCTCATTTCAGACTGGGCTCTGATTGGCTCCAGGCTAGCCCAGATGCAGGTGAGTCGCCGACTGGCAGAAACTACGCAGAGTGTTTACAGTGAGGCTGTGCACAGCCCCGTAAAAACTGTGGTGTGTTCACTGACAGTCAGGATAACTCACCCAGAGCTCCCTGGCAGATGTCGGTCCTGGTGGCTCCACCCATGATGAACTCAGGATTCGAGACCAGTTCCTGGTGGACAGGAAGTCAAAAGCACTGAGATTAAAACAGACATGAACTGAGTGGACTCTACAGACTGATCCTCCTGTTTTGGGCCCCCTCAGGACTTGAGCCCAGTTCAGTGAACAGCCATCATCAGACTGTCCACTCTGGTATGGAGTCAGTCTCAGTCCAGTCTGAGTCTCAGCTGCAGTCGTCCAGCGGAGTTGTGTTTTTCCTGTTTAAGTAATTTCTTAAATTCCTGAGATGTTTGAGTGAAGTCGACCTTCGGTTAATGTCAGTTTTGAAACGTCCTGCGGGCTCCACTGGACTGTGAACACATCCTGCATTGTACTCAGAACTACTTTACTACACGTTTGTACACATTTTACCTTCAGAAGGTGTGCAGTTTGTGCAGCTCAGACCTGCCTGAGTCACCCCCCCTCATGTGCTCGCTACTTCCTGCTTCTGAAAATACTCCGAGTGACACATCAGCTCAGTACACACACTTTTTGACATAAACAGTACAGTAACTTTACAAGCAGCAGGAGTGTGTGTGTGTGTGTGTGTGTGTGTGTTGCTCTGTGTGCGTGTGTGTGTTACTCTGTGTGTGTGCGTGTGTGTGTGCTGGTTGTTCCTCAGGGTGTCTCTCAAACCAGGAACCTCCTCCCTCTCTGAAATCGTAGTGACTCATCTGACCGGTATGCAGGATCTCTGACTGAGTGACTCACTGTGTGCTCAGATGGGTTCAAGTCAAAGCAGCAGTGAACACATGAAGGTGAATTCAGGACGTTTGTCATGTTGGAGCTGATCTAACTGGTGCGACTGACCCTCCGGTCTACAGCTCTGGGATCAGCTCCGACACGCTGGCTGACCAGAACTGGTCTGAGTGCAAGAGCTTCTGACTGGAACCGGTTTCCAGCAGACACATTGGGATCCCACACACACGTGACGGACCAACGGCTGCTGGTGTGTCGGCTGTTTTCACGTGTTCAGTGTGTGTGTGAAGACAAAGCTGAAGAGGAGTCTAATAAACAAACAGATAAACAAACCTGAAGAGTGTACACTTCATGTTTCCACGTTCCCCCTGCACAGTATTTCTACAGTACACAACTGCAGTACTATGACAGTGCCGTGTACTGGGACTGTGGACTGTGACTGTATGTCATGATTTCTGTCCTCCAGGATTTTTATGTTTGTACAGCAGGCTGTAGTTTATTACAGTCCGGTGCTGTGGTGATGACGAGGTCACGTGATGTTGTGTCGTCTGTACGGAACAAATAAAATAAGATCGAGAGACAAACTTCTTACTTCACATCTGACGTCTGTTTACTGATCAGCTGATTAACACCTGATCCATATCTGATTGCTGTCTGGGTAATACTTCTGGTCTTTCTGTAGTGTGTCCGATGAAGTGGTTTCTGAGGGTTTCTGGTGTGTTTTTCCGTCCGGGTGGAGCAGCAGCAGCTCTGAGTCGCCTGCAGGTATCCTGCCAACACCCCCGCCCCCCCCAAACACACACCACCACCACCACCACATAACGCCCCTCCAGCTCCACCCACCCATCCTGAACCAAACGCAGATCCAGAACCAGGCCCGGGTCTTACCGTGGGCCTCTTCCAGGTGACTCCCCGGACCTTGTAGGAGCTGCGGCCCAGCTCGTTGAAGCCCAGAGCCTCGGGCGCGGCGGGGAACGTCGGGTCGCAGAAGAGTTCCCCGGCCGAGAGGCACTGAGCTCTCAGAGCCGCGAAGTCCTGGTTCAGGTATCGCGTCGCGTTGGCGTTGGTACCGAAGCCCGCAGCCAAGGCCCGCTTCTTCGCCAGGGTGGAGGCCACGCCGGACATGATGGAGGCGAAGAAGAAGAGCAAAATCCGGAGGGAGAAAAGTTAGAAAAAGTTAGCAGACTCCGCAGCTTGATAAAGTTTTCCTCTCAGAGCAGACTTTCAGTCGGACCTCCGCCCCAAAATCAGAGCGGCAGAGGAGGAGGAGCCTCAGACTGCCTGCGGTCAGCCAGAGTCTCTCCACCCCTTCTGAGAACTTCTGGAGCAAGAAGCCGAGTCTCGTCAGACAGCAGCAGCCTCGTCCTCACCGCCGGGACCAGTTTATTACGAGATTATTAGACACATATAGACACACCACGCAGAGGAACGGCGAGAGGGAAGAGCCGACACACAGCAGACACAACACAACAGACGCTACACGACACAACACAGCAGACACAACAGACACGACACAACAGACGCTACACGACACAACACAGCAGACACAACAGACACGACACAACAGACGCTACACGACACAACACAGCAGACACAACAGACACGACACAACAGACGCTACACGACACAACACAGCAGACACAACAGACACGACACAACAGACGCTACACGACACAACACAGCAGACACAACAGACACGACACAACAGACGCTACACGACACGACACAACAGACACAACACGACAGACAGTTTCTCAAAGTTTATACTTAATAACACAGAAGTAAAACATCTGAAAAAGTCAAAGCTTCCTGCTTTAATTCTGACCTAATTCTGAGTCTGACCCTGATTCTGGTTCTGATCCTGACCCTCGTCCTGACCTAGGGTCAGCTCTTCCGCCCACCTGTCAGTCCAGACCCTGAGTCCTGTCTGAAGGCTAAGCAGGGTGGAAGAGGACCTCTGCAGGATGGGGGACAGTATGGAGGGTTTGAGCCTCACCTGGTCAGTAGGGGGAGACAGAGGGCTGAGGGATTTCTGATCCAGTTCAGCTCAGCTGCATTGAGGCCTCACACTGTCACTCAGTGGTAAGGAGTCCAGGTGAACTGAGGTCTCTGATCCTGAGCTTTCTCAGCTGGGGTGGAGTCAGAACCTGTGAAGTCTGAACTGTAGGTCCAGCGAGACCAAGCTGTGACACTTTGGGTTCAGAATCAAAATTCTTTAATTAACCCCGAGGGGAAATTATTTTTTTTACAGACTTTGCACTTGCAGTTTTCCCGACCAAGAAAGAAAAGTGAAAGATATCGAAATAGGATAAACAACAAGATAAGTAAAAATCTAAAAGTACAGGTATTTACATGTGTACATATATACATTGTAAAAGTATGTGTGTCTGTCAAAGTGCTGAGTTTAACAGTTTGATGGCGACAGGCAGGAATGATTTCCTGTGTCGCTCTGTGGTGCATCATGGGAGTCAGAGTCTGTTGCTGAACGAGCTCCTGTAGCCGATCAGCACATTGTGGAGAGGCTGAGAGGGAAAGTCCAGCATCGTCCTTATTTTGGACAACATCCTCCTCTCAGACACCACTGTCAGAGAGTCCAGTTCCTCTCCCACAACATGGTGGCCTTCTTGATGATTCTATTGAGTCTGTTAGTGTCCCTCACCCTCAGGCAGCTGCCCCAGCAGACAGCAGCATATGTGATGGCACTGGACACCACCGACTCGTAGAACATCCTCAGCATCGTCCTGCAGGTGTTGAAGGACCTCAGCCGCCTCAGAAAGTAGAGGTGGCTCTGGCCCTTTCTGTAGACAGTGTCCATGTTCTTGTACCACGTTTGTGGTCCAAGTACACCCTCAAGTATTTGTACTCCTCCACCACCTCCACAGTGGCCCTCTTCAGGGGTTCAGGTGTGTTTCAACACCTCACTGACTGTTTACTCTCTTAATAATTCAGAGTCAACTGATATCACACAACTCCCTCACCTGGACCAAAGCTCCGCCCCCTTATGTCTGGCCACCCTTATACCTGAAACACACACTCCTTCACTACAGCTCACCTTTGCGTCACTCTTCACTCCTCAGCAGACTCTCAGCAGACCGAACACTTGGGTGACACCAGCAGACTGTTTGCTGACTCTGGGTTAGATCTTGGTCAGATCCTTTCAGCAGACCCTCTGGGCCACTCAGCAGACTGTAAGACTTTGAGGTGGACACTCAGGATGGCGAGCACAGCAGCAGAGTTGGCCAGGAGGAAGGCCCGGTACGAGGAGGGTGCCGGCAGCTGGGCCAACGCCGTCCCCTTCAACCAGCAGGACTTTGAGAAGCTGCGGAGCAAATGTTTGCAAACCGGTTCTTTGTTCTGCGACCCCACGTTCCCCGCAAACTGGGACTCACTGGGATACAACCAGCTGGGACGCTACTCCTCCAAAACCATCGGAGTGGAGTGGAAACGACCCACGGTGTGTGTGTGATTATTTTCGTTAACTTTGAACGAAAGTTTTGATTGAACATTTAGTCTATAGAAGGTCAACAAGCTCAGTTTCTCAGAGTCCAGGGTCCTGCAGGAGTCCTGTCAGCTGATCTGAGGTCAGATATAACAGGATGACAGGTACAGGGGACAGTTTACTGCAGTACTCTGAGTACTTTAATTCAGTTCAATTTAATTTATTTATACAGCTCCAAATCATAACAAAAGTTGTCTCATGACACTTTCCAATTAGAGCAGGTTGAGACCAAACCAAACTCAATCACCTGCTGTCTCATCCAATCAGGAGCTGAGTTCTGATCCTCAGTTCATTGTTGACGGGGCGAAGAGGACAGACATCTGCCAGGGAGTTCTAGGTGAGAACACACACACACACACACACACACACACATAGAGCTCTGACAGGTGTGATCATGTGACCTGCTGTGTGCCTGTCAGGTGACTGCTGGCTGCTGGCTGCCATCGCCTCTCTGACCCTGGACCCTCAGATCCTGAACAGAGTGGTTCCTTGTGGGCAGAGCTTCAGCTCGCAGTACGCTGGCATCTTCCACTTCCAGGTGGGACCAACATGGAGAAATCAGTCACACTGTGGGTGGAGGTTTTCTCCATGACACCTGAGCAGCTCACTCCACCCTCTGATGACACACAGCTCAAATACTAACAAAGATAAAAATAAAACTTACTTCTTACAACGTTCATTTGTAATGATTACAGTGACGATGATGATGACTCTGTGACCCACTGCAGTCAGTCATAACCTCGTATTTATACTGTATATAACCGTTAATTTTATTACTATAAACCCTGTGGTCCTGGCTGAATTAACATGTCCTGATATGAGTGAACAAACTGTCCTTTTACACCCAGAGCTCAATGGGTAACACTGACGCCTCAGTGTCCCGGATTTAGGTCCCACCTGGGTTCAGTTCCTGGCTTGGACGAAGCCTTTCTGTGTGGACTTTGCATGTTCTCCAGGTGCTCCGGTTTCCTCCATCATCAGAACATGTATGTGATGTCTAGCAGTGGTTCAGTCCCCAGTCTCAGGGTGGACTGATCACAGAAAACAAGGGTTATATCTGTGACCAATACAGATTCTACAAGGTTTTTAATTTATTTTTAAGCAGCAGGAGAGTTTTTCAACCTGCCAGAAAACACTTAGTCCATCAGATAGTCTGAAAAATTCAAAATCACAAAATTTTGAAAAATATGGGCAGCAGCTTGGCTTTGTTCAGTTATAAGACGATATCTGATTGTTGTGATCTGTTGATCATATAATTGTATTTTTCTGTCATCGAATTTTCAGTGTTTTTCTGAGCAGTTTCAACCACGTTTGTGTAGGAAATGGCAGCTCTCTGAAGACTCTATTGTTCTCAACAACCACATGAGCCTGCCTCCACAGGAAGTGACATCATGAGCTGTGTCTTTATTCATGTTCGTCTGTAGGATTCAGATGATTACCAAAGAAAGGTCAGAAATGACTGTACTTTTTAAGGAAACCTAAGAAGGCTTAACTTTAACAGAGGAGCTGCCAGTTGAAATCATCCCGACTGGAAACTTCACAGGAAGGTTTGCAGCAGGCAATTCAAACCCGCCAGAACGTCGCCGTGACAGCAGTGAGGCGTCTGCTGCACCTCGGCCACAGCCGGCTCACCCTGCTGCCATCTGCCAGGAGATACAGAAGCGTGTGCTGCCATCTGCCAGCAGATACAGAAGCGTGTGCTGAAGTCCAAGACAGCCATAAATCCCAGTGTCTTACTGGGACCAGTTCATGATCTCTGAATTTAGTTTGAGGATTTGAGGTTTAAGTGTTGAATGAAACTGAATTCAGTTTAAGTACTTAATACCTGAAGTGAAGCAGATTTCATCGATGTGACTTCAATTCCATGCTGTACTCACCCTTCAACTCCTTTTACATGAGAGTTTACGTTACTCCTTTTACTTTCCTCAAACTCACACTGCAGCAGCTCCAACTGTACTTAAATGACAAATCAGCTGCTTTCAATTGAGCCTCCAAGTCTCACAGCCCGGAAACAACACCTGTGCAAATCATTAGATTAACTGTTTTTGTCATGGAGCCTCCACAGGAAGTGACATCATGTCTGTTTGTACCTGTAGCTGTGGCAGTACGGAGAGTGGGTGGACGTGGTTGTGGACGACCGGCTCCCCACCAGAGACGGGAAGTTGCTGTTCGTTCACTCGGCAGAGGGAGGAGAGTTCTGGAGCGCTCTGTTGGAGAAAGCTTACGCCAAGTGAGAATCACATTTAAGTTCACCCAACAAGGTGGTTCTCTGACTTATAGCAACATCAGGTCAACATTTTATCACAGCACATTAATAATGACCAAATACCTGCAGCAGTAACCTCTGAGTTAACTGCCTATTAGCTAATGTTAGCATGCTAAACTAAGATGTGAACATGATGAACATTATGCTTGCTAAACATTAGCATGTTAGCATTTAGTTAAAGGCACAGTTGTGTTACAGTACAGCCTACAGCAAGGCTCTGGACTCATAGGTTGTGTTCAGACTGCAGCCAAATCAGATCTTCAAGGTTGTTTTTTTCCCAAGTGTTTTGTCCAGACACCACCAAACCAACTGCAGGAACAACATAGGCATCAGAGGGCTTAAGGTCAGGATCGGGACCAGGATCCTAAGCATCAGAAACTATTGGTGGTGTGGCTAAAGATCATATCACCGTCTGTCCACAGATTGCTGGTCTCTGTGTTGGCATGCAGTTCTGATCCACCATTCTGGACTTGATGTTGTCATTCTGTGTCCCATTGCGAGTGACTGAAAAGACACTTTAAAATCCAATTTGAGCTGACAGATCATCTGGGCTGAGAGATGTCTGTCTAAACCCAATCTGAATCACATTTCAGAAATCTATGTTCAGAAATCACATTTCATGCTTTTTTTTTTCTGTACAGACTTTCTAAAATCAGTCTGGGTCTGATATAAAACGGTTCAGGGGATTTGTACAGTAACTAGCAGCAGTTAGCAGCTGAGTCAAAGAACAGCAACTGCTGTGACTGAAAATGTAAACTGAAAAGACCGTGAAGTCCGAGATTCACTGCCAGTCCAGTATCCAGTTCTGTTATGGTACACGTCGCCTCTTTTTGGGACCAGACAGCACAGGACCTAAACAGCTAGAGATGGTACTAAAGTGAATGTTTTTCTGACTGTATTCTGTTTGCTATCACAGTCTTGTAAAATGGGGCAGACATTTCAACTTGAAGCTGCAGTGTTAGTTCAGAGCAGTTTGTTGTGACTGGAGCTCTTCCCCTCAGCTGACCCCACATCAGCCTCTAAACACTGACAGTAAGAAGGCAGCAGCCGCTGAGCGAGTCCTGTGTGTGTTGGCGATTAGCAGCAGGGTGGAGGAAGGTTTGCTCAGTGCCGACCAGCCTGGAAAACAAACAGAGCTGCAGATAGAGGGAGTGACTCAGCTCTTTTTCCTGAACAAGTCGAACCGCCACACCGGCTGCTCTGATTTATTCTGCCTCACTTCAGCCCACGGTCTGCAGGACATGAAGTGACTTTATCAAAGTGTTCTCAGACGATCTATGAAACAAAAACAGCCGACATCTCTTCAGTACTGAGCTTTAATTCTGAGGAAGTCCCAGCCCGTTAAAACTCGGTTTTCAGTTTGTCACTTTTTAATTTTCAACTAATCACACTTACACTTCAACTGCTGTCAAGTGGACAAACTTATTTAAGATGAAACAGACTTTTCCAGTTTAGTTTAGGAACAAATATTTGAGGGTTTAGTTAATGAAGCACCTGATTATATAGATCCAGTCTCATTTAGCAGGTCTGACGTGCTCACACAGTTTTGGCTGTAAATTAGCCACAGTGAAGATTTAAACAGTAAGTCTGCTGTGATTCCTCCTGCAGGGTGAACAGCTCGTATGAAGCGCTGAGCGGAGGTTCAAGTATTGAGGGTTTTGAGGATTTCACTGGAGGAATCTCAGAGAGCTACAACCTGAAGGAGGCTCCCCCCTTCCTGTTTAACCTCATGAGGAAGGCCCTGAGCCTGGGCTCGCTGCTCGGCTGCTCCATCAGCGTAAAGAATCAAACACTCAGCACCAGCACTCAGACACAAACAAGAGCCTATAGATGATTTCTAAGCCGATGACTAACCAGCAGTTCCTGACGAGCTGTGTCCATTAAAAAATGTTACTACATTAAGAAGAAAACCTGCCCATTAGCTCAGAGTTCAACATGAGCCCTGATTTCCGCTGAGGTGGTGGATGAAGTGAGACACAGCAGAAATACACACTGCTTTAAGGTCAGACAGCTCACACTGTTACTACATGTTAATGGCTGAAGATAAGATAAGATAAGGTAAGGTAATCCTTTATTAGTCCCATGACTGGGAAATGACAGTGTTACAGCAGAAAACAGGATACAGAGGGTGCAAAGCATGCAGGGATAAGAGAAGGAAGAGCATTCAGAAAGAATAAATACACAGGAAACAAATACCTGCTGCTGTAGACGGTACAGAAAAGAAAAAGACTATTTACACTAGAGTCCCTCAAGATATGATTAGTGGATGGATTAATTATTGCACAGATCTGTTTCAGAGACTAAGTATGTAGGTACTGATCCTTGTAGTAGTGTTACATGAGTAAGGATCATTGCACAATTATTACTACACAGATATTATTGCAGATGAAGAGTTAACATCAGGCTCTGTGATCAGTACTTTAACAGCTGCAGCCTGATGGCTTTGGATGGAAAATACATCATGCTGTTAGTAGAAAAGAGATCAAGCAGGTGTTCAGTCTCTTTCTACGATCAATAACACTGATTGACACAGTTTGTTCTGAATGTTCACACTGCAGTCGTCTTCTGCGTTGGCTAATCCTCGATTCACAGCATCTACACTGGACAACAGAGAGCTCGGTTAAGCTAAGCTAACATTTTGACCAGGAGCATCACTGCTAGAAAAACCAACATGCTAGCATGGCTGGTGACCAACATGGACCAGCACGATTAGCTTATGGGTCTGTTTAGTTTATTAGGCTCATTTATGTCATTAGCTTGTTAATGAGCTAATGAGAGCTAAACAGCTAAATAACCAAATGATCTTAATACAGCACATTATGTTAGTTAGTACAGCAGTTTGTTAGTTCCTCAAGATCTTAAGCCACTTTGATTCTGTCTTCTTCTATCTATCTAATCAGTGTATGTGATGTGAATATTGAGCTCTTTCTATAAGGACACATTAAACATGACTTAGCTATAAAATTGTTGCATAATTTTTATATCTTTCTCTGTTTCTCAGATCTCCAGCTCGTATGAGACCGAGGCGATCACTGGTCAGAAGCTGGTTAAAGGTCACGCCTACTCCATCACTGCAGCACAGCAGGTGAGGCATTCTGGGACACGACTGGAAGCTCCAAACTAAGTCCGGTTTGTCTTGAATTGCATGAGGAGGAGGAATAAAAATGGGAAGCAGCTGAAATTTACAGGAGCACCTGAACACAAAAGTTGTGGTGCCCCTTAGGGGACTCAGTAGGTTCCCCAGCTGAATCCAGATGTCCAGATCCTTCAAATGTACTCAGCTAAATGGACCAGATGAGAGTATGTTCAAAAGGCATCTCTGCAGCTAACATGGAAGACAACATAACTGAGAACGTTTTCACTGATTCTTGTAAGACTGACAATATAAGGACACTGAACCCCAGGAATGAACCGTCTATCAGACCCCAAACAAGACAAGAATTAGGCTGTAAAAACAGCAGACACTGCAGCAGCGTGTCCCTGTGGTCTGCGTGTTTGGTTAAACTGGATCAAGTTGAATGGACACGTCCCCTGATGTCGTCCAGTTATTCTCTCGTGATTTCGTTTCCTGATAGTCTGATAGCGGGCGGCACGGGTTAGCACTGTCGCCTCATAGCAAGAGGGTTCCAGGTTCGAATCCCGGTCTGGGCCCTTCTATGTGGAGTTTGCATGTTCTCCCTGTGCCTGCGTGGGTTTTCTCCGGGTTCTCCGGCTTCCTCCCACAATACCAAAAACATGCACATTAGGTTAACTGGCTGCTCTACATTGCCCCCTAGGTGTGAGTGTGAGAGTGTGTGGTTGTCTGTCTTTGTGTGTTGGCCCTGTGATTGGCTGGCGACCAGTCCAGGGTGAACCCCGCCTCTCGCCCGTAGTCAGCTGGGATAGGCTCCAGCTCCCCTGCGACCCTGACGAATAAGCGGTATAGAAAATGGATGGATGGATGGATGGATGGATGGATGGATGGATGGATAGTCTGATAGCTTCACTTGTTGCTAAAGTAATCGCTGCCTGTTCGCTGTCTGACCTGCTGTTACACATCAGGGAACAACAGGTTTGTGTTTTTTATTTAATTGAACTAATTCAGCAGGCTACACATTTTGGCTGGTTTAGAAAGAAAATATTTGCTGTGGTATTACTACTTCTATCTAGACAAGGATCGAGGTACTTCCTCCTGCACTGGATGTTTACAGCTGAGAGGTTTCATCCTGCAGGTTCATCACTTTGGTTCACCCGTGGAGCTGCTGAGGATCCGGAACCCCTGGGGTCAGGTGGAGTGGACTGGAGCCTGGAGTGACAAGTGAGTTCAGGTTCTCCTCCTGGTCTGCCTGCCTGTCAAGCTGTCTGTCTGTTTGGTAAGCCACCAGACAGACAGCTTGTTGACTAATGGAACAAGCCAAAGAACTTCAGTTGTGTAGTGATGAACCTCACCTGACCAGGTGTGGTGACTGGAACCAGTGGGACCAGTTTTGCTGCTGATGTTTCTGTTTGTTTGACTGTTTGCCAGTTCGAAGGAGTGGGATGGTGTTGAGGCGGGGGTGAAGAAGAAGCTGGATCGGTCGGCTGATGATGGAGAGTTCTGGTGGGTTTACATCTGTTGGAGGGAAGTAATGATCCAGTTAATGAATCAATTCTCAGCTCTCTGGTCTCACGGTCAGTCAGGCTCACATTAGTCCTGCTCTGACACTCTGTATTACAAGTCTCTGCTCTCATTGGAAAGTGTCATAACATGAATTTTCTTGTGAATTGGTGCCGTATAAATAAAATTAACTGAATTCAAAGACCGAAAGTCAATGATTACAATTATGACCCAAAAGCTTCATCCAGCACATACAGTGGATCAGTTATCAGATCTGAAGTCAGTGTTTTGCTTCCTGTTGGTCTCTGCAGGATGTCCTACGCTGACTTCCTGCGTCAGTTTTCCCAGCTCGACATCTGTAACCTGACACCTGATGCGCTGAGCAGCGACGACGTCGGCCGCTGGAACTACCGCGAGTTCGAAGGCGCGTGGAGGGTCGGCTCGACAGCCGGAGGCTGCAGGAACTACTCTGGTACAGGCCACCTTCTGAGTCATGACAGAAACCTTCAATCACAACAATGTTTTATTTTTATCTTTTAAGCATTTTGAGGCTGTTTGTTGTGTGCAGTTACTGTGGTGTCCATCTTTGTTGTAAACAGTTTGAACCACTCGCTTTCTGTCCTTCCTGCTCACTCAGCATTAGCATCAGCATTAGCATCAGCATTAGCATCAGCATTAGCATCAGCATTAGCATCAGCATCAGCATCAGCATCAGCGCAGTCAGGTTTTCCGTCCTCTGCACTCAGCAGATTGTGGATGAATTCAGTCCATAAATCTCCAGAAAACTTTTTTGACAGATACAAAATGTTTCTGAACAGCAAAGAGATCAACTTCTGAACAGCAGAGCTGATTGACTGCTGGAGAAATCTGTTGGACCAATCAGGAGCCACAGTGTCACCATACAGCTCGCTAAATTAAAGCAATCATTAATTAATTTGTTCATCCATCTGTCTTTCATGTTATCATTTAGATTTTATTAGCTGATGAAAAATGTAAAACATTGCTTTCAGTTTCACTGTGTGAAGTGACTTCCTGTCGTCTCTCTGCAGCCACGTTCTGCTCCAACCCTCAGTTCTTCATCCGGCTGGACGACGTCGACGACGAGCCTCACGACGGCGAGCACGGCTGCACCGTCCTGATCGGTCTGATGCAGAAGGACGCTCGCAGGGAGAGACGCTTCGGACGAGACCTCAACACCATCGGATTCGCCATCTATGAAGTACAAATACACACATTGTGCTGCACAGTAAATATGCTTAGCTACTTTCCACCAGTGACCAACAGACATGGCTGTGATGAGAGGAAACTGACTCACTCTGATCACAGTGTTCAGGATGATCGATACAGACATGACATCACTGAAACCCGATGAAACGCCATCCACTCAGTCGATGAAGACTCGTAATGGGTCGGTTCTCTGGTCCTCAGGTTGGTCTGTTTGTGTTTCCTGCAGGTTCCTGATGAGGTGAGATCATCACATCAACCAGTACCATCACCGTGTTTTTCCCATCATGTACAAACGTACGAGGATCCATGGTAAATCCGTCCTGGGCTTTACTTTCACTTTATACTGCTACTATACCACTTACTTTTCACTTTTGTACTACTTGTCAGAGTACTGTAGTACTCCATGTGGCCTGGTCTGGTGGTTGTGGATCTTTTCCTTGTGACAGTGATGATGTCATCATCTGGGTCAAAATGGCGCCCAGTGAGCCGACATGCAGAGAGCAGCGTTGCTTTCAGCTCACCTCCACCTGAATCCTCCGGCTCGTCGCCGTCGTAGCCGACAGTTAAAACGACATTAAAGTACTTGTTGGTGTTAACGCAGTATTGATTATAGTATAAGAATACAATAGTGACATAATGAATACTTTCCATACTTTGAGCGCATTTAGCTGATAATACTGTAAGTCAAATGAAGTATTACTGCAGTCACACTGAAGGATCTGCAGGCTTTAAACTGTGCAGCACCGACCTGCAGTCACAGACTTCTTCTTCTGTGGTGGTCAGTTTAAAGGTCGCAGTAATGTCCGGCTGGGCCCCGACGTCCTGCTGAGGAGGACGGCGGTGGCCCGCAGTCAGACCTTCATCAACCTGCGGGAGGTGTGTGAGCGCCTCAAACTGCCGCCCGGAGAATACGCCATCATCCCCTCCACCTTCGAACCGCACCGCCAGGGGAGCTTCATCCTGAGGGTGTTCACAGAGAAGCAGGCCCACAGCAGGTCCACCACCACACACACACACACACACTGTGACACACACGCACACACACACACACACAGTGACACACACTGTGACACACACACACACACACACACACAGTGACATACATACACACACACACACACACACACTGTGACACACACACACACACACACACAGTGACATACATACACACACACACTGTGACACACACCGTGACACACACACACACACACACTGTGACACACACGCACACACACTGTGACACACACGCACACACACACAGTGACACACACTGTGACACACACACACATGCACGCAACCACACACATGCACACTGTGACACACACACACACACACACAGTGACACACACGCACACTGTGACACACACACGCACACACACACATGCACACACACACACACACACACTGTAACAAACACACACACACACTGTGACACACATTCTGTTGTGTGTCCTCTTCAGGCCGATGGTGGAGGACGTCATCGCTGACATCCATGAGGTTCGTGTCACCTGATTGATCCACCTTGTTGGAACACGTTGATCAGCTCATGTTTTTTTGATTGAACAGCATTAAACAAACATTAAACAAACATTAAACAAACGCTAAGCAGATGTTTTCCTTCCAGCCTGACGTCGGACCGAACGACGTGGATCCTCACTTCAAGCATCTCTTCGGGCTGATCTCTGGAAACGTAACGTTCACTGACCCTGGAAACGTCACGTCTGTAACCTGCTGGGAGAGAAAACAAACGTTTAAATGTTTGGTTTCATTGTGTCCCAACAGGACTCTGAAGTCTCTGCCTGCGAGCTGCAGCAGGTTTTGGACAAAGTGGTGGCTCAGAGTAAGAACATGAAGGTCGCACAATCTGTCAGATGTTTTCATGCTCATGTGGTTTGTATGTAAGACTTTGGACCAGCTGAACAAACTTTGTGTACTTGTAGAGGTTTGTGCACTTCACTGATGTGTGTTCAGCCAGCAGCTCCACTTACATGAACGCCGTGACATCAGAGTGACGTATGAACTGACCTGAGTGCTGTTTCTCTGAAGGGTCTGATATGAAAACGGACGGCTTCAGTCTGCACACCTGCCGCAACATCATCAGTCTGTTGGACGTATCCTTCACCTGCCCATCATCCGTCCATCATCCGTCCATCATCCCTCTGGTGGTGCAGTGGTTAGCACTGTTGCCTCATAGCAAGAGGGTTCCAGGTTCGAATCCCGGTCTGGGCCCTTCTATGTGGAGTTTGCATGTTCTCCCTGTGTCTGCGTGGGTTTTCTCCGGGTTCTCCGGCTTCCTCCCACAATACCAAAAACATGCACATCAGGTTAACTGGCTGCTCTACTGCCCCCTAGGTGTGAGTGTGAGAGTGTGTGTGGTTGTCTGTCTTTGTGTGTTGGCCCTGCGATTGACTGGCGACCAGTCCAGGGTGAACCCCGCCTCTCGCCCGTAGTCAGCTGGGATAGGCTCCAGCTCCCCCGCGACCCTGATGGATAAGCGGTATAGAAAATGGATGGATGGAAGAAATTATTTAGCTAATCAGAGTGGGACTGTTAACACAAACAGACAGACTGGTCAGTGAGTGAACTGTCCCCTTAACTGGTCTTCAGATGGACCGCAGTGGTAAACTGGGTCTGCTGGAGTTTCACCATCTGTGGTTGAAGATCCAGAAATACCTGGTGAGAATGTTGTACTTTTACTGCACTACACCTCAGAGGTGAATATTTTTACTGCATCAGTTTGTGTCCAGATGTAAACCCTGAGTGTCCAGATGTTTTTGTGCTGAGTAACTGTGATAAACTGAAGGATGAAGATGAAAATCCTCCTCCTCCTTCAGCTAAAAGGCCTCTGGGATGAGTTGAAAACAGCCTGTCTGTGTGAGCTCAGGAACCTGTTTGGAGGTCCTGGTTCTCCCCGGACAGCCGGACTCCAAACACATGAGGAGATGAAAGCAGGCAGGAGGACAGAAGGAGCTCAGATGTTTGACCCTCTGGCACATCAGATTGTTTGGGTTTATTTCCTGCTTTATGTTGTGCAGTCGGTCGGTGTGTTGCTCTTTCAGCTGTCAGGTTGTCTGTGTTTGGGTTCCTCCTGACGTTCTGGTGTGTTCTTTTGTTCTAACGCTGGCCTCAGCCTGTTCCCCCAGTTTGTCTTGTGTCTACAGTGGGCATCTGGGTCCTCTTTAGAACAAAACAAGATATATAATCAAATATTTTACTGCACAGACGCCACTTTTACTTCATACTACAGGCCAGATTTAAGGCCAGACACTGTTATAAACAGAAACATCCTGACAGCCTTTCAGTGTGTGAACTGGAGGGTCATCAGGCCTGTGATTGGTTCAGTGGCTTGGGATCAGAAGGAAATGGTCAAACGTAAGACTGAATCAGACTGCTGCATGTGTGTAAACTGCTGACCAATATATTGTGCTGTTTGTATACAACATCATCATCAAGACTGGCAAGACTTAAACTAACAATCTGTCTTCGTCTTCATCTTCTCCCATTTCTCCTCCTCCTCCTCCTTTATCGTACTGTAGGAGATCTTCAAGAGACACGACACGGATGATTCTGGTACGATGAGCAGTCATGAGATGAGAGCAGCACTGGCTGAAGCAGGTATGTTCTAGTTGTGGTACTGTGGTGGTTCTAGAGATCAGCATGTGGAGATGGAGATGAAGGTCCAGAGCTCCTGACTGAGCTGATTGATTGTGTTTGTTATGGATGGTCCAGGGGTTCTGCAGGGGGTTCTGCAGGTTCTTCAAACAGCTCAAACTGATTTTAGAGATGACCTCTAAAGTGACATCTCACTGCTACTCAGAGCACGGGTTCACGAGTTCACGGGTTCTAAAAGAGATTTTGTGGTTCCTTAAAGAAAATCCAGGGTTTCATAAAAGTGTTGGTGTTGGTGCTTAAAACAGGTTCTACAGATGGTACCCTGAGGTTCTCCCAGGACTACAGGACTGTGTGTGTTTTCAGGTTTCCAGGTGAACAGCACCGTGATTCAGGAGATCATCAGTTGTTATGCTGACAGGAGTTTTGCCGTCAACTTCGACTGTTTCATCGGCTCTCTGATCCGTCTAGAGATGCTCTTCAGTGAGTGAACTACAAACTTTAAACTTTAATGACAACAGCATCGTGGACAGACAAACTGAAAACAAACTGAGATACGTTCAGAGCAGCATTGGGACACAACCACTCAGGCTGATTGTCAGGCTGTTCTTAAAGAAACTCATCACTCCATCTCTGTTTACTGACTGGTTCCCATTGTTCCAAGTACAGAGATTACGCTGATCTTAAATAAACTTTTTAATAATTTAAACAACATTTTCCTTTTCGTTCACAGAGATGTTCAGAATTCTGGACAAGAACAACCAGGGAAAGATCCAACTGGACCTGCAGCAGGTACAACCCCAGTTCTGTTCTGGTCTGACTGGTGCTGAACCAGTAACTCTGGGCAGCTCTGACCAGTACAGGCTGGTGCCCCCTACAGGCTGCAGTGTGATCTGTAATTTTTATGTCAGCATTTCTCTTCTTGTCTTTTATTGGTCCAACCTGTTGTCACATGACACTGAGTTCTTCTACTCTTCCTGCAGTGGCTCTGCCTTGCCATCAACTGACAACGGCGTCACACTCCAGATGCATGCTGGGAGTTTAAAGGACAGACAGCTGTGGTTGTGGTTTGAATAAAAACTGTGTATTGTGTTTTGTGTGTGACAGGAAGTCATTTTCACCTTAAAATAAAGCCTGGGCAGGCTTAGCATCTCCATACTTTGAGTAAACAGTAAACATGTTTAACTGAGTAACCATATAAACAGATTTCACTTTGGTATTTTAGACCTTCCACACCACAACAGTCACTACATATTTCATCCAAAGTGACTGCACACCTCAAGCTGACGTCTGTTTACAGTCTAACAGAAACTGATCAGTATTTATGTTGTAATAAGTAGTAAAAGGCTGAAAATCAAACCGCAGTAACTGGAAAACATTTATTCGGAAGGAATTGTTGTCTCATGAATGTCATCTGTTGGCAGTTTCATCACATTTTGAGAAACGAATCAGACTGAAAAGGTGAAGATATTTCAACATGGTGACTGTGGTTCCTGCTCTGTGTCTGCAGGGGGCAGTGTTTTATCACAGACTGTGTAGACTGTAGATGACAGGAACTGCAGTAGTACACAGTACAAAAACACATATATATATTAATTTACTGTATTATCTTAACATCTCCAATTATTGCATTATTAGTTATCACTTAAATGACTGTAATGATCATGTTTTATTATCTGATTCAAATCTCTAAACTAAGCTGTACTTTAAGAATATTTTAATTCAATTTCAATTCAATTCAGTTTATTTATATAGCACCAATTCACAACAAAAGTTATCTCATGACACTTTCCAATTAGAGCAAACTCTTTAATTAAACTTACTCTACACTTTCTATAAACTATACTCACATTATGGGCAGAGAAAAAAACTGATGCCATTCATAAAGTTCTGTTTAGCAAGTGGTTTTAATCCGAACTTGGCACCAATCGCAGTATAAGAGCAATGAACTATGTCTGATTGTGCAGTTCAACAGCCACACTTTAACGTTTCCCACTTTGCACATGCAACTGTGAACACAGTGAGGTCCTGGCTAGCAATGGCATCCCTGCACTCAGCACGCAGTATTGGTCACCTACTGTACTGAAGTACAAATGGTATGTTCTTTCTCTCCTTCACTATGTTTATCAGATTTATTTACAAATTAAGATTTTTACAATTTTTACACACAAACTTTATATATTTAGCAGTTTATAAAATCTAATGTGAAGGTTTGCTGCTTAACATTCACCATCTTGTGATAAACAAACTGATGATAAACAGAATATTAGAAAGTGGAATATTGACATCATGTTAATAACACACATCATAATATTATGTGAGTAATTCTGCACAGATGTTAGACAGGCAGATGGAGACACCAACACACATTAAAAGATCAAAACTTTATGTCCACAGGAAGTCCCTACCTGCTTCATATCCACAGCTTTCACAGAAGAAGACCGGAAGTTATCCACTGCCTGTTTTTCTCCTTTGAAAAACAAGAGCTGTTGTTACAGCCTGACAAAAGGTTTACTTTGAAGGCACTTAGCGGAAGTCTTACCTGTCTCTCTTTAATCCCTGAGGAGGGAACACTCACTTCCTGGCATCACTCACCTGCCGCTTCGACATTCTCCAAAACTTCCCAAACTTTCCAGGACACTCGAGGCTCCAAACCCAACAGCATGTCGGGCATCGCGTCCAACCTGCAGCATCTCCGGGAGAAGGACCGGGGCGTGGGCACCAACAGCCAGGCGGTCAAGTACCTGAACCAGGACTACGAGGCTTTGCGGCAGCGCTGCTTCGACACCGGCTGTCTGTTCCAGGACGACACGTTCCCGGCGCTGCCTTCCTCCCTGGGCTTCAACGAGCTGGGCCCGAACTCCTACAAGATCCGAGGGGTGACCTGGCAGAGACCGACGGTCTGTGAACTTTAAATCACTCATTATTCTGGTGAAGTTCGCTACAGTCTCTGCAGACATAAACATCAACACAGATAGTCATGCTGCTTCGTAAAAAAAACTGCCATTTTAAAGCTGACTTTTCTCCAAGCTTAATGGACTTCTGTTTGAGTCGACCCTAGCCGACAAGTAACGTTAAATTACAATAAATCCAGGCGTTATAAATTAGTTTTGATAGGCTATTGAACTGGCGATGCGTAAGTAACAACACACCAGATCCGATTGATAAAAAAGTGATTTTAGTTCAGCTGACTCGTGGAGAAACCAGATTCACCTTCATCGGTAATGAGTGTTAATTCTCTTTGTGTCTGACCGTGTTATGTTCTTTTACAATGTTGTGTACAGTCACAAAATGTGTGTGAGATATTTTCCTACTGTTGTTAAAATGTTTTGTTTTATTTATTTTGTTATGCTGGGAGAGATGATTAAAAATGAGGGTTTTGTATATGGAGTTTGGTTTGAGGTGCCTGTAAACTGCTGAATGCAGATCAAAAGATGTTCATCAGTGACGTTTCTCTTACAGTTCATATCAGTTTGTTTGGATGAAAATCAGCTGTCACATCTGACAAACACTCAGGTTGGCTGCAGATTATCAGTATAGATTACAGATTATAGATTATGTACATGCTGCTCGGGCGACATGACATCTGCTGTATGACATGGTTTAATTTTTCTTCAGTGAGTTTGATCAGTTTGCTGATGGCAACACCCACCTGACACTCACAATGGGTACTGTGGTTTAGTTGGGCAACTCCCTCCATAACGAGTGTTTGAGCTGGGTGGAGCTGCTTCATAATGTGAAGAGAAAATATCCATTGGTGAAACCGGATGGTTCATCAAATGAATGCAGAGAAATCTGGAAATTCTGGAAAACTAGATTAAATTTTGGGGGAAATAATGCAAGGTCAAGAATGAACCTTGAATCTACATGTTTGAGATCATGACATGTGATAATTAAAAACAAACACTTGACTGACTTTTAATGTGAGTGAAAACAGGCTGTTGTCCTGTTACCACCCTCTGCAGGCCACACATTTCATTACAACCAACATTATCTGTTCCTACAGTCTGAACATAACATGTGCAGTGTGACCTGAAGGTGGCACAACAGACACAATGGGTCATTAACATGCAAAGGGTTAAACCTCTGAGGGTCAGACTGTTAGCTGATGTATGCTTTGTTTCCTGTGCAGGAGCTGACCTCTGACCCTGAGTTCATCATCTCTGGAGCATCAAGGACTGACATCTGTCAGGGAGCTCTGGGTGAGAACAAACCCGTCCTCAGTGAGACCAGGACTCGTGGTCTGCTGCTGTCAGCGAGTGTCTGCCGAGTGTCATGTAGCTGAATGTTGTTTTCCTTCAGTTGTGTCGGTATGCAGACGATGTGCTGCTTTATTGATCTGATCTGCTGGAATTGTGGTCACACCGCAGCAGGCCACAACCTCTGGACCAACTGGTAGCTAGCTGGTATTTCCAGCATCTCCAGCTGTAGTTAGTGAGGGTGAAGCTAATTTTAACCGCTTTATAAACATGTTTTGTTTGCAGAATCCTGTCAGTAAATGTACTGAAGTAAAAAGTACAGAACAAGTCATAACAGCATCTTTAATATGACGACACTCAATGAAAAACAAAACCAAGTCTTTTAGCCACCGTTATTATGTCTGCAACCGGTCAGACTGGAAGAACTGGTTCCAGTAACTGAAGACTTCATGTTGAAACAGCTTTTATTACTGCTGTCCAAGCCGGAACACAAACATATTTGAAAGTCAAATCAGATCCCTCAGCAGGCCAGGCTCAGTTCACTCTGAGCCTAAAGATGACTGTTTGAAAAGAGCAGCTGGAGATGAAGATGAGGACCTGAGGAACTTTGATGATGGCAACAGAGATTATTACCAATTAATTTTAAATGTATTAATCTGCTAATCATCATCTCTCAGCTTTGTCCTTCATTGGCTGCCATACAGCCACAACATCCAAGATCAGCTTGTAAACCTTCAGTCACCTGAGCTGGAAAATTCCACTGAGGGGTGTGTGTGTGTGTGTGTGTGCACATGTGTGTGTGTTTTAACAGCCAGTTCAAGCATGACGCTGCGGCATGTGTCGTCTTGGCAACGGAAACAGTAAACATGTTGATTTTGGGTAACTCCCTGGCAGGTCACTGATCGGCTCCTCATTAAAGGACCATACCGCAGTTTAATCACAGCTGATCCCTGTCTCGTCATCAGTCTCCAGGCAGATTTCTTTGGTCCAGTAGCAGAAACTGGTGGTGTGTTTGAGGACACTCTGACACCTGATAGTCATTCTTTCCCCACCTTGCTGTTCTGTTTATTGTTGATCTTCAGGGTTTGGTGTTTCCACTTCATCACCTTTGAGTTTTTGACTGACAGTTTTTAGATCTGACGAGCTAAGCCCTGCCATCTTCCTGTCTGTCATCCAGGTGATTGCTGGCTGCTCGCCGCTATCGCCTCTCTGACCCTGAACACCGAGGTTCTGGCTCGAGTTGTCCCACATGGACAGAGCTTCAGGGATGGAGAGTACGCTGGCATCTTCCACTTCCAGGTACACAAATACACAGTACCAGCACTAGTTATCAAATATTTAAGCAATACCAGGTGTGCTGTTAGTACCATGCCCCATGTCAGGTCCTGCCTGATAAGTCCAGGCCAGGGGTCGGCAACCCGCGGCTCCGTAGCCCCATGCGGCTCCGTAGCCCCATGCGGCTCTCTCATCCCTCTTCTGTGGCTCCCAAGGCCAAGACAGGGCGAGCATATTTTGGGGAAAATATGATGTGAATAAATAATGGACAATTAATTTAAACTGACTTCATTCTATTTATTCAAGTTTTTCTCGTTGTAATAGTTATTTCTTTGGAGACTGAGGTGCTCTTGTGACATTAACATAAAACTTGTTTTAATATTTTGTCGATCGAAATATCGTCACGTCCTGTTTGCGACACCTGTTGCCGCCTTATAAGTGACTTATTTTGGCCCCCGGTCAGCTAGCAGTGGACAAATCAAAGAAGAGAAAAGTTTCAGACAAAAATAGATCGTTTAATGCCTCATAGACAGATTTGTTTGCTTTTACTGCTGACAAAACTGGTTTACAGATATGCTTAATATGTGGTGAGAAATTAGCATTTTTAAATTTTATTTCATATATATTTAGGGCTGTGCAATTTAACGCTTTAAATTAAATGAAATTAATGCAGACAATTATTTTATCGTGCTGTTGTTTTTATCATAATAATAAGTCCATTGCTCACTAGTTATCTAACCATCGCTCACTTGCTCACAAAAGTAAACTGCGAACGTGTGATAAAATTAAAAAGTAATGTTTGTCATTGTTAATTAATTAACGCGTTCATTTGCCCAGCCCTAATGTCTTAACGTTGTTGACGTGTGTTGACGTTTTCTGTTTAAGTTGAACCCTAACCCTGTGAAGTTTATTGATTTAATGAGAGTAACCTGCTATAGTTCTCATATAGCATAAAGCATCAGTTTAAGGAAACTGTATGTGGTGTTACTTTCAGTTTAGTCGTCACATAGGTTTTGTGGCTCCGAGTGGGTTTGAGTTTGGTGAGAAACGGGCCAAATGGCTCTTTTCATGCTAAAGGTTGCTGACCCCTGGTCTAGGCTGACAAACTCCCTCCTTGATCCCGTAGTTCTGGCAGTTCGGTGAGTGGGTGGACGTGGTGATTGACGACCGTCTTCCGGTCAGAGACGGGGAGCTGCTGTTTGTGCACTCGGCGGAGGGTAGAGAGTTCTGGAGCGCCCTGCTGGAGAAGGCCTATGCCAAGTAAGACCCGTCTGTCAGTCTGGAACTGAACCTGAAACTCCAGTTTAATCCTGACTCAAACCAAACCAGCCAACATGTGCTGAGGTCTTATTGGACAGGAGGAAGCTGTCAGGAAGTGAAGCGAGAGGGGCGGGGCTCAGGCCGCAGGGCCAAGATCCAGCGGGCCAGTAACACAGCTGCACTAAGCTGTGATCAACAGCAACTCGGCTGCACACCAGTTTGTTCATACACGTCGTCTACAACCGCTGAATTCTTCACATTCATCTGTACAACAGGGAGAGTCACAGAGCTCCGCCCACACATACACACATACACACACTGAGACACGCATTCACACACACTGAGACACACACACTGAGACACGCATTCACACACACTGAGACACACACACTGAGACACGCATTCACGTACACACACTGAGACACACACACACGCACACTGAGACACACACACACATATACAGAAACACACACACACATACACACTCATGCACACACACTGAGACACGCATTCACTCACACACACACACTGAGACACACACACACACACACACTGAGACGCACACTCTGAGACACACACTGAGACACACGCACACACACACTGAGGCACACACTGAGACACGCATTCACACACACACACTGAGACACACACACACACACACACACTGAGACACGCATTCACAAACACACTGAAACACACACACACACACGCACACTGAAACACAGACACACACTGAGACACACACAGAAACACACACACACACACACACACTACGCAGACTCAGCATGTGCTTCCTGGTCCCACCTGTCTCAGTGTTGGCTGCATCGAGTTTTCAGGTGTGACTGATGTGATGTCGTTGTGATGTCACCACAGGTTGAACAGCTGTTATGAGGCCCTGTCTGGAGGGTCCACCACAGAGGGCTTCGAGGACTTCACCGGAGGAATCGCTGAGGTTCACGAGCTGAGTCAGCCCAGTCCTCATCTGTTCCACGTCATCCAGAAGGCTCAGAATCGGGGCTCCCTGATGGGCTGCTCCATAGATGTAAGCTGAGAACAGGGAGGAACCACATGACAGGGGCCAGGGGGGTGCACCTGGCAGGTACTTCAGTAGACCTGTATGGTACCAGGCCCGCAGGTAGAGCTGACAGGCACTTCAGGGTTTATCTCACATGCTGAAAAGATTCTCCTAATTGTCTCAGCAGTTGTCATCCAGCAGCCGGCTGGGCTAAACTCAACACGTCATCCTTTCTGTCTCTGTCCTGTGAGTCTCTAAACTGTCCTGTCCAACCAAAGGCCAAAAGCCCCACACAGACCTGATGGAGTCAGTCACGATCTGAGCTCACTGTTATCTTGTCCACCAGCTGACTGTAGCCTGGCAGACAGCTGCACACGTTAACCAGATCCTCGATACTGAAACGTGTCCACATTAAAGTTTCTGTAATGAAGACACACATGAAGCAGCTTGCAGGCTGAACTGGAGGGTAAACAGAAGCGACTTGTGGGTACACAGATCAGGCTGCCACCGAGCTTTGAGTATTGAAGTATTTAGTACTTGTGTGTTTTTTGTTGAAAAGCTTCATTAGGATGTAAATGAATTTTCTTATTTTATTTCTGTTTCAGATCACGAGCTCGGCTGACTCAGAAGCGATCACCTCTCAGAAGCTGGTCAAAGGCCACGCCTACTCTGTGACAGGTGCAGCTGAGGTGGGAGGACATGCCCCCGTCAAGCCCCGCCCCCTAGATTAGTCACCTGTTAAAAGAGCATCCTCTGAACCGGACAGAAAAATGTGAACATCTCCTGACAGCATTAAACTATATTTCCCACGAATCTTAGTTTAAAAGACTGTTTCATCGTTACGTGTTTCCTGTACATGAAACACCTGGCAGCTGACCTGAGAGGGGCGGGGCTTCAACTGTCTATAGGGAGATCTGAATTGATGGTGTCAGATGTATCTCTTGGTTCTGCTCTGCATGTGATTGGCTGCAGGTGGAGTTCCGTGGCAACATGGAGAAGCTGATCCGCATCAGGAATCCCTGGGGCCAAGTGGAGTGGACCGGAGCTTGGAGTGATGAGTAGGTGACCCCAACAGCTAGCCAGTCAGCAGGTGTTGTAGCCAGGTGCAACCCAGTGAGGTTACAAAGCTGCTAAGAGGGAGCAGGTAACAGGAGACTGGTGACATCAGCTGTAATACCTACTCAACTATTTTACTTTAATGGTACTGTAGAAGCCGCGTTTAGTGTTTATTTTTTTTTGCTTATATTTTCCTTTTTTCTTTTGAGAGAGTGCGCCCCCTGCAGGAAGCATGGGTGCAGCCAGATAAATATGGGTTGCATGCAGCACAATGAAAAGATGAAAGATGAAAGTGACATATTTTGTCAATGGAGGGAACTCACTCCAACGAAATTCGTGCTCTGCATTTAACCCACCCAAGTGACGTGCACACACACACAGCTCACAGTGGGTGTTGAGTGAGAGACATGAGGTACAGATAGTGTGAGGTGAACTGGTGTTTACAACAACAGGAAGTTAGATATTTTAGTTTGTGACCAGGTGGAGGATGCCAATAAAAGGTAATTTGTGACTTTAACAAATGCTGTCTCTGTGCTATTATGAGCATTAAAGCCAGACTGAAAACCCTGAAATAAACTATTACTATGTAGAAAGTCACATAGCTGATTGGCAACTGTTCTCAAGGATCCTGGAGACAAATGGAAGGTTAGATATTGGGCGTCCTCGGGTTCTCAGTCACCAGCTCCACCCACTTGTTCAAATATAGTCACTTTTGCGTCCAACCCTCTGGACTTGCAGACAGAAAAAATTTAAATTGTGGTTGGCAGGGGGTGTGATGATGGGGGAGGGTTAGGGTTGTGTCAGAGCCTGTAAAACAGGAAGTGTGACTCTGAAACGTGTCTGAAAGATGTTTCCAATTCCAACAGTTCAGCCGAGTGGCGTTACATCAGTGATGAGGACAGGGAGCGTCTGAGTCATCGCTCAGAGGACGGAGAGTTCTGGTAAAACATGATCTTGTTTTTATCTCCAAACCACCTGAACTTCATTACCAGGTTGTTGGTGTGATGTGAAGGTGAAACCCTCTCTGCCTTCTAGGATGTCTTTCTCTGACTTCCTGCGGCATTACTCGCGGCTGGAGATCTGTAACCTAACGCCCGATGCCCTGAGCGACGATTCCATCTCCAAGTGGGCTCTGTCCAAGTTCGATGGCAGCTGGAGGAAAGGATCCACCGCCGGAGGCTGCAGGAACTATCCCAGTGAGTGATCCTGTCAGACAACGAGCAGGTCCAACCTTTGTTGGGGAGCAGGTAAAGATTCTGATGTTGTGATTTCAAACCACAGACTCGTTTTGGATGAACCCTCAGTTTGTGATCAAACTGGACGAGGATGATGACGACCCCGATGACGGAGAAGCGGGCTGCAGTCTCGTGGTCGGTCTGATCCAGAAGAACCGCAGATGCATGAGGAAGATGGGGGAGGATATGCACACGGTGGGATTTGCCATCTATGAGGTGAGAATGATTTTTGGTTAATTCATTTCAATTCAATTCGTTTATATGGCGCCAATTCACAACAAATGCTGTCTCATGTCATTTTCCAATCAGAGCAGGTTGAGATCAGACTCTTTAATTAAATTGTAATACAGAGAACCCAACATTCCCCCATGAGCAAGCACTTGGTGACCGTGGAGAGGAAACACTGACTTTAAACAGGCAGAAACCTCAGAGCAGACCCCAACCCAATGTGGACAGAGAGAGAGACAGAGAGAAAAATGGAAGGTTAGATATTGGTCTATAGATGCTTAAAACCTCTGGGTCAAGTGTGTGTTTTTTAAGGTTTAACTACAGCTACTTTAAAGGACTGGGGTACATAGCCTGTTATCAGGGACAGATTGATCATGTCTCATAGACAGGTGTTAAGTAAGGGTAAAGCTTCTTTGAGAAGGTTGGTAGGTATTCAACTCAATTCAGTTCAGTTCAATTGTATTTGAAGTGCCAATAACAGAGTTATCTCAAGACACTTTACGGGTGTGTAAACTACACATTCAGAAGAAGAGAATCAGAGAGAAACAGGTCCCAGGGCAAAACCCCACACTGAGTCAGCATTCGGCCACAGTGGAGACCAAAAACTTCCTTTAACAGGCAGAAACCTCCAGCAGAACCAGACTCAGTGTAGACCGCCTTCTGCTGTGACCGCCTGGGGGGGAGGGGGGGGAAGACAGGAGAGGGGGAGAGACAGGAGAGGGAGAGGAGAGACAGGAGAGGGGGGAGAGGCAGGAGGGAGGGGAGAGACAGGAGAGGGAGAGAGAGGAGAGACAGGAGAGGGGGGAGAGGCAGGAGGGAGGGGAGAGACAGGAGAGGGAGAGAGAGGAGAGACAGGAGGGAGAGGAGAGACAGGAGAGGGAGAGAGAGGAGAGACAGGAAGGAGAGGAGAGACAGGAGGGAGAGGAGAGACAGGAGAGGGAGAGAGGAGAGAATCAATTGCATTAGAGAGGAGAGAATGAATGAATTTAACTGTTGAAGGTCAGTGGGAGAAAAGCAGTCAAGATGATTCTCTGGTTCTACTGTTGTTTCTAAAGTTCCAGTGTTTGAAAGTAAATCAGTACCAGCTGAGGTCAGCAGGTGTTGAGTTTTGTCTCTAATGTTTAAAATCTTGTTAAAAAAGGTTATAAAGTCATTGCTGCTGAGGGTCACAGGGATACAAGGCTCAATAGCACTGTGGCTCTCTGTCAGCCTGGCTACAGTGCTGAACACAAACCTGAGATTATGCTTGTTATCCTCAATTCATTTGGAGTAACAGGCTGCTCTGGCAGTCTGTAGGGCCTTCCTATATGATCTAAGACTGTCTTGCCAGGTTGAGCGAGATTCTGTGAGATTGGTTTAGTGTATTTCGTTTTAATATGCGAACCTGAGAACCTCCTCTTTTCAGAACTACTTCAGAACTTCCTGTAAGTTACAAGGATGTGCAGTCAGACAGAGCCTCGCCTGCCATCGTGAAGAAAAAAAGAAATAATAAAATAAAATAAAATAAATATTCATATTTTTCCACTGGCCTGGGCTTTAATACAATTTTGGTGTGGTTCCGACAAGTTGCTGCAATCCCTCACAAAGTGGACTGAGGGTGTGCACTTGGTGCGTCCTTGTTGCCATTTCTCTGTATGTTTCCAATATCCTGCTTGAAGACACTTTTATATATTATATGTCTTAATTGCCATAGTGTTCAATAATGTATTTCACATATGTGTGTAATATTTAAGTCTTGTTGATCAGACAAAAATTCACAAGGAAAAAGCTTGCTGTGACGCAGCCAGTACCTCTGCCTCACAGATGGGGGCGATAGTGAGCCTGAAGGTCGCGAGTTTAATACGTGGTTTACTTTTGCTAAAGTTAAAACAACAACAACCAAACAATCCAATACTCAAAGAATAAGGATGAAATATGTGTTCTGCCAGTCCCGAGATGGGTCCTCGTCTCTTCATAGGTTTTGTCTACAAGTTGTTTCAAACATGTTGATCGTGTTGTATATTAAAACCAGGACCCTGCTGTTGTCCAAGTCTGCGGTGCAAACTGCAGTTGAACTGATCTTGTACTCAGTAGAACTGGTCTGAGATCTGTGTGCCGTGTTGTCAGCAGTCAGGGCAAACAAACATGATGTGTTCACTTACTGTTGCATGTACTGAAGCATTAGATAAAGTTAAGGAACTAAACTCCTGACAGCCATCAGGACACACAAATACTGAAAAAAAAAAAGAGCTCTTTGCGTCTTTGGGATTTGAAGGTTTGACAGTCTTTGTCTGAATCTTCTCTCTCATTTCAGGTTCCTGAGGAGGTACGGCCATGTTGACCTGCTCTCTGCCTGCTGCTCAGGGTTTGTTGCTCAACATTTCCTTTCTTTTGCTATTGCATGTTCGGTCTGATTTCACCTCTCGTGTCTGTACGTGTGTCAGTTCCAAGGTCAGAGGAATATTCACCTGAACAGGAACTTCTTTCTGCGTCACGCCTCCAAAGCTCGCTCTGAAACCTTCATCAACCTGCGAGAAGTCTGCAGCCGCTTCAGCCTGCCACCTGGAGAGTATCTGATCATCCCGTCCACCTTCGAACCTCACAAGAACGGAGACTTCTGTGTCCGAGTCTTCACCGAGAAGCAGGCAGACTTTCAGTAAGTTTCATTCAAACTGTGAGACGACAGGTTGTAGTTTTCACCCTCACTTCAGTACAGTCCGAGCAGCTTCTGGTGGACGTTAACTGCGTTAACTCTTTGTTTGAATACAGATGTCAAAAGTACTGCAGTAGTTTGTTGTAATTGCTGCTTATTTAATCTTTAAAAGTGGACATTGTGCTCTAATGATGCTGTCATGAATGAGCATCCAGTCACGTGAAGCTGGTGGTGTTTGTTCCTACAGAGAGCTGGATGACCCCATCGAGTCCAGGGTGGAGAAGGTAAGAGAACGACGTCTAAGTGATGAAAACAAGTTTATTGTGATACTCAGATCGAATGTTTCTGTGAAGGTCTGTCAGTAAACATGTGGAGGGTTGACTTCCTGTTTCAGATAGAGATCGATGAGGACGATGTGGACGATCGGTTCAGAGGTCTGTTTGGTCAGCTGGCAGGAGGGGTGAGCTGCTGATATCAACATAGTAACAACACTAATGACGATGTGTGTTTGAATATGTCTGAAGTCAAAATGTTGATGTGCTGCAGGACTGTGAGATTTCTGCCTTTGAGCTGCAGAAGATCCTGAACAAAGTGGTGACCCGACGTAAGAATCACACGATCAACCTTCACACGCTGATCTGAGGCTAAACACTAAACTAACCGTTTGTCTCTGACAGGATCTGACATCCAGACCGACGGCTTCAGCCTCGAAACGTGTCGCAACATGGTCAACCTGCTGGACGTATCCTTTGACCAACTAACCAGTTACAGCAGAAAAATTAATCAGTTCAAACTGAGCTGTCAGTGTTCTTATTAAGATAGCGCTGGTGGATGCTGTCAAATAAACGTTAAGTCTGTTAAATAAAAATGTTATTATGAGAGTCTGGAGTGTAGTAAGGTCCATTCCATCAGAGAGCAGCTCCTGAACTCCGGCTGCAGAAAGACGGCAGTGGGAAACTGGGTCTGGTGGAGTTCAAGGTGCTGTGGACCAAAGTCGAGAACTACCTGGTGAGTCTGTGCAGCTCGAGTTCAGCCTACCTGCTGTGAAGTATGACATGTTTTTTCTGGTGTGGTTGAAAAAAACAAAATGTCACCACTTCCTGGGGCTGTGGTCTCATCGTCTTCAGAATGTCTTCAGAATGTCTTCAGGGGCCTCTTAACAGCTGACCTGCCACTGTTGTCTCTGCTGTAATAGAATATTTACCGTCAGAAGGACGTGGATAATTCAGGGACGATGAGCTCCACGGAGATGAGGACAGCTGTGGAGGAGGCTGGTAAAACACAAACACACCCTTCACAGTATCACGATTCCACAGCCTAATTTTAATTAGACACAAAAATTTAATTATTTCCACATCAACAGAAAGGATTGTCTGCTGCCATTTGTACTCACAATATTCTTAAAGTAACATCATGTAAGGTTGGTATTTTGCTTGATTTGGCGCCCAAACAGTTTGAGTTCAAAACCACTGTGGTCAGTACCAGTCCCATGATGATGATGATGATGATGATGAAGAACAAACAGGTTCAACATGCTGGACACGACAGCAACAGTCAAACAAGCTGACTGCAGATGAGGCAAAGCACGGCTAACAGAGCTAACCAAGAGCTACAGTCAGCAGCAGTTAGCTACCATTAGCAGCAGTTAGCAGTTACTTTAGCAGCGAGCAAAGCTGACTGTTCATCAGGAGACTGGAATCACAAGGAACTGAGGCCGAGCAGCCGAAGGACATCAGTGAAAATCAGAAAATATTTCCTCCATAAGATCTCATTTCTAAAGCCTGAAATAATACAACTTAATATGAACTTTATAATATACACATACATGTTTTTCTGTGCTGTGGTTATATTATTATGTTTTCTACTTTAGAGTACCACTAAATACTGCACTTTAGAGTCATACTCTGGAAGCCAGTTGTAATGCAGTCTTTCCAGTTTTAGTCTCCTTTAGACTGTCACACTGACGTTCAACTTTGTTCCGTTTGAGTCAAACTTGTTGCTGTTTCAGGTTTCAGTCTGAACAACCGGCTCCATCAGGTCCTGGTGGCTCGCTACAGCGAACCAGATCTCACCATCGACTTTGACAACTTCGTGGGCTGTTTGGTTCGTCTGGAGAACATGTTCAGTGAGTCCTTGTTGTCCTCACAAACCTCACGGTGGTGGTGGTGATGATGATGATGATGGTTTTGATGATGATGATGACTGTCACCCCCCCAGACACATTCAACACGCTGGACACCGACAGCTCAGGAAGCATTGAGCTCAACTTTCTGGAGGTAAGAAGCAGTCAGCTGTTTAGCATCAATAACTTGATTCCCTCAGTGATCATGTGATCTGTCCGATGTCTGTGGGAGCCACCTGGAGTCCTGACCCTCACTATGTGGTCATACGGTCCTCCCACAAACCAACCAGGCCTTAAAAGCTGGACTGGAGTCAGTCGGCTGATGGTGAAGGGCCTGACTGGTCTTTGGTGGAGAGACACAGAAGGCATCTCTTTACAGTTCATTTAGGATTTCTGTGAACTGCTTCATGGACACGATTCTGTCTGATCTTAGCACAGGAGCTTAGCCGAAACATCCGAACTGAAACCGTCACCACGGTCAGGTCAGGCTGTGTGATGATTCCTGGGGTCAACATTGACCACAGAGACAAGTAATTCTGATTTGACGGGTCATTTTTTAGACCTTTTTTAATCCTCCAATGATACTTGACACACTGACGTCATTTTAAAACAGGATCCACGTGGAGCCTGTAGGTTAAGATTCCAGGTCTGAGATAGGACAGGGTCTGTATCAGGACAACAGCAGTTAGGTCGGACATTTCTGTGTAAGGACAAACAGAGACAGCGAGTGCAGCTAACTTAACATGACCGTGTTCTCCTGCAGTGGCTGAACGTCTCTCTGCTCTGAAGAACCAGGACGGATCCTGCTGGACTGACGGGGACACCTGAAATATTCCACGTGGTGAATGGAGTCTTATTTATGTGTTGTGCTGTCGTCACAGTGTGTTAATAGGCACTGACTACATGTTTGTGTAGAGGGGTCTGGGCAGGTAGTCCTGCTCTGATTGGTCCAGTGGCATTGGTCTCTTGTGTCTCTGTCCAAACTGGGTCTGAGTTGTTGGTTTGTCCCACCTGATGCCTTAATGATTAACTGCTAATTACTGACTTAATATACAAAATAAAGAAAGTGGAGTGAGTGGTCATGTGTTTATTCATTTTCAAACGAAGACATTTAAATATCATCGGTACTGAATTATAAACCTTCACACCTGACTGTTGGCCAATCAGAAGAGTCTGTGGCTGTGTGCAGAGCTTACAGCCACCTACAACATCACATTTTTGAAGGAAGGGCAAACAAAATGTTAGAAACACCTCAGTTCAAAAGTTTAAGCAGGTCCACATGATGGATTAACATAAAACATAAAGCTAACTGTTAGCATGGTAACAACAGCTGCTTACTAAGCTTTCTGACTGGCTGACAGCAGCATGGATGTCCTGCCTGCCACAGTTAGGCCACACCCCTCGCCCCCCAAACTGTCACGCCATTGGTTAACAGTTAACAGAGGTCCCATGTGTTCTGCACCACACGTTTCCTGTCCAAACAGGAAACGCTCCTCAGTGCAGACAATTGACCTTCTCACCTCTCAGCAACCACCAGCAGGAGGCGCTGTGATGTCAGAACGATGTCATCATCTCTGTGTTTTCTGGCATGCAAACTCCTTTGCCCAGCTCAGCGCCTCAGCGATGTCACTGCTGCTTCCTGTTCCCTTGGCGACCACCGCAGAGCCTCCGGCACTCCCCCCGAGGTGATGACACACCGCCACTGCCCAATCAGAGGCCAAGAGGGACGGCGAGTCCTGAGCAGTGAGAGGACAGCCAGTAAGATAATTCAAACAAGGCTCCGCTCACCTGTGATGTCACTGATAGGTGTGCTGTTACCTTGGGAACCTGACAGGCACACAGAACCTTCCCAGACTGCCTCTGGTGAGCGAGTAGCATCACATGACTGTGAGGAGCTGCGGCACTCAGATGGTTCACTGTCTTCATCAAAATCTGACAGGAAACAGGATGGGAGTGACCTCATCAGACAAAACAATCCAGGTGCATAATGGGAAACGAGTTCTTACCGACAGAGAGTCCGTCTCCACCGAGTCCACCTGCAGATCCTTGTTGCCGTTCTTCTCCAGCAGAGCCTGAGCCCGCACTGCGGCCTGTACAAAGCATGATGGGAAAACAAGCTGTCAGACGACGATGTCTCTCTCTCTGCCTGCCTGCCTGTCTGTCTGACTGCCCGTCTGTCTGAACTCCATGTGTTGATTTCATCCTTTTCAGAATCAATGAAACACTTGATGCATTTCTGCAAAGCCTGTAGCTGACTGTTGACTGTGGGGTGTGTCTCAGGTGTGTGTCTCAGGTGTGTGCTGACCTCTCTGGTCTCCAGTTTTCTGACGTTGGTGTTACTGGTCCTCTGCAGAGCTTTGAGTCGGCTCTGCAGCTCTCTGCGCTGCCACTGGGGGATGGGAGTGTTGTCTACAGCCTGACAGACACAGCACAGGGTCAAACAGCAGCCACACTCCTCCTGTTCACGCATCAGGGACTGCAGTGCATCATGGGTAGTGTACATACATCAGAGAGCACTCCGACCTCCTTGGAGAGACGTTGGGTGGAGTCAAGGCTGATGGGGGCGGAGCCTGTGAGTCTGGCTGACAGAGAGTCCACATCCTGAGACAACTTGTGACCCTGTTCTCGAGCCTGAAGGCACACAGGTGGTTACACTGCATGTCGACACGGCGTCTCTCTGATGTAATAAAGTGATGACATCATTCCCGCTGAATTATTGTTGTCGTACACACTGTTTATAACCATCTTTACTTTCCTCACTAAAACAGGATGTTTTTTGGTTTGTGACCTCATGAATGACTCATTTTCTCCACAAAAGTTTGTGACAAAAAGTCACAAAGTTGTCCTGCTGAGGTCAAACTGCTTGTTCTGTAAGTATTTCACGAATGAATCATCTGGGTCTGTCGTCTGTTGAGTGCATCTCAAGGTAATAGCCCACCAAGAGTTAGTTTATGGACTGCACCTTTGAAGATGTGAACCTGTCATTGTTTTCTCTTCTCATGGAGCTATGCTAACCATCACCATGCTAAGCTAAGCTAACCAGATGAAACGTGGGTGTTTGTAACTGACCCGTGTGGCTTCACGTCCCGTCAGCGCGATGATTCGACTCATTCCTTTTACTATCTGTTTCTCTGAAACGACCACCAGGTCCTCAATGGCTCCGGTCTGCAGCAGGTGACTGAAAACACACACACACACACCCCAGTCAGCATTTACATGTTCAGACCATCGACACATAAAGATGGTCGACGCGTCTCCACTTCCTCCCACTGTACAAAGTGAAGCAGAGGGCTGTCATATTGTTCTGGTGATGTCATTTGGAGCCAGAGTCTGTGCAGTAGTGATCGGGAAGTGGCGCCACAGTCTGAGCCAATCAGGAGCAGCGCTCAGCTGTCAATCATGACATCTCAGTCCCTTTTTATAACATCAAATAATTAACTGAAACCAAACTGATCAGAGAAATGAACACTTGAACAAACAGCGTGATGAGAACTGAGGGAGGAGCTTATGAGCTGTACTGCAGCCAGCCACCAGGGGGCGACCACATGTTTGGTCTTGGGTAAAACACATTCACATACATACACCACTCATGTTGTAAACTAGACAACTGAGGAGTTCACTTGATGATGAACTGTTCCTTTAAAGGCTCGCTGAGGTTCTGAAGTTAAATCTGAACTTGTGTCAATGTGACAGGTGAGCAGGTGAACAGGTGAGTATCACTCTCACGTTCCACAGCAGAGCTCCACAGATGTCTGGCTGCCTGTCCGACCATCGAGCAGGTCAGGGACCGTCACCGCCACCGCCACCACCCGAACAGGGTCTGGATACACCTGCAGACAAGCAGGAGGACAGAGAGACAGTTGGTACACCTGCAGACAAGCAGGAGGACAGAAACAGTGAGTGTCTTTGCTCACTTCGTCCACTGTCCTCAGTCCGTCGATGCACCTGGCAGTCTGCAGAGGAAGCTCCTGGCTGTGGACGATGTGATTGGCTGAGATGATGTCATTAACACACGTCTCTACCTGCTGCAGCTGAGAGACGCTCAGTGAAGCCTGAGGAGGACAAAATGACCACAGCTTGCTTCATCACTGCGTCCTGTTGGTCAGTGGTCAGAGGCAGTTAGCTGAACTGGATAAGTCTGACCTTGACGCTGAAGTCAAAACGGAGGCGATCAGCTGACACATGAGATCCTCTCTGCTGGACTGAAGGACCCAGAACTTCCCTCAGAGCAAAGTTCAGGATGTGAGTCGCTGTGTGTTTGACCATACAGGACAACCTGTGGACCTGGGAGACGATGGGACAACAGGAGATTTGTTTGCTGCTCAGGACTTTCTGATTCAGAAAAAGTGTGTGTCACCTTCGATCCTTCTAGACAAACATCTATAAGACAGAAGGCGTCCCCCCAAGGCCCCCCAGTCGGACCACTTCTGTTCACACTGAGAACATTATTTCATCTGTGAATACTTTTAAATCCATTCTTGTGCAGATGAAGCCAGTTTACACTGATGTGCTGATTCTGATTTATGATATGTGTTTGGTGTTTACCTGGTCCAGGTGTAGCTGGATCTGGTCTCCAGTCTTCAGGCTGTCTGCTGCAGTCACCTCATGGACCACATACCCCCCTGCCTGGACCACTGCCTCCACAGGGTACAAGATGTCCTGAGAGGCAGAAGAAACACACCTGGAGTCAAACCTCACCTGGACACACTCCACAAGTGATATTGCTGTGATGCATCTCTCCTCCGTATGGCGGTTTGGCTCACCTGCAATCCGTCCCGGGTCAAATAGCCCTGGTCATGTGACTGCCCCCCTTGCTCAGAGTAGAAGCAGGTTTGATCCAGGATGACACCGCAGCGCTGACCCTCAGTGACCTCCGACACCAGAGTCTGACCGTCATACAGAGCCAGGACTGTTGCACTGCAGGCTGGGAACACTGGGACAAAAACACTCGGCAGGTGAGACAGATTACAGGTGAGTTCAGCTGCAGTTCCACTAATGTCCACCAGGTGGTGCTGAGCTGGTGAAGGAGAAAACCTCCAACCAGGACTGCTTTTATATCAAAGTGGATCATTTCAAACCCTGCAGTGACTGAGTCCTGATGCAGTCAAGGTGTTACCTGGACCCACCTGAAACCACTAATCATCAACTAGTTTGATTATCGATTTAATTGGGTTGAGTCATTTCTGATGAAAAAACAAAACTCCGTCCCCTTCTTAAATTTGAATATTTGTTTTCCTCCTCAGTGAACTGACAAAAAACAGACAACTTACTGATCAATCAAGTGAAGAATCACTTCAAGTAGTTTCAAAATAAAAGCTCTCTGGAGTTTCAGTGGACAAAAACCCAGCATTTCTTATCAAGGCTTTAATTGTGAAACATTTGCAGGAATGTGATTTTATTCATCATGTTCATGTTAAGCATCAGAAGAAGAAAAGTTAAAAACTCGCGTGTTGTCACGGGATCATCATCCTGACGAGACTCACAGTTTGTGGTGTGTGTGTTGAGACAGGTGTGTTACCTGTCCAGGTAGGACTCAGTCTGTACCGTATCTGTCCTGCTCCAGTCTGTACTGGTATTTGAGGTTGTCGTCAGTGTGAGGGACGCCGAGACGCTGCAGCTTGGACAGGCTGAGGACATCCAACATCAGCTGAGACTCGACACCTGACTGCAGATCAGACGTCACCTGACACACACACACACAAGCGTCTGATGACACCACTCTAAAAGTTCCTTCACAATAAAAGCCCTGAACAGTGTAGTCACAACGCAGCAGCACATAATATAACACAAACACACACAACTGGCATCACATCATCCAACCAACACGAAGGAGCTTGTGGCGTTTCCATGTTAGTCAGAGTGGAGCTTCACCTTGTTCTTCTCTGCGATCAGTCGATTCAGCTCCTGCCGGTCCACCTGGACTCCTCTCTCCTCCAACATCAGGTCCACCAGATCCAGAGGGAAACCCAGGTCTCTGTGCAGAGACCAGGCCACGGAGGCTGAGACACACACACACAGTTAGAGTCTGCACTCCTACAGTCTAATAAACAGAAACTGACTCAGCTGTTGAGGAAGGAAAGCTTCAGACACACCAAGTGCAGTGAACTCAGTGCTCCCTCTGCAACCTGTCCAGGTGGCTGAGTTGTAGTAGCTCAGGGAGGAACTGACCTGGGAACATTCCATGTTTGTAGTCCTTCCTGTTGAGCGTTCGGTGGATCAGCCTGCTGCCCTGCTGCAGAGACGACAGGAACTGAGCCTCGTTCTCATTGATGATGTCCATGATCTGGAAGAACAGCAGCTGTCAGTCAACATCTGCTGGTGGCCACTTCCTGTTCTGAACATCTAAAAGCTCAGTCCAAATCAGCGGGCCTGGAATCTAAATCAGGGCACGACCTTCCTGTTAATTTGTGTCCAGTATTTCCTCCCTCTCAGCCCTGAGGGAAATATCTGCTCTTTAGCTGCTAAATGTGTCCACCAGCTGCTCTCTGACAAGAAGTGGACCACGAGAACCAGAACCTGAACCTTAAAGAGGCTAAAGGAGGCTAACATGCGTCTCTGTGTTGACAAGCTGAAGTACATAAAGATGACATACATTTAAAGGAACGGGAAAAGTTTTGTCTTCAAACGTTGTATTTTTATTATCAGCTGATGTGAATTCGCACTAAGGTCATGTGATAATCGCCATGACAACTGAGCTAACTCATCAGAAGGAGGAGATTTCTCACCCTGTGTGCCTCCCTGTGGAGCTCTGGATACGTATCACCCTGCCAACAAAACAAATCAATCAATGAATCAATCAATCCCCGCATCGCTTACTGTTTACGGCAGAGAAGATGTAAGAACAGAAAATGAACATCAGTAAAGTATAGTATAATCAGAGGGATTGTGGGAAATGTATTTTACCAGAATATGGGTGACTGTAGGAACCAGACTAGCCAGCGCTCCCTGAGGGGCCTGCAGGACCTCAGCACAGAACCGAACCGCCCGCCGCAAAATCCTCCTCAATACCAACCTGACACATAGCAAACAGACCACCGGTCACTCTGACCAGCTGATTGGCTATCCACTGTGCTCTGGCAGACGATTGGTGGATGACTTACTCTGCTCCTGACATGCCTGGATAAACTCCGTCAGCGATGCACACTGATAACGTGCGGATGTGGTCGGCCACCACTCTGTACGCCATGTCCACCCTGCCCTCGTCTGCTGCCCCCGTCCTGCCGCCGTACGGGCCCGCCCTCGACCTCTGAGGTCAGACAGACACATCGCCACGGCAACAAGTCAGTCATGGGTCAGTCACTTCAGAGCATTACGGATATCAGAGATCAGAGAACAGCACCCGGAGCTGTCGGTTGCGTACCTGGTGGATGGCTCGCAGCAGCGGCGTGAACAGGTCCGTGTCGTAGTTCGACCGTTTCCCCTGCAGGATGGTCACCAGTCTCTCTAGTCCCATCCCAGTGTCCACACTGACCTGGGGAAGCAGCTGCAGACTGTGGTCCACCTCCCTGACACACACACACACACACACACACACAGCTGTCAGACTGGCAGCTGAGCAGTACAAGCAGCAGACTGGTTCAGTGGTTCGGTGCAGGGTTCTGGACGGGTCCAGCAGAGCATCTGAACCTGTTGTACTGCATGAAGACCAGGTTCCAGATCTCCACCACGTCTGGACTGTCAGCGTTGACGAGTGCCGCGGCGTCTCGTCCTCCCACATGGTCGTAGTGAATCTCTGTGCAGGGGCCACAAGGGCCCGAGTCGCCCATCTCCCAGAAGTTCTCTTTGAGGCCAAATGGCAGAAGGCGTCCAGGTGGGACCCTGAGGAGGATGAGGAGACAAGCGTTAGCAACACAAACTCCGGTGTGGGCCGGAGAGCAGCAGCTGAACACGACGTACCCGATGTCCAACCAGATGTTTCGCGTCTCCTCGTCAGCTGGGAGCCCCGACGCAGCATCTCCAGCAAAGTAAGACACATACAGTCGGTCCGCAGGTATCCCATAATACTCTGTGAGGAGGCACCACGCCATGCCGCACGCCTCCACCTAGACACACACAAACTCCATGATGGTGATGTGTGACAGGAAATACACTTCCTGAGTAAACAGGAAGTGGTCTTCCTCCTCCTCACCTTGAAGTAGTCTCCAAATGACCAATTTCCCAGCATCTCGAAGAAGGTGTGATGGTACACATCTCGGCCCACATCCTCCAGGTCGTTGTGCTTGCCGCCGGCTCGGACACATTTCTGACTGTTGACCACTCTGCGGTATGAGGACATCTCGCTGCGAGGGTCCACGGTCCCCAGGAAGATGGGTTTAAACTGCAGCGAGAGTTCAGTCAGCAAATGGTGAATGAATGTTCACAATCAGTCAGGGAATCAAAGCTCAAATCTCTTTTAATCTTCAGTCAGCCAACAGAGACAGAGAAGACAAAGAAGTATTAACAGGAAGAGGAAATAATGTACCAACACGCAAAGACACACAGAAAGAAACTGCTTTTAAAGCCTGGGCATTTTAACAAGCGGAAGCTGACTGTCCTGCAGCACACAGAAATAACCTCACTGTGAGTTCAGCTACCGAAAACAACTTCAGTGGGTTTAATTAACGACGTTAATGGGGGGCAGCCGTGGCCCAGAGGTTGGAGAAGCGGGCAGGAAAAAATTGGGTGTGGTGGATTAATGCGGTTAGATGGCTGATGTGCCCTTGAGCAAGGCACTTAACCCCCCAATATGCTCCCCGGGCGCTTGATGCTGCCCACTGCTCCTGTGTGTGTTTCACTGCATGTAATTTGCCAGGTATGCAGAAGACGAATTCAGTGTGTGTGTGTAAAAATATATATACTGTCAATAAAGTGATTCTTCTTCTTCTTCTTCTTCTGAGCTGTCATGCAGTACGATGTGCTGGGAACAGAGACTTTTAAAAGACTTTTAAGCATCAAGACTTTTAAGACTCTTAAGCGTGTTACATTAGATATACTTCGCATATCAAATGTACTGCGTATATACAGTAAGTACATCCACAGTAACGTGAACTGATGGGACCAGCACTTTGAGAGGACGTGCTCTTATTTTCAACTCGCTAGCTAATAGCCGCTAGCTTTCCGCAGGTGTCCTGAAGGAACAGACTGGACCGGGTTCAAACTGACCTGGTTCATGCCGGCGTTGACGAACAGCAGGCTGGGGTCTCCTCTGGGTCGGACCGGGGAGGACGGGACCAGCTGGTGTCCGTATTTCTGCCGGAAGAAGTCCAGGAAGGTGCTGCGGACTCGAGCAGCGGGCATCTCCGGAGCAGAGCTGCTGAAGAAGCGAGCTGAGCGAGCAGAGAAGCGGCCCGGCGGCGCGCCGAGCGGCCGGAGCCTCCGCTGAAGCAGTGTGAGCATGTTGGCCGCAGACTCTGTTCAAAAAACGACAGAACCGGACCGAGTCCGAACCATGGTGACCCTCTCTGTGCACAGGTTGTCACAATGCGCATGCGCACACGACTCTACTTCTTTGAATGGAGAATGTGACGTTGACGCCGTCAGTAAACGGATTATTACCGCCACCTGCTGGTGGGACGACACAGTCCTCCCGTCTGTCCCATGTTCTGTGGTGAAATTAATTCAGTTTGGTTTTACTCTGTCAGACGACTACCTGCACAAACAGAAAGACAGCAGCCTGATGCTGTGAATTGATCATCATAGTTTTGAACTTTACATTGTTGTTATGACCGTGGAACCCTGGACCAACTCTACATCCTCTTGAGGGCTGGATGGCCTGTTGCTACGGCTCATCCAGTCTCACAGCTTGGTTCACACTGCCAGATAAAAGTCAAGCTTGTTCCCATTTCTAGGCAGTGGAGGGTGTCAGGTTCGATGGCCTTAGGATTCCATCTCTGCTTTTTGCGGATGATGTGGTCCTATTGATGTCATCAAGCAGTGACCTCCAGTTTGCAGCTGAGTGTGAAGCAGCTGGGATGAAGATCAGCACCTCTGAATCCGAGGCCATGGTTCTCAGCAGGAAAAGGGTGGATTGCCCACTCCGTTGGTGGAGAGATGCTGCTCCAAGTGGAGGAGTTTAAGCACCTTGGGGTTTTGTTCAGTGAGGGTAAAATGGAGCAGGAGACTGACACCTTGATCAGAGCAGCTTCTGCTGTGATGATGCTGTACTAGTCTGTAGTGATGAAGAGAGAGTTGAGCCGGAAGGCGAAGCTCTTGATTTACCCGTCAATCTACGTTCCAACCCTCACCTACAGTCACAAGCTGCGGGTCGTGACAGAAAGGACAAGATCGCAGATACAAACAGCCAAAATGAGTTTTCTCCACAGGATGTCCAGGCTCAACCTTAAAGGCAGGATGAGGAGCTCAGACATCTGGGAGAGGCTCAGAGTAGAGCCGCTGCTCCACCAGTTGAGGTGGTCCTGGACGTCTGTCTGGGGAGGTGTTTCAGGCATGTCCATCCGGGAGTAGACCCCGGGGCCCCGGACCCAGGACATGATGGAGGACCTATCTAGCGCCTGGTCCCTGGAGGAACGTTGTCTCATTTCACTGTTCACTGTACTATTGTTGAACAGCTAAAATGTCAATGTAAAAACTACTTGACTGGACTTGACTGGACTTGCCACCATCAGGAAGACTGTCCACCACAGAGATTTGTCTGAAATCCCAAAGACAACGGCAAAGGCAAACCTAATAAAACTGATTAAATTGTTAATATTCTGTTGCTGTTTTTTTTATCTTGTTAAAGGTGTGTTATATTTTATTTATCTGAATGTGTGTATGTTGTGTGTACAGTTGCTCAGTTACACATGTGGTATTTGAAGCTTATCTTCTTATGTTAATTTTTACTGCACTACATTTATGTGACAACTGCAGTCTCTGTGATTTTACAAACAAAACTTAGGATGAACTGACATAATACATTATTTTACACAAGTCTTATAAAAGTAGCACCATTCAGCTTCAGCGGTAAACGTTAATGCGTCACTTGTGACACGAAGTCTGCAATGCAGAAGCACTTAATCTTCCTTCACGAATTAGTTTTACTTTTTTATTTGCTGACTGGTAGAAGGTTTTACTCTTGTATTTAAAGGCGCGCTTTTCACCACAACATCGTTTTAATTTGTTTTATATATTTATTTTAGATAGATTTGTTCTTTACTTAGCGTGTTTTCTCTTGGTTGTTGAAACGTTAAATTTGATTAAAAATCGTGACCAGCAGATTTTATGACTCTGCGCAGTTTTTAAAAAAGAAACATCTTTTTATTGTATTTATCTACTCTTTCCTCCGCTTGTCGTGAAACCCTCGGCGCCCCGGCGCGCTGATTAGACCTGATTAAGACCACCTGTCGGAGTCACGTCAGCGGCACGTGGTGTCGGTCGAGCGGGATCGTGTTAGCAGAGTACACCGAGAGACTTGCCGTTAGTTTACCGGCGGAGGGATGCAGAAAGGCCTGAAGAAGTACTTCGTCAACATGGACGAGTACCTGAGCAGTCTGGGTCTGTACAGGAAGATGGTGGCCCGGGACGCGTCTAGCCTGTTCCGAGCCGTGTCAGAACAGGTAAGCCGGGCTAACGGTGAACCCACTGTTGTTGCGGGGGAACCGCTGGGACAGGACCAGACCGAGACAGTCAATGGTGGAGTCTAACTGCACGTTGATAAAGTCATTAGCAATTAACCCAGTCCAGGTTTGTCCCATTAAGCAGATTCAGTGAGTCTGAGTCCAGGTAGCTGGGAAACTGGCTCCAGAGACGGACTCCTTGTTGGACTGAAGATCGGGTTTGATGATTACTCGTTTATTCAAGAGATTAAGGAATCAGTAACTGGTCCATCGGATTACAGAAAGTCATGTGATCTGATTCCTTTTCAGTTACTTCAGACATTGAAAATGGTTCACTTTAAACTGGAAAAATGGATGCAGTCACACAAACTTTCACCAAAATTCATTTGTTTGTTAAACGTAAAAATGTTCACACGTCGGTGCTTCATTCACACAGTGCGAATCAATTAAAGAAACACGTTAGCACTTTGGTTTTTCTGCACTGACAAACTTACTGTTTACAGTCTGGTCAGGTTTCTCCTTGAGCCAATTACCTGGTCATCACCTGTGTGTGTGTGTAGTTGTATTATTCTCAGAACCACCACCTGAAGATCCGTCAGGACTGCGCCAACTTCATGAGAGCCAACAGGTGCAACTTTGAGCCGGTGAGTCACCACATGAATCGACTCGGCTAACAGCCAGTGAAGCGAGCCGGTCGGCAGCAACAAACGTCTTTTCTCTCTCAGTTTGTCGAAGGTTCGTTTGAGAAATATCTGGAGCGTCTGGAGGACCCTAAGGTGAGCTGCTGTGACCTTTGACCCTTCAGTCCACTAACAGCTGAACAGGTGTCTCTGAGTGTAACTGTGTTTGCAGGAGACGGTGGGTCAGGTGGAGATCAAGGCTCTGTCTCAGCTCTACAGGTGAGAAACTGTCACGATCACCTGCTCCAGACTGCAGAAATTGAACTGAAATGTTTGCTCGTGTCTGAGATTCCAGAGAAATAATTTTGGCCTGGTCGTTCTTTTATTGAACAAAAGTTGAACTGAGAGATTGACTTTTGAAACTGACATGAGATCAGCTGATTGTTTGGTCAGAAATGTTTCAGTCCACTCCTGATCCCCCAGAGCTCTTACAGGCTGGAGCATCTCTCTCTCACTGAAGATCTTTGAGTCATGCTGGTGTCCTCATGCTGCGTTCCATTTGTATTCGTAACTTGTAACTCTGGACTCGGACCGACATCGCAGCCATTAAAAACGAGTTGGACGAGTCCTGTTTGCCACAATGCAAAACAGCTCATTTGTAACGTCATTCAGCCATTGTTGCTATAGCAACATCAACAGGTTACAAGCATCACCAGCTGATACACAACACATGACGCAGCATTTCACGCCTAACGACCACAACGGTGTGTCCACAGACAGCGGTGACACAGTGTTGGGTATACGACTTACTAAACTGGATATAAAAAGACAAAACCACTAAAAACATGCAAAACCACAGCTTGTATTTACAGTCGATGTTCTGAGCAGCCATCTTGGTTTGCAAACTTGGCGTCCTCTCTGTTGGAATTGAACTTTGGGTGGCGTTCAGTTTGTCACTTCCGGCTTCGGAAGTCGGAAAACAACTCGGAAAATGACTTACAAGTGCAAAAGGAACGCACCATCAGTAAGAAGCAACCTGAAAGTGGGTGGAGACATGAGCTGCTGTCCCCACCTCCACATGTCCTCCACATGGGGGACAGTGGCTGATTGGGACATGAAACATGTTGAGACTTTAAATCCTGGAATCCTCCTGGAAACCACATACCACGTGTTTCCGTGCAAATATTAATGAGCTTCAGAGCTGCCGTTTGGACTGAGCCAAGCTAACTGTTTCTGTTCAGTCTCTGTGCTAAGCTAACGGACACAAGAGTGGAATCAGTCGTGTGGCTCAGTAGGACGAGGTTTGAATAACTGCGCGTGTGTGTGTGTGTGTGTGTGTGCGCACGAGCAGGCGTTGTTTCCTGATCTACCGTTACCCGGGGAAACCAGCCACGGTGATCTCGGAGGACGATTTCGTTGACAAGGTGAAGTTGAAGTTTCCTGTTGAGTTGATGAACTGCAGAAATCAACAGAAATGAGACTAAAACGAACAGAAAATAAACTGATCACCGTTTTTGGCTTGTAATTTTAACACAAAAGAATCAAACCAGCAGAGTTTATTGACTTGAAAAATGATGTGATGACATCATTTTCACTGACTGTGACATCACTCAATGACAACATCAGAGGCCATTCATGTCACATGACACCAAACTGATGTGATTGGTCAGCACTAACTGTCTCTGTGTTGCCTAGGTTACGCTGTGTTGCTCCATCAACGGCCACTATGACATCGTTTACCCAAAGAGTTATCCCGCCTCCGCAGCCGTCTGTCAGTGTGAGTGCTGGCCACTGATTGGTCGATCACAGTGACTGACAACAGCTCAACATTTCACTGTCAGACCGACACGTTTATCAATATTAAAATTAACTGCACCTGGATGAGTCGGGAAAAGTTTTAGCCCTCATGGTGGGGACGTTTTCAAACCAGTTTTAAGGTTCAGGTGAGGATCGGGTTTCAGGTCTTGGTCTGGTCTTAATTTATTATGGTTCTCTGTGTGTGTAGCTATCCTGTACGAGCTGCTCTACGCTCAGGTGTTTGGTGTGGAGGAGGCGGAGCTCTCTCAGGCCACGGAGGCCTTCAAGGCCGGAGGTCGTCGCTATAGAAACAGCCTGTCGATGTGCAGTGACATCGACATCGGCTGCGACACACCTGAGGACCGCAGCCACAGGTAGACATGCACACCAGCAGAATATTGTGTGTGATTGATCATGTGAACCGTCCTGACAAACCGGAGCAGGTCTGGGGTCAGATTGGCGGTTTCATGTCCACTGAGAAGTCGATGTGACCTGAATGCTGGTTGTAGCCTTTTAGACTGAAGACAGAAGCCAGATGTGAAACAGGTTTTACTTCCTGCGGGATGTGTGTGTGTGTGGTTTTATCCTGCAGGGAAGAGTTGGAGTCGGGTGGAGCTGCTGAGGAGAAACCCCGTGCTGCAGCAGACGACTCAAAGGTGAGCAGCCTCATGCTGTCCCCTCAGGTGAAGGTCAGGAGTAGATCAGGGACCACACTGAGTTGTTTTCTTCACATTGGAAACATGAAGACCTGAGTGAGCCAGTGATGATGTGTCTGCTGTTTTCATTGGTCAGCCTCCTGCAGAAGCCCCAACCCCGTCCAGACTGTCTCTTCCTTATAAAGTATTGAAGTCTCTGGACACAGAAGTTTATAGAAACCTGGAGTTTGATGTGTGGCAGGACACCTGCAAAGGTGAGACACATCTGCCTGAAGTCCAGCGTTGATGAGAAAAGACAAATGAGTGTTGATTTGAACTGGTTTTGTTATGAGTTATTAATAATGTGACCACACTGTGAAAGTCACCGGTTCAGTTTGATCTCCACTTAACAGAGTCAGTCTTTAGGTAACAGGACAGTCACTCACCTGAGCAGCAGGTGAACACACCTGAGGTGAAGGCCGGTGGTTTTGCGTTACTCACGCTCTGATCTGCCAGTGTTCCCACCTGAGCCTGATCCTGTCGCTGCTGTGTGTGGCTCACAGAGATGCAGAAGACGGAGTACATGGTGTTCGCAGGGCGACAGTACTTCCTGGGAGACAAGTGTCAGGTGAGACAACACTGGCCAGCTGCTGCTCGCTGCGCTCAGCCTGGTGTGCGCAGTATGCACTTTATGTACAGTACACACTTTACGTACATGCAGTACACACTTTATGTACAGTAAAACCTAATGACACAAAACAGACATTAAGACACTGCAGGTTGTCTCAGAGTTTACAAAACGTCTCCAATATTCTGAGACCAAACCAGACTGGTTGACTCACATGATGCGTTTAGGGGTGTGGCTGCGTGGTCTCTACCCATAATGCTTCCTCAGGTGGTCATTTACAGGTCAGGTCCTGCTCCCGGTCGAGCAGGTGATGTCCCGGGTCTGAATGCTGATGCTGATGTTGGTGTGTTCACACACTCAGCAGAGAGCAAAGCGTCACCGTGTCGGACTGTGTGCCGACTGCTGGAAACACCTGTGACATGTCATTGAAGGGACAGCTCACCTGTGCTGGTGTCTGTCCATTGAGATCTTTATGCCATGATTTGAACTGTAGACGTGTGTCTTTGTGTACCAGGACATTCCTGGTCTCCAGTATGGTACATTTCCGACTCGCTCTTCTCTGGGTTTTGGGGGGAAAAAACCCCCCAAGCCTGTTTCAGACTTGAATGTCAGCATTTTTACCTCGGTCTGTGTCCTTCAGGTGCGTCTGGAGCCCAAAGGAAAGTACTACAACGCCTTCATCCAGGAAGTTGGAACGCACCCCTCAGCCGTCACCGTCTTCATCGAGGAGCTGGGAGAGAAGTAAACCTGACACTAACTTGACCCTGAAACAAAGTGTGAACCTGCAAAAAGCCCTCTGACCAGTGAGGACTGGTCTTCAGTTGGACTTGTCTTCACAGAGAGGCTTGGCAGCTTCCTCAGGAGCACATTTTCAGTTTGTAAAAATGTGTTGTCATTTTAAACCAAGCAGGATCAGACTTGTTTCAGGAGGGCTGACCTGACAACAGTTTATCTAAATGTTTACTCCTGTGTGTGTGTGTGTGTTTGTGTCAGACACCTGGTCCCTCTGACTGATCTCAAACCGGTGAATCCAGTTCCTGCCTGGAACGTGGCTGTCCCAGCTAGAAAAGGAGACCTTGGTACGTTTTCTCTCAAATCCCAAATCTGTTTTGGTTCTTTCTCGTCCTGCTCTGTTATCTATTTTCTTCATCTGCTGGAAATACTGAAATACAGTGAACTCATTAAGTTCACGTTTGAATTTGGTTTGTCTCTTCTGAGCGTGACGGCTGATGTCCATATAGCATCGTCCCAACTGTCTCCCTGTCTCTGTGTCCCTGTCAGACTTGGACTCGCGTGGTCAGCGTCATCACCGCCATCGTTACTTCAGGAAGTCTCGGGGCAGCAGTGGAGTGAAGGGTGCTGAGCTGCTCATTACACCACCCTCCTCCTACGGGGGCCCCGCCACCTCCGGCCTGCCCCCGCGCTTCCAACCAGCAGGTCACCCACGCCCGCCCCCTCCCCTGTCACCTGGAGCCATAACCTACGACCCCTACGCCCCCCCACACCACCACCCCACAGCCAGACCTCCTCGCTATGGGGCATCCAGGTGGGAAGTTACACCTGAAAAAACAGCCGCTTACTCGAAACCATTTGAACAGATTCTGTCAGTACTTCAAACCTAAAACTGCCAAGTCTCCTGTGTGACCAAACAGGAAGGAAGAGTTTGATTAGTTGACTGATCCATAACTTGAATTAATCAGGAACTGTGTGTCTGTTTGTATACCTGTCTCATGGATTCTGGTCAGAAGCTCCACCCGTTTCCTGAACCGTCACCTGATTGGTCCACAGTTGACCTGTTACCACCCTGGCAGACGATACTGTCACGACTACGAGAACTACGCCTTCAGGTCCCGGTAAACGACAACAAACATAGCTGCTTGTTTTTCCAGCTTCTGTGCTCTGAAGGTTCAGGCTTCGTGTCTCCGATCAACCCCAAGATTTAAATCTGGTGCCAAACGTCCACATACCGAAGTCGTTAGCACAGCTGCTTCATGTGGAATCGGTGGGACTTTGGTGGAGACACAAGTAAAGCCATCACAATAACTTGACAGAAGTTAAATTGTGTACCTTTTACACACAGGACCTTTGATTGGCGGTCTGTGGATTTTCTCATTTATCCTGGTCACAGCTGTATCGAGGAGACTGAATCAGATGCAGCTGGACTTGGTTATATGTCTTTGAAGACATTTTGTCTCTCAGCAGTTCATGCTCATCAAGACTAGACCAGGCTAGCCTGACCAGCTGGTGGGAGAGGGCGGGTATTTAGCCTCTGTGGAGTCGTTGTCCAGGTTCGATACTTGGTTCTTTGGTGCTGCAGGGTCTAGTCTAGATGAGCATAAACTGATATTTCTCCAATCTAAAAACTACTTGTATTCGATTCAGTGTCCTTGAGATACCTAATTAGCAGGAAAGTGCCTCGTTTGTCGTTTGTCCAGTCGGAGTCGGCGTCAGCTGGCAGCTCTGAATAAAGAGTGTCAGTTTGGTTTCTCTGCGGAGGTGGTGGAGGAGCCCACTGATCTGGAGCCAGCCATCGCCTACTATCAGCTGGACGACGGCACCGACACCATCTTCCCCCCACTGCTGGTAAGGTGTTCTGACCTCTCATTGGTCTCCATCAGGTTCTGGCAGGTGTTCATGTCTCATGTGACGACTCCTCCCTCAGGATCAAGCTGTGCCACCACCTTCCACTGTGGGGGCTCCACCCCCTTCCTCCTCTGGCTCCTCCTCCAGGGTTCAGAGAGGCTCAGGGCCCCTGCCACCTGCACCTCCTCCTGGAAACACACCTGTTTGTTCATCAGAGGAGGACCAGGAGGACACGAGCACCGTGGAGGACCAGGGTGAGGTTGACATTTCATTCAAGTAAAGCCAACAGAACAGTCTGTTCAGCTAGAACACCTCAGAGAGCATCAGTTCTCAGGTGGTCCTGACTTTCATTTTTCCAGTGGTTCTGTAAACATGTGACTGATGTGTGTTTTGGCAGCTGAGTACACAGAGGAGTACCTGTACATGGCTCCAGGTGAGTAACAGGAGACAAACGGCTGAGAGTTCTGCACCTGGACACAAGAAATGACTCAAGTGTGAACTGTTGCAGATCAGGCCTACCCGACCTCAGGTGTTTACACCGCTGCTGAGCCCCCCACCAACCAGGTAACTTGACCTCTGACCTCACAGCAACTATTTAACAGAGATTTAAACACATCACGTCACGATCACATCACGTACGATTTGCAAGTTTGCTGAAGCATAGAGGAAATCATAATAACAAACCAGACGGCAGTAAATGAGCTCATCCCCTCCTCTGAGAATCCTTTGTTGTTAGTACAAGCAATGGGAAGAAGCGGTTGGCTGTCATTTGTAGAAGCTGCAGTGGTTCACAGGGATGAAGGTCAGGCTCCTCTCTGGGCCTCCAGAGAACAGCAGAGGAGAGACTGAACAGATGCCTTAGACCACAGGACTGTAAAATGTAGAAAGTATTGTAGAATTATCAAAGACAGAGTTATTGAAGGAGGTATATCAGGAGGTATTAAATCAATGTGTGTATGTAGCACCAAATCACAACAAAGGTTATCATGACAGCAGCAGCTCGAGACTGAGCTCTTGAATGTAGACACTATGGACAAAGAGCAGTGCACTGTCCTCTTATGTCACTATTGAAACCCACTCTTGCTGGTTCACCACAGAGAAAACAGACAAAAAGCCTCACTTTTATGTTTTCTTATTGTGAAAGGACGAGCAGGAAGGAGGAACTGCTGACTCTCCCCCAAGACCGGAGATGAACTACAGCTACACGCAGCAGGTAAAGAGCAGAATGAACATCATGTAAGTGCAGTTCTTTCACACACAGTCGTGGATCAGCGGTTAGGGTGTCGGACCCGTAACCGGTGGATCGCTGGTTCGATTCCCCGTCCCGGTGTCCATGGCTGAGGTACCCTTGAGCAAGGTACCTAACCCCCACTACTCCCCGGGCGCTGCACGCGGTCGCCCACTGCCCCGGGTTTGCTGTGTGTGTGTGTGCACGTCACTTGGGTGGGTTAAATGCAGAGAACAAATTTCGTTGGAGTGAGTTCCCTCCAATGACAAAATATGTCACTTTAATCTTTAATCTTAATCTGATTGGTTACTGCTGCAGCTGTGACACAAAGCTCCACCCACCTCCAACCTTACAAACATCCCATCTGGCTCACTGAGGTCAGAAGCCAGGAACTGGTCGTCTTCGTCGATCCGTTCTCTGCCGATGGATGGATGATGATGATGTAGTTTCTATGGTTACCACGGTGATACAGCTGTGCAACTGGTCGCCTCATGTAACACGTGACACGTAACATAAAAGGCACGAGAGCCCGAGCTGCTGATTGGCCGCCGATGTTCACTGATGTTACTGTGTGGGTTTCAGGTGGTGAAGCCAATAGCAGTCATCTGCTCTTCACCCTCCTCTTCCTCCTCCACTCCCTCTTCACCATCATCACGTGTACCTGCAGCTGCTCACCTGCCGCCAGCCACACACACACAGACACGCTCAGGTATACACACACAGACACACACACACGGACACATGCGGTGACTGTATCTTGAATGTATTGTGATGGTTTGTGTTCTTAGTTGCCATGGCGATCCCGGCTCCTTCTTCCTGGTTGGTTAATGACTTGGGTGAGGCGCTCTGCACAGTGGTAGCTCCTCCCCCTTACTCCTATGACCCAAACGGCAGTGACTTACCCCGAGGTCAGAGGTCAAACACGGTAAACGCAGTGTGACGTCAGGTTGAGTCTGTCACAAACTGCAGTCTGAACCTGATGTCAAACTGCTGCTGCAGCTTCCTGTGATGTACGTTTTACTCATGTTGGTGTGTGTGTGTGTGTGTGCGTGTGCGTGCGTGTGCGTGCAGACTGCAGAGTCCTCCAGTATTATTTCAACTTAGGAGTCCAGGTGAGAGACTTCTCGCTGCAAACTGATCACCCGTGGCTGACACTCGGTGTTGGTTCGGTTGGGTGGTTGGTTTCCATCTCTGGGACTGATTCACTTCTCAGCACGTTTCCAGACACTCACACCTGTTGTTCTCTGTAAAACCTGATGCAGACCTGCAGTATGTGGACTCATGTTAACTGGTCAGCTTCGGGGGGGGGGGTGAAGAGTACAGTAGACGAGATGATTGTGTCGGTTAATCCTGACGAATCGTTCAGACTGTAAAATGCCCAATAGTCATGAACCTGATCAGCTGCAGGTGAAGAAAGCTGTTCAGTTTGTGTTGAGGTGTGAATGAGCCGTGTCCTCTGACCTTCCCACAGTGGTACCATCAGACCTGTTGGCAGCAGCAGCAGGCGTACCCCGCCACCTTACCAGAGGCCCCCTATGCCTACCAGCACTTCACCCCCTACCTGAGCCAGGAACCCCCTCTGCACGGTAAGACCTACACACTTTCTGATTGGCTGCTGGGACAAAGAGCTGCCACTTCATTGGCTGCTTGGGTAGATGGAAGCGGTCAGCATTTTCATGAGTGGCAAATGGAGACTGATGTAGCCATTCAGACTGTTCCCTAGTGCCGTGCAGTGAAGTTCAGGTGCTGAAGCTCAGGGTCGGTCAGTTCTGTACGGGACTGGACTCCGCGGCAGCCCCCTGAGGTGGAGTACAGCAGCAGTGAGTCCTGTTGAAGCCCAGTTTTCACAGTGGGGGGCCCGAGCTCTGGCATGAGTATCCTGATGTATTCCTCATGGTGCTCCAGAGTCTGAGGCTTAGTCGGGTCCATGAAGACCAAAAGCTGCTTTGTTCACTGAATTTCCTGTAAATCCTCTGACTGTGAGAGCACATTCTCAGATGTTCCTGAAGCTTTGTTTTTTGAATGTGGTCAGTATGAGCTCAGCCATGAACTCGGAGAGGAGGTTTCCTTTTCCCCAGACTCTGGTCCACTTTCCGTAAGATCACTGCTGGGATCCTATCGGGTGATCTGGGAATATCCTGACTCGTATGTTGGACATACACCATTCTGTGATAATCCAGAGTAACTACACTTCTGCTTGTTTTTCCTCTGAAACAGGTGGTAGGATTTCACATAGATGTTTGACTATAAATATGAAACAGTGTGAAACGTGGTGACATGTTGAAATGCAGCATGGGACTAAGTTCTGTCCTCGTCTTGAACATGTTTAAGTCTGGAAGCAAAACACACTCGTAGTGTGAAGTTTACTGTCAGAAATGCTCATGCAAAAGACTTCTTCTCTGATTAAATAAACTTGTCCAGCTTGTTCAGCTTTCATAATTCATTTCCTGTCATGTCATGTGACTGTCACATCCAATATAATGTTAGTGGCTGCTTGCTAACGTTAGCTGCCCCTCTTGATAAGTGAGCTAGTTGATTTGATCAAACCCGCACACCTAACGGGAAGTAGAACCTCTCTGATCTGGTCCTGGTCTTCTATTTCCAGCTGCGCCACCAACATATCCTGAGACAGCTCGAGGCCCCCATCAGTCCCCCTCGTCCTACCCAGAGTCCAGCAGGGCAGGAGACGGACAGACAAACGGACACAGTAGCGGTTAGTACTGAAGAAGTTTTAACTCCTACCTGTCAGATATGAGCTTTTGTTACTTCTATAAAAACATCTGGACGCACCTGGACATGGCGATGGAAAATCACTCAGGTTGGTTTGTTTCATATCCTTCCTCATCAGGCCCCGCCATGGAAGGCTCATCCTCCATCAGCCCCACCCCCACAGGCTCCACCTCTGCATCTGTTCTCCTGTATCAGGATCAGACAGCCCCTCCCTCACTCCTGCACCTGCAATATGAAGCTCCACCCCCAGCCGCCTACCTGCCCTCCGCCCCTCCACCTCCTCTTCCTCACCCTGCTCATCCTCACCCCACCCACCTCCCACATCACTCCTCCTACCATCCCTGCCTCCCCCCCTCAACCCACTGGGGGGCACTGCCAGGCGGAGGCCACACCCCCCGAGTCTACTGCCCCGCCCCCAATCCTGGTCATGTGATCAGTTACATCACCGCCCCGCCCCCCCACCACACAGCCACACACTACATCCCCCCAACCATCTAACACACACAGACTTCTTCCTGCTCAAATATAAAACAACTGCTTCAAAATAAAATACAAAAAAGGCTGAAATGTGAGTGAAGTACCTCAAAGGAATAACTTATTGTTTGAAATGTTTGTTAGCTGTTAATTGTTTGACCTGCCTGCTGTTACCATGGCAACGCAGGTGACAATGTCCTCATTTGCCACAATGACCAGGCATTTGACTAATGTTGTCAGATTTCTGTTTAAGTTTATCTTCAGTTTATCTTTCAGAGATAAGCCAGCCAATCAGAAAGAGGGGGCGTGGCCAGTCCCTGTTTAGAAGGGATGTATTTGTGTTTAACTAGTGGTCAGTTTTTTGTTACTGGGTGAATAAAGTTTGTTGTACCAGCAGATGATTGTGTCTTCAGTTTTGTTCTGTTTTTTTTTTTTTTTTTCTTTTTTTTGTTTGTAGCTGCTGCTTGGTCGGGTGGAGTCATGAGAACTTGTGGCTGACGGAGTGAAACATGAGTTATGTGGAGGCAGATAATGTGGTGCATGACTTAACTGTCACAGTGAACCAGCAGGGACGAGTTAAAGCTTTTAGTTTCATCACGTTAACTGTGATTTCATTCATCTCTGATATTTACTTTTCAATGTGTGACTGCAAACTCGATCTCAACTAAGTCCAGAAACCTGCATCAGATCACTGGACCCTTTCACACCAAAACCAAACTGGCAACCAACTGAATCCTGCCTGACCTGTGCTCCAGTGAAGAGGTCTCATACCAGACCAAGACATTCTGGCACAATGAGGATGTTCGTTTTCCTCCAGTCACTCAAAGCACCACAGAAGACAACCTGACAACGAACCCGTCCACAAACGCATCACCTGCGAGTACAGAGATGCAGCTCACGCAGGTGATGACACGTCGTAGGTTTGTATGAAATCAGAACTTCCTAGATGCAAACAGGACAAAAGAGCAGAACAAAATGCAACCAAATGGAACCAGAACGCACAACTTTATTAACAAAACAAGTCAGCTTCAAGTCTGGACTGACTTGGGATCAGAAGATTTCTTGATTACCTGTGACGACAGACGTGAGGTTCATTCAGGTGCTCACCAGCACGTCAGCAATGTTAACTGTTCATTACAATCAACAGTTGAGATGTTTCAGTCTGATTGAATGTTGTTGTCATGGTAACAGCTCATTGGGGATCTGCACAGTCCAGAGATCCCGACCTCCGTGGACGCTCAGTGGCTCCTTCAGCCAGCGAGGGTTGGACAGGTGAGTCAGGTATTTCTCCTGCAGACCAATCAGAACAGTCGACTGCTCCAGGTGTTCCAGCTCCTCCCCCTGGAGGGAGGCAGGACAGAGCCAGGTACCTCCCACATCCACTAGTCCTGAAAGAGAATTAATTTAATTTATTAATCCCAAACTGGGAAATTGACTGATTAACCCACACACACACACGCAACATGCAGTGAAACACACAGCTGCATCAAGCGCCCGGGGAGCAAGCTGGGGGTTAAGTGCCTTGCTCAAGGGCACATCAGCGGGCTAATGGAGGGGTCGGGACATTATCACTTCATCACTCAAATTTTGCCGGAATCGAACCCGGCGACCTTCCGATCACAAGCCGATTCTCCAACCTCTAGGCCAACGGGTGATGCTTTCATGTAGTTCATCGTGAACAACAGAGAAAGCGAACATTTCCTACCTGCTACTACGCCGCGGCCGAACCTCTCTCCAGACTCCAGGAGCGCTTGGATCTGATCCTGGTTCATTCCCAGTGAGCCGCTGAGCACCTCCCTCCACTCCTCCCCCTCCCAGTCTCGCTGGGCAATGTGGACCGCCAGGGTCTGGTTCTCCAGTGGGGCCAACAGGGGCCTCCAGCGGCTCTCCACGGTCTTCACCCCGTCCAGAATCAGACCGGCGTACGGCTGCCGAAACGACAGGCACCACACCTGTAGTGACATGTCTGCAAAAGAAACGCACCCAGACTCAACAAAGAAACAAAGACGAGATGGTCTGATTGTTTCTGGACCACAGAAGAAGAAACTTCAGATCAAATGAGTGCTGAGTGTTTTTGGAAACGTCTCAAATGGTAACTTTGTAGAACTTTTCCTGCATGAACCAAAACACAAAGCTGAACTGCCTGTCTTCGCTGTACTTTTTGTTGAAATATGAAGGCTGTTGAATCCACATCCCTGAAGACAGTAATTTCACATTTCTTTGAAAGGAGTTGCCTGTGAGTTATTACAATAAGAAGAAATCAGTTTGATCATTCAGTCTCTTCTTTCCAATAATTCACATTAGTTCAAATTTAAATTTGAATAAATCGTGATGTTTAATGGAGTTTGGCGTGTAACGTAACAGTTTATCCAAACTGTTAGCACAGTTAAGTTCTGTATGTGAAAAACGACATTATAGTAATATTACCACTCATCCACAAGAAAACGTGGACGGATAAACGACATCACATTAATTTGTCTTTTCTTTAACGGAGTTTGGTACGGAGCGCTCTCCGTGCAGGATGGACGGTTCTAGACAAGACAGGACAGCTTTACCTGTACAGAACATTTTTACAAGCAGTTTGTCTCAAAGGGCTTAACATAACATCAGCAACATCCTCTGCCCTTCGACCCTCACATCGACTGAGGAAAAACTCCCAGAAGAACCTTTAACAGGAAACACTGGGAGAAAGCTCAGGGTGAGCAGCAGAGGAGGGATCCCTCACCCAGGACGGGCAGACGTGCAGTGGATGTTGTACAGTTGAATACCTGCAGTGATGGAAACTCCGAAACTTCCTTTTTGTCCTCACTTCATATTTAGAGTTTAAACAAAGTGCAGCTACTTTAAATCTCGTTTTAATCCAACCTGACAGACAGAAGGGCTTGGACTCACAACGAGCTCCAGACTCCACTGCTCGCTCAGTCGATTTGCCCTCCTCTGTCGTCTTCTTCTTCTTCTACACCTCAACTCATGTGCCGCTCTGCTGCCCTCTGCAGGTCAGGTCGGTTACCCTGGTGACGTCCACAAGAAAAACACATGAACGAAAGAATGAAATAACATCAGAGGACAGCAGCTCAGTGTCCTGAACTGATGTCGCTTTTATTGAATCCAAATTTAATTGCTGAAATTGAGATTACAAATGAAAGATAATAAATGCACATGGACAACACACCCCATTTTAAATGTAACAAATTATGTAACTAACAGCTTGTTTTTGTCGATAAAGTTTTCTCTTTGCAAGACAGAATATTTCACAGGTTTTGTTTAATCAGTAAGACTTTTTCCACCAACATGCAAATCACAGAGCAAGAACACACAGCACCGATCTATAATCAAGAAATCTCAACAACCAATCACAGATGGTACAGGACAGTTTGTTTACATCATCAGCAGTAGTGATGACATCACACAAACGGATGAAACACCTCCTGTGTGAGGGCGCTGATGTCATCACTTCACTTCCTGTTTTTACAGAGAAATTGTTGACATTGATGTCATAACTTTATACTGATTAATATTCATCTGCAACACACATCACCTGCATTAATCGATTAATGATGAAAAGCAGCATGTCCTTATCACTAACGAGCTCTTCGCTGGTTGCCACAGCAACTAATTAAACAGATGCCGAAACCAGCAGCAGGGAACACGAGGAGAAAACACGTCCATGTTCACAGCTTCAAAATACTGTTTATGTACAGTCATATGTACAGGTCACCGAAAGAGAGGATAAATCAATAATGTATGAATATAATGTCTTTTAAAAACAGACAGCAAACAGAAACAAAAATACAATATCTGTTATAAGATAAATGTAAAAAATAACGTTCAATAAAATAATAATTTCTTTTAGATGATTGGATTGCATGAGCAAACTAAATCAAATCAAATCAAATTAAATGATCAAACGTTTTGAAGTCCACTGGACAACATTTAAGAACTTTTATCAGAAACAACAGGAACAGCTGATCCATCTGACCGACGGGAAACACAGCGAGGACCAACAGTTTTACGGCTGCCAGATGCTGCACTAAACGCAAGACTGAGCGCCACCTGCTGGACAATCTGCTGCTCGCAGTCCACCCGCTGATCACTGATCAGTATCGTATTCATCAGAAGTCACGTTTTTGGTAACCACTGTCACTTCATTACTAAAACACGTAAATCGGTCTGTAGTCCTGTTAGCAGTTTGTCCTAAAGGTGGCGCTACAGGAAACACCACAGAGTCATTAACATGTAAAGGGTTCGTCCTCTGGAGAGCAGGATAAGTAAAACTAAACTTTACCTAAACATTTTTTCTAAATATTTAGACTTTATTTTTCTCTCAAGGGGAATCTTTTGTGCTTCTTCTGTCCCAACAAAACCTTTTCCAGTGACTTTATTGGTGTTTCCTGTTTTTGGTTTTGACTTTGTCAGCGCTGGTCTGGGGTCTGTCTTCACACAGACTGAACTTCCTGCTCTCCTCAGTCAGACCACTCCTGGTCCTCAGGTTCAGACTCCTCCTCTGATTCGCTGTATTCCACTGCAATACGTCGCGACAGGATGGTGGCGACATCATTTCCTGCGGGCTCTCTTTTTTTAGCTTCCTCCTGCTCGCGCTGCTCCTGAACTTTCCTCAGCT